>NW_009953205.1:1225608-1261407 GCF_000747805.2 Chaetura pelagica | reverse complement strand
CTGACGGAACAAGACATTTAAAAGTTACTATTTAGCAGACACAAGTCTTGACATAAACTTTGAGCTTAGACTATCTTTGTATGTAGAGAAATTGTGTTTATCAGCATAATGATAATTCTCTTGTTAATTCCAATAGACAATAGTGAACACTAGAGTAATAGAAACTACTACACCTTCGTCTGTATAACTGTGCATCTAAAAAGCATGAGCATGAGGTTAGAAGTCTGCTGAAAACCTGGCTTTCCATCAGTCCCTTGGCTAGGGCAGGAGGTTATTGGGACTAATCAAATTGGTCTTGTGGGTAGTCAGGGAGGCCTTACGGTTTCCCAGGTGACCTTGGTCTTATAACGTGCTGTAAAGGACTGACTTTCTCCATTAATAGTTTGTTTGTGAGAGCTGGAAAGGTGACTTGTAATACAGTTGCTTTTTCCTGATCCTTCAGTAATGACATTTTGAAAAAGCAGATGATGTCCTTTGATTTGGTGTCACCTTGTGTGTTTTGGTCATTTCAGGATGCTCTAAGAGAAATTAAATGAAACTATTAACATGATGTTCACTTACATTTTCACGTCTTGAATATTTTTCATAAATTATACGTCAAGTTGTAATATTAATGAAATATGTATCTGTGTACATACCTTTATGGCAATTCTCTTTTCAGTTAAACCTGCGTATATTAAAAAGTTGGACTTACACCTGTCTGTATCAAGTGCAAGAGAAAGGAGAATATGGATTCTTTGAAAGCCTTTTATTCCCTACATTAGGGTTTTTCTCTACCTAGTGGTATTGGGTTCAAAGGCTAAGCTGATACTTCTAGGACTTTGACAATAGAAGTCATCTGTCCTTTTTAATTCTCCTTGAGTATCAATTCCAGTTAGAATGTATAATGTTAAAGGAAGATGTATTACAAGGAAATTTGAAAGTCTTATTCAAAGTGAGCTTGTTAAAGAACAGTTGTGTAAAAGTTTGAGCACTGTTGTATTTAGGATTTTTATGTCAGCTGTTTTGACTTCTATCACAAGTTACTACATTTTATCCTTTTTTCCCTTGTGCTAGCTGTGCAGGAAACTTTTCTTGATTTGAAGATGTCAGAAGTGAGCAATATTCTGTTCCTTTAATAGTTTGTCCCAGTGTGTGATTGACTTCATTGTAAAAAACAGGCATATTTTAATTTCTCAGGGTTCTTTTTCAAATTCCAGCTTTCTCTGCTAGGTAAGAGATCTCTTTCATGTGATATATTTTCCTTCAATCTATCAGTGTTAAATCTGATAAGTGAAGCAAATTGAGTTAATCATCATCAGGTATTCCCCACCTGTCTCCACAGGTTATTCCACGTTACTGTCATGTTTGTCTGCATAGTGAGATACAGAAGGATTAGACACTATATTGGGAATTCATTTTGAGTTGCCCAGAATAATATCTTTGTTGTTTTCAGATGAAGTGCTTTTGAGCACAAACTCATCAATTTTCCAGTCATCCTTCTCCCTGTCATTGCATACAGTTCTGTAACACATTTAGTCCTGATCGTTAAGTGACCTGGCAGGGCTAAGTCAGGTCCTCATGGTTTTTAGCCATATTAGTCTCTGTGGTATGTGCAAAAATTGTCATCTGCTGATCATTGCCATTTACTTTCAGAATACTGATTAAATGTGACTAATACTGGCCACCGTATTGGTCTCTGGGGGAATCCCTTATGAGGGTCACCATTCAGTAGTCATTCCCTGTTGATGTATCATTATGTTTCTTGATAGCCATTACTTCCTGGTGGTGTGTGCTCTGTGGGCATTCAGTGCTATTTGGGGGGAAAAAAAACAAACCACAACAAAACCAACATTCACTGGCTAGCATTAATCAATTTATCCTGTTCCTCCATAGTTTATTCTAGTAACTTGTCATCTCAAAGGGTTTGTCCAACAAGATTTGTTTTCCAGAAAAAAACATGGACTGGCATGGTTTATGTATTTGTATTATGTGTCAAGTGAATCCTGTACCAGCTTTTCTATTGTCTAATGATATGCTACATCCCTGTAGATAGCAGGATCACTCTATTTCCTTTGTCATGATAGTAGCACTCTAACAGTCTTTATAATTTCCAGAATTCAAATCAACATTGTTGGGCCATGATTCTTCAGCCTGTTGTAAGTTAATAGCACAGTATGCTATCAGACATTAACATCTCTAGGAGGGTTAACTATATGCAAAAGTGGATTCTGGTCTTTTTGTGTGTGTGTGTTCTGTAGCAGGTTGAGAAAAAAAAAAAAAGGATCTGAACACTTCCTGGGGCAGCCTTAGCTGACTTCTACCAAGAGAGTTTTTTACACTGGTAGAAGACTATATGGTTCCTAACATCCAGAGATGCAGACAGTAACACTCTTCATTGTTTCTGAGTGAAAAAATACAAAAAGCAGACTGGCAAACAAGGTTTTGTTAAGCCCCGAAGTTTTTATAATGCAAAGATGTTCTTTTGAAGCTATTCTAAACCTTCAAATGAGAAAGGTCACAAATATCTCTAGAAGATGGGTACCTAGTTTAATTATAAGAGAAATGTAAATGAACATTAGTTTTATAATATCTTGTCAGGAGGGGAAAAAAGGGACTGGATGGGGCAAAGTGCCTGCATCAGTCCCCAAGGACTTGAGAAGAATCTGTGGTTACAGTGTGATTTCACCAGTGTTTCACTCTGGCTAGACAGACAAGCCAGCATTAACTAAATTGAGCCTAGTAAAGTTATTAAGGCTGGGAAAAGGGATAGCAAATTGATGCCCATTAATAGAAAGTAGCTAACACAAGCCTGGCACTGTTTGGGCAGGCTGTGTATGAAAGGCTGAGATTTAGGTGATTTCAAGGGAAAACTGAAAGAAAGCAACAGTGTTCTACTTGCTCCATAGTGGTGAAATGCTGGAAAAGCTGAAGTGGAAGTGGTAAGGACAAACTCTGTAGGAGAACGTCCAAGGAAATTGGCTTTTCGTCTTGCTGTGGAATGTCATTAACTTCCCTAGATGCTCCTACTGGCATATCAATAAACTGGCGAGTGTGTGAAATTTCCGTGTAGAACTGCTTGTATCTGAGAAATACAAACTAGAAATTAATAACTCCTTGGGAAAGGAAAAAAGAAGAAAGGACACTACCTCCTGTTTGCACCAAAAAGAGGAGGATTAGCCATTGGCAAGCCCCCTGAATTTTACATTAGTTCCTTGTCATTAAGACAGGTTGGAATAATAGCATTTCAGTGAAAAAGGTGAGTACATAATTTGCATTTCAGAGTAATGTAATCACAATATTATTTGAAAAAGCAAACTAAATAGAAGGGCTATTAGGTCTGTTGCATGCTCAGGGAGGTAGTGTTTCTTGTAACATAGGAAGAGAAGAAATTTCGTCACCAACTCATTGAAAGGAATGACCAATGTATCTCATCTGGCAAGCAGTAAACTTGGAAAAATGGGAGTCTGAAACACAACATTCATAGACAAAACCTATGAAAGGCCAAGGCCAGCCACTTCTCATAAAGTTTAAATAACTGCTCTTTAGCAGACTCAGAACAAAGGAAGACAAAACAGTAGGTCTCTTGTGAGAGTAATGAAATGTATACTTTTCATTCTGCGTGCCTGCATTTCCCATGAGTCTGCAAAAAGTATGGAGGGACGGATGGCTTATAGCACCCAACAAGAGAAGATTTCTGTTTTCTTAGGCTCAAAAAATGACACCATTATCCACAGAATTTGAACCTGACAGTGTGGCTGTTCTGTTCCTTGGCAGAAATCCCTGAAAAGTACTGCTAGTACGTTATTGTTGTCCTGAGCTAACTTCAGAGCCCACGTGAAAGATTCAGGCCCAGTGCAGAGTAAACTAGAGAGAAGGGCTCAGTGCAGTACAGGGACTAGGGATGAAATGCAAACGTAGGATTGGGGTAGGGATAGGGTGGCTGCCTCAGTCTCTTAAGAAAAGTTGCAGTTAATCAAGTGTGTGTACACAGCTGGGCAGTGAGCAGTGATGTAGAGAGCATCTCAGGGGACCCCATGCAGTGAAGCTTCTAAGCTTGTACTTAACTTGAAATACATTTGAAAGTTCCACTGGGCTAAATGAGATTTAAATATGTGACTATGCATTTTGCTCAGTTCTGATCAGAGATTGAATCAGGTCCTTAATTAACTAATGCTCTTTGGAATTCTGATGTGATGTTTTAAGAGGAGCTATAGTACAGAAAAAAGTGAGAATAGCATTGCAGATCAATGTATATAGCAGATGTCAGCTTTTCTCATTAACAAACTTAAGGTTTTGTAGCCATTTTATATTAAAGAATTAGGCAAGAGAAAGCACATTAATGTTTGAGAATGAATTTCAATTGTGACTTGCAATTATTAACAAAATAATGTGCTTGAACTGCTCTTAAGGCCTTGGCACCATCTACTTTATTATCATTAGAGTGTTCCCTATGGCAATAACTTCATCTGAGAAGAATTCAAGAGTAGTTGCATTATCTATTGAAAAGCAATTTTTCAGTTTCTATTCAGGCAAGGTAGTTTTACGAATAACTCTGGAGTTTACTCTGAAGGCCATTTCAGTCGTCCGTAGATCTTAAGATATTATGTTACCTCTTTCATTTCAAATTCAGAGCATAAGAAAGAAAAAGAATGACATAAATTGGATGTTAGAAAAGTTCTGAAGATAGACATCAGAAGAATTCAAGAGTAAGAAGAGAACTCAGCATTATTTGTTATTTTCCATCCTAAAGTAAAAAGAGAACAAAGCATCAAAAAGCATCAGTAGTGAGAGATAGCTCAAAGCCAGGACTATATATCATAGCATATAAAACAAGTGAGTTGGCACCATAGAAGGGTCTAAAGTCTTAGTCTGTGGTTTAAAGTCATGGATATTGCAGACAGAAATATTCTTTATACCGTGGAAAACAATATGAAGAACTATATGCGTTTGTTGCAATAGATATTTTAGATTTTACCTACAAGTATCGTGTTGGCACTCACTTGGGTGAATTAAATCTTCATGGTTCTGAGTCCACTTCATGGTTAAGTCCACTGATAGAATGTTATAGATCAGGGTCTTGCACTTTTTTTAAACACTTGTAGAAATAATATCTGTGAAAGTAGGGCAGGACCAGATGCATGTAACTTGTCATATGTTTAAATTGCCTGTATGCAATCATATTCCATACAGGAAAGTATATTCCTGTCTAACAACTTTAAATTATTGTTCAGTCTATACTGGAATTTAGCTGGCATTAAAAATACAGTAGAATTATGTTAATTGCAAAATGTTGAGGTATAGGAATGCTGAACTTTCACACTGAATTCAATATGTAAAGAAATGCATTTATTCACATTTCAGCAAGTGTAATGGTTTCAGAGTTAAAGTAGAAAAGGATATTTGAAATCTCTACATAATGTTTCAGCTCTTTGAAATGCAAAGGGTTAATAGAAAAAATTCAGAGGTCTTGTTTGGTAATCAGAAAGATTTACCCCACTTATAGAGGTAAAGAAGCAGCAGATTGAGCATATTGTTGCCATACGATTTTTATTTGTGCCTAGATGTACTGTAGCATTTCCTGGGACAACAAGTCTATTTCACTGCCAGCACTGGAACTTTTTGGTGGTATGTGTTTATACTAGTTTATCCATAAAATAGCACTGAATGAAGCAGCAGCCACGAAGAAAGTCTGCAGCAACTGAAATGTGATTAGTTTCAGGAGGTTGTTTTTTTTTCTTTTAATTCCTAAATTTTTTTCACCTCTTTTTGAGCCTTTCTTCTACCTGTTTTCTCATTTCCCTGTTATATGTTTTCTCCTAGTTCTGTTTGGCCTCATGTAGACCTAGAGGAAACTGTGTCCACAAGATTGCATTGCTCTTATAATATTAGTTCCAATATATGTTACAAACATTCTGGTTGCGGGCTACAGCTGAGGTGCACAACACAGGGAAGACAATGTAGTTCTGCAGCACAATAAACCTGTTGTTTTTGTTGTTGTTCCCTAAGCCACCTAGAAGTTCAAGGCCATATCTCTTGATGGAAATGTGGTGTAAGCTCCTCTTATATATGTGTGTGTATGTTTCTATGAATATATATAGAGATGTAAATGTGTGCATATACATATTTATAGCACAAGATAGAGTTAAAAAACAGATCTTAATTTCAGTCTACAAATAGGGACTCTTGTGATTATTTGACTTTGCCATGTAGTGCTTGTTATCAGCCTATCATCATTCCCTTTTGGGGAATGTTTAATGAAAGCTACACATGCACTGAAATGGGCCAAAGCTAAAGGGAGCTGCAGTTTAGGTAGTCTGAGGGCAGTCAGACAACATGGCTCCTGGGGCAGGATCTCCTTTGTATGTCATTTTCCCTGCTAAACTTACAACAAAGGACCATTCCGTGTAAAATCACATGCGGTGTCCTTGCACAATAGTTATTACAGTTACCTAAAGTCTGCAGTCCCATTCTGCTACCAAGTGCTGCACCTTCTCTGTCACCCTTGCTTTGGTCCTGATGAAAGTTGGGAGGCTTTGAGACCTGGTTTATTGGCAGCTTGCAGGAGTGAGGCAGCAACACTCTGGGCTGAAAGGATTACATAGCTTTGGTGCTGGAAAGATAGAGCCCATTTCTGTTCAGCCTCATTGAATAATATGGTTACTGTTTGTTGCACTCAGGCATGTTTCTTTTGATTTTACTGTCCACATATAACAAATAGGGATTTGTCATAAGGCTGTTGACTTTTATTAACGTGAAGAGTTGTCTCGTGAAAAAATGCACATTCAACAAAGAAAACATTTTATCTATTTTGCAGGAGGGCAGAGCCTGCAAACCCAAAAGTTCTCTGTAAAATGGGATTGCTTAATTTAAATGAGTGGGCATTCAACGGAAGGGCCTTCCTGCAATGTCATCTAAAACCATCCTACCTTTACATTTTCCCTTGGCTATACGACATTCACATAAAAGGAATACAAAAGATAAAGTAGAAGAGTAAATTATCCTGGGAGCATCATTAACTTTTCTGGTGGCATTCTTTTGGAAAATATAGTCTCTTTTGAAAGATGTGCCATATGCATGGCTCAGCCCCAAACCTTCCAGCAGTCTAATACTGGCAAGGGAGGGCATCTGTGGCCCCCTGGGAGGCAGGCTGTGGAGATTTCCTTTTCTCCTCTTTGTTGGATTTTATTTCCATTTCCTTTTCCTCTCTTTTTCTCAGTCATTTAATGCCATTCTGGACAACAGAGGGGAGCATCTGGCCCCAAGTAAACACCCAATAAAATAAGTGGGGGAAGTTCACGGCTCCCTTGGTGCTGTTGCGTCTGTCTGTCTGGTTGTGGACTCAACGAGATAACCATGCATCAATTTACATTGTCCAGGCTATCTTCACAACCAGAAGTGCTTGAAACCTTATTTTAATAGAAGCTTAGATTCTGGAGAATACTGTAAAATCTCTCCAAAGGCACCAAATCAGCAATTCCATCTGTGTTTCTGCAAATGTAGACGAACAATGCCCCAGTTGATTATGCAAACAGAATGAAAATAGTTATTTTAAAGTGCATAAAATCAATACTTAGGGGAAAACAAGTCAGCTGTGTTTATACTGAGTGTAGAGCAGACATTTTGTTTCTTTGTCTGAAAAAATCATAGGAAAGCAAGGATTGTAAGTGAAATAAAACAGCTGATCATACAGTGCAACAGAGGGGACTGGAACATCAGATGCCTCAGCAAAGGCATAGAGCATTTTAGGTTCCTTTTGAGAGAATATAAATTATATTGAGGTTGATATATTTCTGCATTGTTTGAAGTCAAAGCCAAATATTCTCAGCACAGAGGGAATAACTCACATCCCATTGCTGATCATAAAAAGTATGTAACTAAATCCAGGTCTGTAGTGCTGAAAATTTCCTCCTAAATGCTGTCTTTTTTGGACTGATGAGATTTTTTGCAAGTACTGGTATGAAGGGGTGTGTATATAAATATATATTAATGTGCTTCTCATGCAGACAGGATACATTGCTTGTATACATATTATTCTAAAAACAGGAAACAAAAGCATCTGAGAAATAGGGCTGAAAGGGAATGATTTGTAGACCTATAGGTTAAATTGGATTAAACTTCATCTTTCTGCAAATGCTGTTATTTAATCAGTGTTTCTCTGGGGGATTTCTCTACCCCCTACACTTTATAGAGAGTAGTGATGTTTCTTAATTAAAAAAATCAAGCAAACATGAAGTGGAGGCTGCCCCCCACAGCCATTCTCTTGTGGGAATAGGAGGTGCACTGATTTTCTCATGGGCAGTTTCTAGATCTGTTGGATGGAGGCCACAGAGGAGAGGAAAGGCTCAATCTGGGGAAGTCAAGTTTACATCACACATCCAATGCCAGCACTTCTCTCAGTGTTTTTACAGTTGCTGCAGTGCCATCTATGAGGAATTCCCCTTTGGGAGGGTGAAGTTGGTGAGCATGATGAGGAAGGTCATTGGCAACCTCATCAGAAGTGTACAATCCCACGCTGTAGTGGAAGATTCTGTGCAGCAATTCTTTATCCTTTCCAGTAGTTTGTCAGCTAAATAGTTTAGAATGGCTGAAATATGTTTTTACAGATTTTTATTAGTATTGTAGTAAGAAAATTTTCTGAAAATTTCTATTAATTTATCTAAAGTCAAGGCAAAGCAGAATATTCTTTTAAAATAGTTTTGTGAGTTCTTCACATAGTTTTCCAAATACCTGTGGAACACAATGGTGCATCACTAGAAAACTCCTCACAGCTGGACTCCACTGGTTCTTTGGTTGCTGTTAATTCAACAATTGGAAGGTGTTAACAATTTATATTTTTCTCATGTTTACCTGATTTGTAGTTTGAGTAATAATGAACACTGGCATTTTCTAGTTCATACAACTGTCACTTAAATCTCCTTAGTGTCAGGTTCATTCTCTCTTTCCTACCTGTCTGTGCAAGAGCAAAATGCACCCTGCAGGCTAGTGTCACAGGCTGGATTCTGCTGTAGGCACAACGGCAGTACTGGCTGGTTTCAAACTATCCTACAGGAAAGATCTTCTAATGTGCCATCATGTGTACCTGTACTTGCATATTTGTCCAGCCAGTGCATGATCAAAATTTAACTAATATTACCTCCCTGCCTTCCTAAATCTGGCATTATCTTTTCAAGTTTCTTATCTGGAAACAAACTCATTTTGTCCCTTCTGTAAATGCAGTCCTGTTCTCAGCTGTTACTTATGGCCGAGCACACTCTAGTGACAAACATTAAAGAACATCAGCAGTGACTTCATGTAAATGGGACAGACTACTTGGGAATACATATGGGATCAGATGTTCAAAAGAACAAAGGACTGCTCTCCTTCCATCTGGCCACTTCATTTCCCTGCATGTTTGGGACTAGTACTTCTGAAATCTGGTTTGTGAACTCGAATATTAGTGCAATTTGTTTTGTTCTTAAAGGCACATTAAGCCTTGGAAGATTTTAGTTGTGTAGTCACAGCAGGAACAAGCAACTCCTTTCTGGTCAACTGGCAAAACACCCCATTTTTCACCACTGGTATTTAGTGAACATGTTGACAAATAGATCTACACATGAAATTGTTCTCACCAGTCTGCCTGATGGCCTCAAACCTTAATCAGTGGTCAGAAATTTTCACTTGTTAACACTTACTTTGACCAAACAGGTGCCTGGAGTAGAAGAAAACCTAAAATTAGGCATATTGTAACCTCTGCAGTTGCTAATGCTGGAATGGGCACCCAACTGGAGAGCAGCTGCTTTTTTAATTTTTGTGGCAATTTTGAAGCTACAGAATGTTACATTTTGTTATTTCTACATTGTATGAGCTGACTTAAAATGCCAGTAATTTAACCACTATTGTAAATTGATATAAAATGTATATTTATTTTCTCTTGCTAAAGTTCACTTTGAAAAATTATTTTTAGGCTATATCATTCCATCCATAGTTTCTTTTTGATGATTTTTTATTGTTATACTTGACTAGCTCATATTAAGTATGATTGGTTTCTGGAAAAGGATTTGGATTGAAAACCTGGCCTTGTTGAAAGTACTGGAAGTTTCAGCTTTGACTTAAGTGGCATCAGGTTTTAGTTGTGATGCATTCAGCAGCAGAAGTAAATTTGTCAAGCCTATCAATGAGTCTATTTAGAAAAAAGAAAAATCAAGGTAACATATCTGAGTAATGGTTCTCATTATGTAATCTTATATTTTCTCTGTGCTTTGCATAACAATTCAGATATTGAGAAAGCACTGTATTCTCTTGCATATGCTCTGGCAACTGAGAATGTGAGATTGAAATGACATGGGATAATCCTAACATTGAGATTAGAGTAACTACACCTAGTTTGCATTATAATATTCAGGTAGAGGAAAGGTTTGAAGGACAAGGATGAAAAAATTCAAACCTGCAAGCAAACCTCGATGTACCAGGTACCTGTACTGTTGGGGTTTGTGTTCACACAGCAGAGCTCTGTGCTGGGACAGTGATAAGTCATATTTGATCAGACTCAGATTTGCAAAGTCAGATTTTGAATCTTAAGAATTCAAGCTACTGTCTAAAGAAGCTACTACTTCAGGAATGCTGGAGTAAGCATGTATAGGTGTGTTCTTTTGTACATGCGGAGCAAACACCCCATCCTCCATTTCTGACTGCATCAGTACATGGGGAAGATCTATGTTCCAGACCTATGTTCTGTGGCTTACCTTATGAAGTTCAACACAATCTCCATTGGTCTTTGAAGTGCCAGGGATAGGCAGCTAAATTAGTACCATCTAGGAAACAGGTCTGTTGACATCAGCTCCTCTCTCTTAACACGCCTGTGCAGTCTGAGCCACAAATTGACCCCTATTGATCTGATTTGACTACACTTCTGTGGAGTAGACAAACAGTGCAATGGAATCCAGGGACCCTATTTCACAGTTCCTTATTTAGGTTCCTAGGTAATAATTCTTATTTGCATTAATCACATTCATCAGCAGAACCTGAGGCTGCCTTCTGGCTTATTTGTATTCCTGTTGGTGACAACAGAACAAAACAGTATCTGCTCTGAAAAAAAGGGTTTTAAGTATATTGATACTTAGTAGTTGCAAACCTTAACTGTTAGAAAGAAGACTGTTTTTCAAATCAATGGCTCACACATTACTGTAAAATATATCGATTAAAAACAAAGCATAATGTTAGTCATTTAGTCAGTAGAGTGATGCAATACTGAAATAAATTTATCCTTTGACTTTTGCATTAACCTTTTATTGACTGCTTGCATACTCATAATTAACACACACTTTAGCTAGCTTGGTTAATTTTAGCATTGTGATCAGTGTTTTCTAATGTAGCTGACAGCCTGATCATCAAACTGTCGGTGCAGCCCAGGGGGCCAGAGCCAGGCAACTGCCTGTCTCCATGCAGGTGCACCTGCCCAGGGGGAGATCAGCCATTTTCCAAGGGAAAGACTCCTGTGCTGTCATACAAATAGACATGCAAGTGTTTGGCGTGACTTAGTTAAACGTAATAAAGAGCAAAGTCTGTTTGGCAAAAATGGACATAAAGGGGATCAGAAATCTATGAAGTTTGCAGGACAGAGGGAGGGGGAATGGGCACTGCAACAGTAACTGTTCCTTAAAATTGAGCTTTTTTTAATTGGAACTGGCACAGGTCTTGGTTGTTTTTAGCAAGATGGTAGGGACCATGGAGTTTTGTGCATTCTGCACATCTTTAGACAAATTATTCTTTCTTTAATATGTCAGAGCTAAATTGCTCTGAAATATATCATGGCACTTTTTTTTTGTTCTGCTACAAATAAGGTATGAAAGATGCCACTTGATTTGGCATCTGTTCTGTATCTCAGAGCATGTGTTATTTCCACTCTTAATACATTTTGTGCATGCAACATACACAGCTCAGATATACTCTCCTTTGCAGATTTGACTTTATTAACTCAAGTAGCAGATTGTAATTTAATATATAATATTTTAATTAACTTACAATATTATAAATCTTGGTACTTTCCCATTACTATCATACTTTGATGTTTGCAGTGTTTCCCACGTGGAGCCTCATGAATTCTTTTATATCTGGGAAGAGAGAGAATTTCTGTTTATTCCCAGTTATCATTGCTAACTTATGTTAGCTAACTTTTTCCAGATACAAAGGAATTTGAAACAACTCAGTGCAATTACTTAAGTGCCTTTGATTGTTCTGCTTCAGTTAAAAATGTTGCTAACCTTTTGCAGGGTCTTCAGGTTTGTTACTCTGCTACAAATTAAAGAGCATTGTAGCCACAACTTGTCGCACAGAACATTATTAATGTAAATAGCAATATTCTCATCTGGAAAGGACTGCTCTTGCACACTGAGTCAGAAAGCCCTTATTTGGGTGGCTGCACTCAGGCTAGTGGGTGCCACTCAGGTGAAGTGCTTCGTGAGCTGCCAGGTGCAGCAGTGAGTGCTTAGAACCCAGCCCCATACCTTCAGATATGAGCAACTTACATTGACTTGGGTGGCAGTGGACCTGGCACAGGGATTACAGTGCTGATCAGAAGAGGTGACTCACAAAATGTGGAAATGCAACATCCACTGCTTTCCTTGTTATATATACAGGAAAGCAACAGAAATCCTGGACAGAAAGACAAAGGGGCCATTGGATTGCAGGAATACTGAGGCACTGCTTTCTCCTTTTTTGTACTTTTGCTGTACACAGATGCATTTCTGTCATCAGATTTGTGCAGAAAGTCCAAGGATCTGACACACTTCTATTCCTCTAATCCCTCCCATGGAAAATGATATGGCTAAAACTTCCGTGATAGCCTGGAAGTTAAAGCATGGGCTTAGTTGTGGGGTGACCTTTCAGAGGTGGCTCTGCTGGGAAGAAAAATAGAGAAGGGAATGTAGCAACTACAATAGTTGTGACTGTGATTGCTGCCCCATTTACAGCAACAAATGCCCAAACCATGGATGCGAGGGGAAAACTGGTCAATCTGTTTGTGTGAGACAGCAAAGGAAAAAAGAGAAAGGAAAAGTAAAAAAAAAAAAAAAAAAAAAAAAAGAAAGAAAAAGACTCTAGGACTCTGAAATGGTGAAGAAGCTAAAAGTTGGTACGTTTTTCCTCTCAGTGAAAATTCTGCAGTTAATAGCAGATGTATGTGAGAGAGGATATTATCAGTTGATTTTTGTAGACCACATAATATTCCTGCAGTATTTACCAGCTGAGCTTCTTGATTTGTCATCTGCAATAATCTCTACATGGTTAATTTATCCACTTTTAGATTGAAATGTTTAAACTGGAATATCTTATACTACCCAGCAAATTGTGTGTATTATTTTGTGCCAAGACAGAAAATAAAGCAAGATTTTAAAAGCCTTATAGAGTTATGCTGTAATTAGTTTCAGCTTTCCCTGCATATTAATTTTCTCCTGTTCCTTTATATAATTTGGAAAATGTCTTCAGAACATGATGGCACAATCAGTTAAGTACCTCTCAGAACTCATACACTAAACTGCATTTGCTCTAACAACTATTACAAAGCAGCCGGCAAAACAAATCCTCTGTTATTCTGTACAGTGCAGCTTATCAATGCAAACAGTTTAATATTTATGCTAAGAGGATTGTCACAAGTAGCTTCTGTTCCTTTAATTCTTGTTTTAAATAAATAATGAGAACATTTAAACACATTACTCTTCCCAGGGCCCTGAGGTCGGCTAATCTTATTATTTATGAAGTGATGTGCTACATAATAGTACTTAGTGCATGTTAACAGATGCTATTATCAGGGGCTGATGTGGAGAGCTGAAGATATATTGGAATGTTATGTGTTAATACTGTCCTTGTAGTGTAATGTACGATGGATTGAGTGCCCAGGATGCTGCTGCAGCAATTAACCACACACCAACATGGGTGTAAAGCTGAAGTATGTTTTCTCATGGGGATTACACTGCCATTAATAATTCCCAAGAGAAGAAGACATCTTTCATTTGGAAACAGTCCCTTCCAGAAGGCTGACCGTGTAGACAAGGAAGTTGCATGTATCAATGTTTTTCAAGTTCATTTTACAGAGATGACAGACACATATGTGTTTAAATTATGTGCTTTACAGAACATGGATTTTAAGAAACATCTTAGAGGACATAAAAGTGTTTCTACAATTTGCTTTTTATCTCTGAAGAATTGCGTAAACCTTCAGTATGCAGTACAATTATAGTGATGCTTAGCATTTTTCTTTGTCTTGCCCCATTGGAAACATGAAGTAATTAATCAGTAACAAGTTGTTTGAGGGAAAGAAATCCTCCTTGAACTGTAACAGTTTTTTTGATGCAGCATATTGTACTACAGCCTGTTCTTAAGAGATGTATGTGATGGTTGCCACTTATAAAACTTTCCTCTGCAGGTTGCAGTTCAGCTGAATATTATAATTAGACTTCTCTAGTATTGATGAATAATCCATTTAATAAAAAACACTGTAATTTGAACATTTTCTCTGGAGACTAACATACACTCACCTCTTAATTTAATTTCATTGAAGTTTTGCCCAACTATTCATCATTGGAAGTTGTTATTAACCTCCATTTCCATGTATCTTTATAGAATTTTCTCTTTTTATATTGCCTTTTTCAGAGCTGAGCAGGTTGATACACTTGTAAATCTCCAGAATCTACAAAGCTAGTCCGACTTCTTTAATATTGTTTAATCTATCCCCCCTGACCTTAATGCAGTAAATTCAGTTTAATCTTTCTCAATAATCTAGTAATACATTGGAAACTGGCAAACATTTAAATCTGATAATGGCTTAATCACATACTTTAAATAACAGCTGAGATAATGAAAAAATAATTCACCATATAAAGGTACACTAACTGAGTTTTCTCTGTGATTGGCTTTTTGAGAAATCCCTATAGAAAATAAAAAGTCTACAACAGAAATCAACTTCTCTGTAAATGTACAATCCATTTGGTCACAAGATGTGGTATTTCTTTTTTATTATCATCTTTCTCTTTAAATTAATGCACAAATCTATCCTCGCTGAGTATTCAGTTTCTTGATACAGTTTCACCTAAGTAGTTCATCTGCTTTCCTTCCTTTTCAGATGCCAGTCAGAAGCAGCAGAGACCTTGCCAGAAGACCAGAAACCAGAATGCCATCCCTTCTGGACAGATGATGATTGCAACATGCCTCTGCCATATGATCTTGAAGAAATAATTGCTTATCTACAAAAGTTTGTTCAGTGGTAGAATAACAGGTGACCTTCCAGCCTAGAATTATTGATGTTCATAATGTGGGCATTTTAGTTTAACATAAATCTTTTCAGCTTTATGATTTCTTGATCATGTGTTATTTAATGTGTTAATTGCAGATTTTACTAGTCATCAGACAGTACCTTAGTCACTGTGTTAAGATAAAAAAGACCAGGACCCCAAATCTACAGAAGATGGTGGCTTTTAAGACCTAAAGCCAGAGCACCAGCCTCAGTTCTTTCCTCCTCCATTCTAAATCCCATTGACCCTATCATCCATGGTTAGCTGTGTTTCCACAAGTTCCCTTGATGTCTAAATTTCAGCTTCCTTGAATGTCTAGAACTGCCTCTGGGTTGGCAGGTTTGAGCAATGTAAGGCTTAGCTCCCACCTGCCACAAAGCAGAATCCATGATCTGGGCATCCAAATGACAGGTCTGCTTGGGGTGAGCCTGCTGGATACCTCCAGGATGGAGCTGTGCACACAGTACAGTGACTTCTTCATCCACTAAAACAGAGGTACAAGAGATGGTGGAGAAAGTCTTTTATCCAGTCCCTTCTTGGGTTAGAGTATTTTTTCAGATGAGGAGCATCCTGACATAGCTCCCAGACGTTCCTGCTGGTTTTCCTCATGGCAATTGAATAGTACTGGGAGACATGTACAGTGTGAATCTACTTCCTGAGCTCCCTGGAACTCAGAATTGTACCACTGCTTTGTTTCTGCATGCTGTGAATCCTGTTCTGAGGCCAGGTTTCCCAGTGCATTGTCTAAAGAGCTGATGAACCTAAGAGTTTTCATTTGGGGTGTCAAGTCCCCTGACAACAGATTTAAGTTGTGTGATGCTGGATATTGCAACATCTGTGTTGACCTAGTGAGATCTCTGAGAACAGAACCAGAAGACTATTAGAAGTCACACTGTTTGTGATCTGTTTTGCAATAACATGCTATAAAAAGAACAATTCTGTGTTGGACGATACAGGGCACTCCTGAATGAGAGAGTTTTTTCATTTGGCTAAGTTGTTGTTTTAACTTGAGCTGGTTTATGCCTTTTCCTTTGCCATAAAAAGCAGAAGAAAATCATATTCTGGTGAAACAGCACTCTCTTTTACCACTACAAAAGAAACCAGTAAGACTCAGAGCTTGACTTTGCTACCAAGAAATGAATATGCCTCCTGTGTTAATCTCTGTTAAAAGTCAGTGCTGAGGCCAGGCCTACCCAGAGCACACCAGTGTAGTGTGTTGGCCAAGTGCTCTGTGTGTGGGTGAGGCTTGGACTGCCCAAAACGCTATTTTTGACTGTATGACATATGCCAGACCTCCCTGGAGCTTAAGAAGCTGTGCCAGCAAAAAAATCAGTTTTAGTGGTACAAAACTGTGTTCACACCTACCAGCTTTTGCCAGGACAATTCCATCAAGTAGAGATTGTACCTCTTACCACCTTTGACACAGCTTTGCCAGCAAAAGTAAAAAGACCCTCATCAAGCATTTTCATTGGAGTACTGGACTTCTGCTAAAACTGTTAGCCACCCTGTAGAACATAAAGACTCTCTGAAGAATAAATTACTAGTAGCTTTGGTTATATTGTAACATAGATCCACACATTTATTTGTTGTCTCATGTGCACAGATTTCTTAACATTTTGAAATACTGTGCTATGGGCATAGTTTTTTTTTTCCCTGTACTAGCTAAAGCTGCCATTACCAGTGGGCAAATAGCATATATTTGGATTAATGCCACACTAAATACTGTTTACTTTGGAGATCACTTAGAGAAAAGCTAGCTGAAGATGTGGGAATTCTGCTTTTGAAAAGGCAATTCTCTCAGAAACAGATATTACTTTGGAAATGAGAAAGATGAATTAAAACAAGTTAATGATGTAACTCTGTTAACACAGCATTTGAGGGGATTGTTTGTTTGTTTATGCTGTTGCTTTATGATTATTTTGTGTTTAATTAAGCACTGCTAGAAACCATGGGGATCACAGTATTGAAATTAATCTGACAGCCATAAAGGGTAGAGAAGGCACATCAATGTTGTAGTTCGTAGCTAAAGTGGAGGCATAGCTATTAAAAAATGATTGGCAAATAATTATTTCCAGCACTAGTGAAAAAAAACACTGGGTTTTTTTATATTAGCAGACTGCTGGCAGCAATAATAGAATTCTGGAAAATACATGTTTCTAGGTCTTGTCTGTGCTGAGGATTTAAGCTAGTGAATTAGCTAAGCTAGTGGTAGCCTCAGTGCAGTCAGATAGCACCTGTTTAAACCATGGTTGGCAATGACATAGACAAATAAACACCTTTGGAATGGATCAGACCTAAGATTCACTGGCAAAATACCAATAATCAAGTGGTTAAAGAGGATTAATGCTCTGTGTTGTATTCCAATCTCACATCAACTTGATTGAGTTCAGTTGAAATACAGAAGTATAAGAAGGTTTCATATCTCCAAAGCTCACAGGAGTTGATAGCAAAGACATGAGTAAGGTTGATGGAACTATTTGAAGCATGTAGTAATGCCAAAGAATACCTCCAGAGAACAGCACAGTTAAATATTTGTGTACAAAAATTAGAGATCAAGTATAAATTATTACTGCATTTGGATTGCATGCTAGAAGCAGACAAATACTTTGAAGTTTTATTTATTTTATTCAAATAGTTATAATTTAACTCATGTTGCAATGATACTTTAGCAATCCATTTATATTCCAGCATTAGATAACCCATTACCACTTTGGATGAGCTGCAAAACACAGCCTCTAATGGCTGTTCTGTGTATAGCAACTGTTTGCAAAGTCTGGATGGTCTAGAGGCAGGAGGACCAAGGGCAGTTATTTCAGGGAAGAGGTGAGAGCATAAATTAACTTCTAACATTAGATTCAGTGATTCTTTTTAAATGGTGAAGTTCATGACTTTGCTTACATTTACTTTTCATCAGCCATGAAAGAATTAAGGTAAAATAGTTCACTTGCACATGTGTGTCAAGCTAAATGGATTACAGAAGATACAGATCTGTTTGCCTGTCTGCACTTGCCTTTAGACAATATTCATCAATTTTACAAAAGCTACTGACTAAACATGGAACCAATACAAATTAAATGCTCAAGGGAAAGACTTTCTTTAAAAAATCTGATGCAGAGTTGGCTTTACACTGATAGGCAGAAAATGTTGGCAGAAAGTGAAAAACTTCTATTGTGTCTGTCATTTGGGGGATGAAAGGTAAAGGTAGTATTAAAATATTTGATAGAAATCTGCTGTCTTATGCCCTGTAATTAAAAATGTTTTTATAATGCTTTATTCATATTTCTGTATATGAAAATATTTTATCCTATAGGTCCTTTCTTCTGGTAAAAGGCTATGTAAATAAAAAACATGAGTCACAATATGGTAGATTTTTAAAGGCATCATGCTTGTACTCTGAGTTTAACAGCAGATTCTAATTTCCTAAAGTGTAAATAAGAATGCTATGACTGATCACTGACTGGAAACTGTCCAGGATGGGTAACATGCAACATAGTAACTATCCAAATCTTATTATCATCCAGATGTAGTTTTAGTTTCACTGGCAATGGTGTAAGATGCACTGCAAGATCATTCTGGACTTCTGAAGGCAATGGCACAGATTTGGGGATTCTAGTGCCATAAAAACAGGGGAGAAAAAGAAATTAAAATAATACTAAAATACATTGAAAAAGATGGCTAAAATATTGTAGTGTGTTCTCCTTTGTTGCTGTGCAGATCCATCTGTCCTGTGTCATGCAGTGGAATCTGGGCTAATGTGACAGAGATTAAACTAGCCAGGGAGCTGATCTCTGAGCTGGGATGAGAGGCGAGTAAGAGAGATGAGATGCACATGAGGTGCAAGGGATGTGCTTTCTCCAGGCCACAACTTTATTAACTGAACTCATATGGGAGTAATTGAGCAGTAACATGTACAGTGCAGGTCAGGATCTCTCCTTTAATTGTTACCACCTGGTGCAAAGTTAATGTTGGCTCCTTAGCCCCCCTGATGCCCTCTACAGCTGGTCCTCAGCTTTTTGCCAGAAGCTGACCACTGTCATCATGCACCAAGGTTACAGAGATGGGAAGAACAGTTGTTCCACTAAAGCAATAGGCATGAGAAACCCTGGTCCCCAACTTCACTCTCCACCTCTGTCCTACTGCACCTCCATGGACTGAGTAACTCCACTGAACATCTGTTTCCCATTTGAGATTCAAGTTGCTGCGGCTCATCTTCTCAACTCTCCCACCACGACAGTGTGCTACTATGGGGAGGAGTCAGACAAATAAACAAAACACTGTTTGCAGTGAGGTTCCTTGTCCAAAAAAAGACAACCACTGCATTCCCCACAGCAGAGTGAAAAGCTCAGCCCTACAATAATCTGGCATTAGAGGGTGGGAGCTGTTAAGTAGTAATGAAAGACTTCAGCAGAAACACCAACATTCAGTGTTACTGAGGAATCCCAACCTGCCAGGTTCTGTCACCTCACGCCACTTCTAAGGGTGGAGGCAATCCTAAAGAGAACCACTGTTCTCTTCCCTTTCCAGTCCAAACAGACTCATAACTTTCAGTGTGGCTGGGCTTGCATCTTCATTTACTTTGATCTGTCCTTTCACCTTAGCCTGGGGGCATTCACTGAACAACAGAAGATAATTGCAAAAAGACTGTACTTAGTAAGGCTGCAGAACTGGCTGAATAAAATGTCAAATAAAAGCCAGCAAATAACTGATGAAATTAGCACATTAAAATGCTGGTATTTGAGTGTAAGCACTTCACACATGACATGTAAACTATGGTTTATCTTCTTGTTGCTTTGGAGATAGCATTCATAATAGAAAATAGATAGAAAAGGATGCACTGTGCTATGGGGTTACACCCCCTCATACTCCACTGGTTTTACAGTGCTTGTCCATGGTGAATCAGAATTTGGTCACAAAAATTCTTCTTCTCCTCCCCCTCCGTATCATCAAATACTTGCATTCATGCCAACACATCTTGGTCTGATTAGTCCCCTTGATTAGAGGCTAAAGTAAAAAGTCAGGTGTATAGGATTCCATTATCCTTTATTTCACTGCTTCTAAGAACAGGTCAGATAGAGTTATTTCAGTGAAAATGTGAACAATCAACTTCTGTTTACCATTAACCTTCAGTTTTCTTTTCTTAAAATCAAATCAGGCCTTGGTAGGCAGTTATTTTCATACATGTCCCTTGATCACTGGAACAATCTGTCAAAAGCCATTAAAGCCTCTATTAGGTTGAACTGCATTCAAAGCTGAACTATCCAATCATTTAAAGGGCTGTGATGATTGTTTTTAATACAGTATACATTTATTTCTCTCTCTGAGTAGTAACATAACTTTGAAATTGAGCATGTATGACTAGGGCTTTTTACTGGCCTGCATGTCTTGAGAAGTTTGATTTCTTCTGGAAGATGAATGTCTACATAAAAAAGGAAAAAAAAGCCAAACAACCACTAATGCAGTGACATCACCTGTATATTCTTAGAAGCATGTCCTCATTTTTTCCTGTTTCGTTGTATCCAGCAAGGTGAAACACATATGAAATGGGAAGAAGTTTTCCAAGTTCTTTTGCTTGAAAGCTTCACTGAAAAAAGTTTAACATCTAACTGTAAATTAATCTAGTTAGGTTAACATCTGATTTTAAACTTAAGATCTCAGGATGCTTTACACAGAGAAACTGAGGCAGAGGTGAAAAGTGCAGCTGGGTTCCCACTGCTGACACTGGAACCCAGCATAAATAACCCTCCATTGCTGGCATGACTCCATTACTTCCAGTTAATCAGCTCAGGTTACAGATTAAAGATGCTCTTTATAGAACTTTTATTTCTCCAAAGATGTATCTGAAAGTGGAGCTGGAATCTGTCCTCCTTGTGTCATATTTAATGTATTATTTAATTGCGCAGCACACAATAATACATCTCATGAAACAGAGACCTTTCAGGCCTAATGTTTGGTTAAACTTTCCAATCAATCTTTTAGTTACATTCCAAGTCCCTGAGCTCTCAATGGGAAAGGTAAATTTTATTGAAACTATTACATTATTCCATGGAGGATATGCAGATGGTGCAGTATGTAAGACAATATAATACAATCCATGCTCTTTTAGCTCTGTTTTTAAGGATGTCAACTGCACACCCACAAGGTGATATAACTGCTGTACTAGGAAACTCTTAGGACAATCTCCTGTCAGTATTTGGGTGCTATTTCTTAAGGTGAAGATGCATTGCTGGAACACCCTGGAATGCTGGCTGTGCACCTGTAGGCACTTTTGTCTGGTGTCTATTTGGCAATCTGGTAGTACTTTACTGAGAGCACTACTTTTCTAGTTATTTTGGTGAACATTGTAATCATTTATTACCCAAACATTATCAAAGCATTCCACAGTTCTTTCATTGCTGTTCTTTCTCTTCTTTCCACCGATGCCCTTTCCCTTTTGTCTCAGCAGTTAATAGTAATGTTGTTAACAAGTTTTGTTCTTTGTTAGGCTAACATGAATGTAAGGTGGGAAAACTTAAAAGCTAGGTATCAAATAGCATTCTCTCAGGTATAATTATTTTAAAACCTGTGTATTAAGATATTTTTTCCTTGTTTATCTGGTATTGCTACATGTAATTTTTGTTAAGGAGTATTTATATAACACTGCAAGATATATTGTTATATTTAATTTGTGTTATCTATTTGCTCATTTACTGACATTTATAAAATAAACCACTTAAAGAACCTGCTTGTCTATCATTTGTCTTCTGGAAGGTTTTACATTAGTCTTCAATGCTTCATTGTTGCAGCACATGGAAGAAGAGGTGTACATTTTTCACACCATCTAACTTCTGATGCCTACACAAGAAAATAATTTTGTAAGCTTCCTCTACGCTGACTAGTGAGAGGTAAGCTTCTTTACAGGAGCAAACTCCAAGGTGCTCTGAGTCTGCTCTTCAGTGGGGCATCTCTCTCTACCTGAACTGTATTGCAAGTCCAAGTTAGGTTGCACATCTGCTTATGCTCACAATTTAATAGTAAATACTAAATAATAGGTAAATGAAAAATGGGGAATTTGTTGTTATTCTTGAATTTAATTGAATTAAATGCTTATTATATTGCAAATCTGCTGGTAAAGAAAACAGATTAATTTCTGTTACTTTGGTACTGATACCAAATGGATATGACTGACTTCCACTCCATGTAATAATGTTCTGTGTGTGTCTACTAACAAGGTGTGTCTCACATTTGACACAAACTCTTAAATTATGTGAGTAGTAGGAATTCAGCGTCTACAAGCACTGGCTCAACCTATTTGAGTGTATAAACTTTTTCTTCTGTGTTTGTTGCAGTAGAATTTACATTTAGAAACATATGTAGTTATGTTAAACAAGGCAACATCAAAGAAACGTGTCTTGCACATAGAGTAAAAGGTAGTAAGGTTTGTGATGTCTGCTGTTTGCAAGGAACTTATTTTCACACTTTTATCTTCCACTCACAGCAGGTTTTGTGGAGGGCTCTACTGTGTCAAAGGAATAGTTACCATCAGTTTTCTCTGTCTCAGGCCTGTGGATAGCCTAGAGTCTGAGCTACCCCAGATTTGGGTCACAGCAAGGCAAGGACCATTACTGCACATTTAATTTGATACTCTGAAGAGTGCCATTGTAGAATTGGATGAGCACCTGTCCATGTTGCTGAGATGCACTGCAGTGTTCCATAGTCCCTGGAGCTCCCTTAATGCCAAAGGCTGTGTGCCCAAGTTATTCTGCATTACTAGATTCCAGCCAAGAGGTGACGAAAGCGTGAATAACAAAGGCCAGGTCATTCCCTGCCAGGATGGAACGGGAGTCTCCAAGCCAAAAAAAGTTGACAGAGAGCATTATTCACAGATACTTCAGCTTAGAATCAGCAAGGCATCCAAGAGGTAAGGAATCCGATTTCTTAGCCGAGAACATTCTTTCCATGGCTTCAGAAAAAAAATCTAGTTGATTTAACCAGAAATTAGTATACAGTTAGTATATATATTCCTAATGTCTAAATACCCTCTTCCATTACCCCTTGTCCTAAGCTATTCTTTTTTTTCTGATTCTCTCAAAGAATCCCTAGATTTTCATGTTCCTTACCTTTTCCTTAAAATGGGTAAAACACAGGGCGGTAGTGCCCTTTCAGAAACAGATGCAAGGATGAAGAGGCCTTTTCTGGAGGAGTACAAGCACTCCTCTTCAGTCAGGAGTAGGTATCTTGGCAGGGGGAATAAGGCACTCTTTCAGTCTCTGCACTCAAGAGCAGCTTGGCTTAAATGAGGCAGAGACTAATCAGGATGCATTGTTTGTTGAATTTTGAATTTTACCTTCATCCCATCCTTTCTATAGAAAATCTGTCGTAAGAAACCAATTTCTCTTTGAGGAGAGGGATTTGTAGTTGGCCTTTTATCATAGGCTCTAGCACCCTGTTACATATAGTTATCACCCCACAAATAAGAGTTTCACAAAAGTTATCTGCCCTGCTATATAATCTCCTTTCACTTTCATGGTCAGCCTTTGTTTCTGTACTGAAAGGTCTCAAGTTACATTGCTGAACTTGCAGGTGTACGGTTTATCTCTCAGCCAGTGTCTTTATTTTGCAGTGTTACAGTCTTAACCACAAGTGTATTTTTCTAAGCATTTTCTAAAGTATTGGGCTTTTTATTCCAAGACCATGCAAATTAAAAAGCCATGAGCTCAAAATAGAAAAACCTCTTTGAGTTTGTAAATAGGTAAAAGGAAGTAAAAAAAGTTTGTATCACTGTGGATTATTATTCAGTGACTGAAGAGTAAAATTTTAGAGTTTGTAAATCTCACTTTCTACTAGAGACAGCACACGTTCAAGTGTTCATCTGATCTATAGGATGTCCTCTTCGCACTATTATATTTCATTTCAGCAGGTATGTGTGAAACTTGTTGTGTAACTAAGATTTTGAAATTAATGGCACTGCATAAATTAGGCTTCTGTTATTGTCCTATTCCTAGTTGCATCAAAATTATTAGGGTGAAAATGAAAAGGACTCTTTTATAAGCCTTCCTATTTTCTGTTTACAAGGATTTTACTAACATCTAATAAATTTAATGACCTCTAATAACAAGAGGAAGTGAAATCCTACTTAGCAAATTCATAGCTTTTCAATGTATCTTGTGGCTTTATGGCATTTCAGACTGCAGGAATGTAAAAGCTGTTTAAGGAGCTGTTACTGAGTTCAACTAGCTGCAGAAACCGTTAAGTTGTTTTTGTTTCTCTTTTATTGCTTAACCTCTGGGGCCTAACTCTGAGCTACCTGATAAAGCAGTCGTTCAGGAACTTTAAACTGTACAAGCTTTGACTTGATAGACATAGAACAAGGTCTTGTATTAAACATACATTTTTTAAAACATAATTTCAAATCTGGCAATTGATTGTGGCTTGACCTTCTTATTTTGAAGAGCTCACTGTTCCTTACTTTCTTTACTTTGCTGATATTATTAGATCTATTGTTCTTTTACCAGAACTCCCAGCTGATAGAAGAAAAATCAATGTAGTGCAAAGCTTGTTGGGCAACAGCACTTCCATTAGAGTCATGGCCACAAATAACAAACTAAGACTAAGTTATGCCATTTCCACTTTTTAAGGCTACAGATGCTTGTATTATGCAGCTTCTGGTATTCTCAGAGGGTCAGAATTAAAACATGCATGAAGCAAGCTGGGAACAGAGCAGTCTTGTAAAAAAATTCCACATTGCACACTATTTTTTAGTACATGCCAGTATGACAATTACAAATCATGCAACATTTCTTTCCAGTGCTGATTTTTAAACAAAGTTTATGGCCAAAGTAATGCTTCTGAGGATATTTGTTGTGTCTCTCTACCCTTATGTTCCCTCCCTTCGGTCACCTTTTGGGCACACCAGTCTCTCAGCTGCCCATTGCAGGGTGCGTTTGGCACTTGCCCATCTGGTACAGAGCAGCATGCAAAGAGCTCTCTGAGGATGCATCCCTTCTAGACACAGGAGCCTGAGCTAGCTCATCTTGGATTGAGGATGCTCAGAGGTCTGTAGTTCAAACACACATCTGCCCAGCTAATGGGGTCAGAACATCTTCTTCCAATAATGGATTGGTTCTCTCTCGAGTAAAGTGCCTCTAAGAGAAAATGATAGGAGATCCATCCTTAAATAAGATTTCATGCAGCCCAGGAGAATGACAATTACAGCGTTTACTAACACTGTTCCTAAGGCAGAGAGTCATGCTTTGTAGGAAACAGGATGATGGAGTACTCAGGGAGCTTTTTAGCATAGTGACTAGTAGCTTGGTCCATGTTATGGAAAAATTCTGTGAGAGAGAAAATGAAGCTCACATAAGTGGCTCTTCCGTTGGAGACAGTGAGAAGTATCCCTAGATAAATCACCTTGGTAAAGTTGGAGTTGCTTTCTTCTTGTGCTAAGTGCAGCTGGTGATGGCAACAGATATTTCTATCCAGCAGGTGAAAACCAGAGGAGCCACCCCTGAGGTTAAAGTTGAGGGAGACGGCCAAGATGTACAGTAAAAGAGGTGCTCAGAAGGGGCTGCCAAAATCAAGTTAGGACTGCAACTAGAATTCCCACCTCAGCAGTCCTTTGCTGGGGCTTAGGATGACCCATGGCAGAAGTCTCAGCAGGGTCTGATGGGCAGGAAGAGAGGAATCTCTCCAATTATACACGCCAAAGTTTGCATCCTGTGGCCAAAGAAGGAGTTAAATGTAGGGTGATCTAATGTGGACATAAATAGTTACAAAGAGCTGCATAAGCAGATGAATGTGTATGTGTCCCTTTACCACCTCACCCCCCCAAAAAAAATAAAAACAAAAAACAAAAAGGAGCTGTTTTGAAAATAGTTCCAGGCTGAGATTTTAACATCCATCTGGAGGACCTGCTTTGTTTGTGCTGGTCTGCCAGTGCTTCATAGCTCTAGAATGTGAATCCTTGGTTCCCTTTAGTAATGCTGGTGTAGAGTCCTGAAGAATGACTGTTACTTTCCCAAGGCAAACCTCTGACTTTCCCCAGTAACCATCCAGCACCCCGTATGGTAATTACTGCAATGGCTGTGTCAGTCTTAATTCCTATTTACTGTACATACCTTTCAGAGCCTTGTGGGGTAAAGATAAAAGAATACAGATTCCTGTAGTGTAGATATATCCCAGTGCTAAGGAACAATTAAAATAGGTTTCCTGAAATGTGCTGCAGTAATTTCTATTTTTTAGAAACACTGTGCATCATTATTTTATGGAGAAGTAAAATATGTAACAGTTGTGTGCAGTTATTTTCTAAAGCTATCACAGATGGGGTTTTTTCCTTTTTTTTTTTTTTTTCCAAAGCAACCATTTAATAAAGTCTGACACTTAGTAATGTTTTGAAATAATTTTTGCTGCTCTGCCAGCAGTTGGCTTTGCTGTGAATCTCTAAAGACAAATCCATCTACAGTGAATCTAGGAAAATTCAGCTCCGTGTTGGATGTCAGGGTTGAGGACTACTTGTCAGCTCTGGTGCTGTCAGATTTTATCTTTAAATATGACAGGCAATTTGTTCAGGGAGCACTTCTGAATGACAAGATATAGTAGTGTTGTAAAACATGGCACCTGTGTGGTATGCCCTGCCTTTGTGGACATCAGAGGCTATTGTTTCCTTTGCTATTAGACAGCCACAGTCACACAATAAGGTGTGTAAAATGTTCACAGAAACCTTTTAAATAGAGTAGCAGGAAAGTAGATACCCTCTGGTCATTTAAGTCAGGCCATTTATCATTTTATCTTATAAAACACAACATTCGCTAAAATATGATTTAAAGAGAAAACCAAATGCTCTGCTGAGCAAGACTGGTGCAAGCTGAGGGTTTGAACCAAGCTGGTCCAAATAAAAGGATTCAATCTTTTAAGTGCCATGCAATAGAAAAATTAGGATTTGAACTCCTTCACAATCAGACAGGTAGCAAGAGCTGTTCAGGAGGCTGTTGTTGACATATGGGATGAATAAAGTCCCACTGAAATACCCACTGTTTACTGCAGTGAGGCTTCCTGGGATGGGGCAGTAAAAGCAGATAATGAAACATTCATACACTTAACATGTTTGGTTTAAAAAGAGAGGGTCACAGTGGATAATGTCCTTACAATATAACCAGATGAAACTAGCAAAATTGGACTGCAGTCATACTGTAGGTATGCCACTGCCAAAGTCAAGGGAGGGCTTTTCCACACCACAAGAGCCATGTTTTCATGGGAGGGTTAAGTAGTCTTCTTCAGACTGTAAAACTGAGTAAATCCAGAAAAATCTGGTATTAAAGAGACACTGCATGCAAGCATATCCCAGTATGTCTGTCCTTGAACAATGCTAATGTTCTTGTCCTGCTGACACGGGTTAGTGGCCCTATTCTGAAGGAAGTGGGAGGGGGCCAACCAATTCTTTTAAAAGAAAAATCAAATCCCTTTAGAGTCTGATTTTGGTGTGTTTTTGTTACTTAAGAAGTGGCCAAGGTATTGTTGACTGAATACCCTCTGCTCCTGCAGGTAGCTACATTTTGCTGAGGAAAGTCATCTTTAGTCATCTAAGTCCCTTGACTTTCTCCCAGACATAAAAGCCTAGAAAGATCATAAAGGTGTTTTTGAAGAATGTTTGCCTTCTCTGTGTTCAAAAGCACTTGACTATCTGTGGTATGTTAACTTTATACTGGAATCTAATTCAAAGGGCTTTTAAAAACAAGGAGAAAGATTTTCTTGTAACTAATAGTGATGGATGATTGGAATGGTCACACGGAGCAACATAAATCTTTGTGCCATGCCCAATGCTAAAAAGCAGGCAAACTCAATAGCTCAGCGAACTCGTGTACTTAAGCATCAGAAAGTGATACAAGGAAAGGTTTTCAGACCTTAGGTCCATTAGGAGGGAGGATAAACACCCAGTGAAGTAATTTTGCCTGCCCTTCACTGAATAACATACTCTGAAATGAAGTGCTGCACTGCAGTTCCACCCTCCTCAAGCAAGTGGCCTGGCCAGCAGTTTTGGAGAGAACGTAATCAGAGAGAAGAAGAGCCCTTAAGCATTAATGAGAGAACTACATACATCAAAATTAACTGCCCCAAATAATAGAAGCAGCTCTGTGTAATTATCAGTTATCTATCTGCTAATTTTCATTAGGAATGAGATATAAAATACTTAATGTATCTTTCAAGTATTGTGTAGTCAGTGGGATTTGTGTTGTGCAGCTGTATAAAAAGTATTTGGATTAAGGAGCAGAAATTACTACTTTTAAAAGTGAAAATTGAAAATCTGGGATAGAAGTGAACTGATCGGCAGTGAAAGAAGATATAGGCCCATCTCACAAACCGTGCACCAGTGTATAGTCTGTTGCTTTTATAGCACTTTCCCCATTAAAATACTGTAATTTGAATATTTCTGTTACAGGAAAACAGATGTGCCAGCTAGGAAGGAGCAGTTCATCATGTTATGCACCCTACAAATGTAATGCACTGGTGAGCATGCTTTAGTAGTTCCTTCTATACACAGTATATAGATATAATGTAATGCTATATGCACTGAAAGTATTTTGGGTGCTTTTAGTGGAAATAGTAGTTTTTTGCTTTAGTGGTTTCCTTGTGTCCCAGTTTGCCTTGGGTGAGACATGAAGATGGTTATCATATAAGCATGGGCTTATACAGAAATCAAAAGAATGGCACAAATACACAGGAATGGTTTCCTTTGGCAGGGGAAAATTGCAATTCAGTGAACTACAAGATGCCACTCCCCTCTGGGCCTGCAACAGGATGGACCTGGCTCTCCACAGCCACAGTAATTCTGAGATGTCAGGAAATAGAAGCACATACGCACAAGCTCCGTTTACTTTGCCCGGAATGAAGCCTTGCTATGGCAATGGAGTGAGCTAGAAATGTGATGGGAAGAAAGTCAAAGAGGCTGGAAGAAGCTGGTGGACATCTGTGAAAGCTTAAAGGTAGGTGGGAGTGTTTCCTCACAGTTTTGAGTTTATGAAGGTATTTTGCAGAAAGTAGTGCTTCTGGTAGAGTAAATAAGTTAATGTGTGATATCTAGAAGGATCAAATTCAGGTGTAGAAATTTTTCAGCATAACTCTTCCATCTGAATAAACAAGACTTTGGTTCCCCTGTCGACCAAAGTTGGTTTGGGAAGACAGGCTCTGTTCTTTGCTCTGATGCTTTTTAACTCTTTCTCCTAAGTGAGGAGAAGCCTCTAAGAATGCATTTTCATCATGTATTCCTCTCTGAGTTGTTCTAAAGCCTTTTGAATTTATGGTCCACTTTAATCAAATATGAAATAGAAATTCAAGTCTCAAAGATGAAAGTTGAAAAATTTTTATGAAGTTTGGAATGTGGCAAAAGAAGGGAGATGTACAGCAGCATTCCTTCCATGGAATAAGCAGCAGAACGTGACTGGCACTGTCCCATTGCAGCAGCCAACTGGTCAGTCAGTCACAGCAAGGTCTGTGTCCTGGGTAGAGGAAACACTAAACAAGATGGAGAGATCAGGGCTGTTGTCATGAGGGGATAGGGGCAGGATTTTGGTGACAAAGAATTTGAATCCATGGGAAATTAGACTTCATTAGTTCTCCTGCTCACAAAACAACAACTTTCTGGTAGCCCTGGGAAAACCACTTCTCACTGCTTTACACTTACAAATCAAGGGTGATATTACCTAAAGGGCTTTGAGTCACAGAATCATAGAATGGCTTGGGTTGGAAGGGGGGACCTCTGGCTGTGTAGATGCTGACATTCTTCAAGAATTCTTCTTCCAAGAATTATCTGCAATGGACACACATTCTTAACTCATATTTGCTTGTACTAGTCAAGGTGTAGAACTGGGCTAGGTATTGAGCTTTTCAACCCCAAACCAGCAAAGCACTTCAGCATATATTTGGATGTAAGTTAAGTGAGTTTCCTGGTTCAGAACATGTGTAAGAGCTTTGCTGGATCAGGGCTGGTCCTTTGCACCGCAATTTTCTAATGTTTTGAGCAGAGGTTATTTCATTATGTTTAACCTGGTTTCCTGAAGAAGTGTGGTGTTTGCAGTTGTGCTACGTGCTCATACACATACGGCTGTTAGTTCTGTACCCTAATCACCCAGGGACCCATTTAAACCAAATTCAGCTGAAGGAGGGAGTAAGTTTCTGCAGGTTTCATGAAACTAGAAAAACACATTATTAATACCAGTGAGGAAAAGCCTTTTTGGAGAACTCAGTCCTACTAGAAACCAGCTGCCCTACACAAGTGTGACATTCTGAGACAGAGCTCCACAGCCAGTGAGAATTCATGGGTCTTGTGGCTCAGGGAGCTACCAATGGGTTTTACTGTGCTAAAGCTTTAAAAGCAAACAATCCAAAATAGTTGTTTGGGATTTGTAACCCAAAGTGGGAATCCTTTTCTCACGAAGTGACACACGTCAGGCCTGCAGACTGTAGCATTATCCAGTAGCAACACAAGCTGTCTCCTTGACTGTGCAGATGTTAGCAAGTTCAGTGGCCAGCTGGCCACAGGCTTCCCCCCCTCCTCACCTTCCTAACTCACAGAAAGGAAACAGTGAAGAGGAAGGTGGCACAGACATCCTGATCTGAGTTCTAGGATGAAGAACAAATAGCTTGTCAAATCACAGTATTATGTGAGATAATGTTTTTGTTATTCCTACAAAGAGTCAGCAATTACACTGCAGCTTCATTTTGTTTTGCTTTTCTTTAAAATCAACTGAATATCAATCTCCAATCAATAAAGGAAGTTGCCTATAGGCACTTCTACCTCCCAATCTGCTTCATGGATCAGCTGTTGGTAATTTATACACAGTCAATAAGACACATCTCAAAAGCGAATTTTTTCTCCCAAAAGGCAAAACTGCTCTAATTTACAGCTGGATATGAACTGGGCAAGCAACACACACCTGGAAAAAATGTAATTTCTAATTTACAAGAAACTCCAGTGGAAGATTAGATCTGATCTACTCTCTATGCAAGTAATCTATGGATGTTTATATAATGACAACTGGAGAGCATAAATTGCTTTTCTTTTTCCTTTTGGGTATCTTTTTCATTTGTTTGTTTAGCAAAACCTGCAGGGGAAACTAGAACAACTATAATTACAGTTACAAGTTGTGGGGTAGATAATAAGCTACAAGGCATTTTTATTGTGCTTTTTTATTATTATTTAGTTAAAGAATTCTTTTTTTTTCCCAAGACAATCCATCTGTATTTTGTAGGAAAGAGAATCAAAGCAATAGCTGTCAAGTATCAGCAAGATAGCAGATTTACAAATTAATCCCATTGCTTGGTTTTTCCACAAAAGTTGGAATGTATAATTGGTGCTAGAAACTATAATTAAGTTATTAGAAGCACTCGGGCAGCTAGATGTGCAAAATGGCAGCAGGTATGTAATATCATTAGAAATACTCTGTATAAAAAGCATGTCTGAGTTTTATCCCTTTAGTTTCATGCTACCAGCTGCCAATTTGATTGGTTAAGTAGTTTTGGGCCATGCAATACTCTTTCTTTTGGATTGATGTGTTTATTACTTTTTATGACAGGGGATCCCAAGGCAGATGTTCAATAAAGAAACAAGCTGCTACAGAGCAGAGTAAAGAGATAGGTGGTGTAGATGCAGGAAATTGGGAAAGTTATCATATGCGCTAAGTTGTTATTGAAGATTTTGCTCCCAGCATTTGTAGCAGTTGTGTTATATACTCTTCCACAGACAGTAATCTAACAGGGAATTATTGAAAGCCAAGCACCAAGGTTTCAAATTGCACTATATGATCTGGAGCTGCTGCTCAGACAGGGAGCTGGAGTTTTGAAATTATAAAGATGTGGCCATGCCATTTTTAGGAGAAGTGTGTGTGAGTGGTTGGAGCCGCTTTGTTCATGCAGAGCCTTTGCTCACTGAGATGCACCACTGAAGAGCTGCTTTTCCTTTGCACCTTATGCCATCATTTATGTTAGCACAAAGTGAGTGAAAATAGTTACTGGAAAGGAATATTGTTCAGAATTTGGATAAAGGCTGAGCAAATTATAATTGTATAGATACTTGATTTATGGATCAGTCAAAGCCAAACTTTGCTCTGTCTTAGGAAGTAAAATTCAGGATCACTACATTTAAGTGAATGGGAACATGCAGATGGATACACATGGAAAAGCAAGAAGAGAGACAGGTTTTTTAATTCCTGTAACTGTTCACAGCTTGGCTTGTGTTTTGCGTAGTCTTAAAGAGGAGAGAAAAACAAGTTTCTTTCATTGCTTTCAGAAACTTTTGAACACCTCTGTAAGGAAAAAGCAAATTTCTACAGAGCCTTTGTGCCATAAGCCAGCATTTCTTTTTAAGTGTTTTAAAAGCAGGCAATATAATGTGATTCACATAAAAATCTTTTTAATTGATTTAGAGTATTTTGCTGATTTTGTGACTGTAACTTAATGTATTGCAACCAGGTATCAGGAAGGCTAATAATGCATATGAGAGATGTTGTTGTCTAATTAGATTTTTGTGAATGTCCCTAAGCCTTCTGCCCAGAAGCAGAAGCTGGCCAACAAATTTGAATCATACTTAGAGCAAACTGTTCTGCCCCATCCATGTTCTTTAATTTTTTTGGTGGCAAGTATTAGTGTCATCCCTGAAACAGTATTCTTCCACCTGTGTTTGGAAGGGATGAGTGTCTCGTTCTGCCTTTCACCACCCCTGAAGCGCTTCCTGTCTTACTCCTGTAATCTCTGACCTTTCTGGGGCTCAGCTGTTCATACTCCACAGGGTAGAGAGAGCTGCCCTTCCTTCCCTTGCAAACAAGAAGGTGTGACTATGCCATCCTGACTCTTCCCACTACTATGTGTGTTGACAGTCACTTGAAACCTCCCTTCTTTGGATATAAGACTGTGGCAGGCTTATTCCAGCCTGTCTCCCAGGCAGTGCCTTTCTGCACCCTCTGCATCTTAGCTATAAATTAAGGCATGGGCTACAAGGGAAAAGAAGGAGATGTGTAATGGTCTTCTGCTGTCTGTCAGGAGAAATGCTGTCTGAATGGCAGATTTCATGGACTGGGACACGTATTCCAGGTCGCTTCCCAGCTCTGCATTGTCCTCTTATGTGGAAAGCTACTGATGCCTTGAGGGGGGGGAAAAAGCTCAGGAAGTTAGCAGATTTAGTCTAATTATTCGACTGTTTATGAGACAAGGTTAAACAACAGGCAATTTAGAGTTTCTCTTGACACAATCAAGAGAAGTGCCAAGGATGCATTAAACATGTAAGGCAGAAAAGAAAGACTTGTGACAACAGAGTTGTATAAGAGCAAGGGGTGAACATATGACTCCAGAGGACTTTCAGTAATGGGGTGAGTTTCAATGGTGTGTCTCAAAGCTCAAAGACAGTTGCAAGGGACAATACAGACCTCAGGAGCTGAGGAACAGAGGAACGGGGGACAGGAGAATCATGCTAAAAAAGCAATATAAGCAGTGACATTTTTAAAACAAACCACTGTGGTTGCTGCATTGTACAAACCTAATAAGACATAGTGAAAAATATTGGATTTATTTTTACAAGTTAAAAGTGACCTTGTTGGCCTTATGAATGGATTCACTTCTCACAGTACCTCTTAAGGGCATTAGGGTTATGACTAACTCATAAAAATAAATCCAATATTTTCCCCTTGGCCATGTCATATCCAGTGTTGGAATTCAGCTGTGAGAACTGGTGGGGCTCTGACTTTCATTTAGCTTGACCTCCCATTATGAGAAGTACCTAGCTCTCAATCCTGGTGGGCTGCAGCATAATTCCACCACGGTCATATCACTGAGTAGAAAATAGAGAAAAAAATCCAAGAAAGCCTAAAAAATACAGGGTCATGCAACACAGTATGTAACTGAAAACAACATGTGAAAGGAATAATCCTTTCAAATACTGATAGGGTTTTTTCCTTCCCTGTTTTTTGTTTGGCCTGCATAACAGATCAAGGAAGGACTGCCAGCTTAGACATACGTTATATGGAAAACCAAAAAATCTAAGCTAATGGTTTACCTCAGTTGTTCATTTCTGTTGGAGTCAGAGGAACTTATAAACATCCAGTCAAGAAAACAGCCAGAGAACAAATGGTTTAAAAATGGAGTTGAGGGTTTTAAAAAATAAATTGTTCCTGCATCTTACTGGGCTCTGTTGATTGCTGAGGGCCTATATTGGATCCATGCATACAGGTGGCTTCAGTGCAAGGTAGACATACTGTAGTCACTGCCACATGTGGATGAGGAAATGTTCCTTAAAGTGTAAGCCAGATATGCTCTTTTCCTTACCTGTGCATTCTGCATATCTGTTCTGCCAGTTTCTAACAGACTCGGATGAGTTCATCCTCCTCTTTTCTGAATAACTTTTAAAAGTCTACTACATGCATCTGGACATGGTCCTTGAGGTGGCCCTACTTGAGAAAGAGGGGTTGGACCAGATGACTTCCAGAGGTCCCTTCCAACCTCAACCATTCACTGATGCCATTGTTTTAGATCCAAGATATAACAACATAGAATTCTGTATAGGCTAATTTACCCTGTCAAGAAATATAAGGTGGACAGAAAACCAGTCAGTGGCACAGGAGTGATGGTGTTGTGAGGTTAATGAGAAGGTTTGCCAGTTACAATTAATTAGGCCAAGCTAAAGAAGAAGCAGCATGAGATTAAAGATTTCTTGCTTTGCAGCTGTCCTTACAGGGGTGAACACTTCACTAGTGTAATTTGGGTCAAACACAAACTCTGGTGCAAAGAACATATACATTCATTTATCTGTATTATCAGAAGCCAAGCTGGATTCCAGCCTTGGTTGCTACAAAGCTAATTTGGCCTTTGTTCAGTGTTACCCTTTCTCCTCACTAATTTTCTCCCAACAACTTGAGCAGCATGCTGAATTAGAACTGTAGAAAATCAAGACTGACATGCATATGCTGAAGGCATTTTTGAAGTTGCAGGGCTAACAGTAAATATTCACAGTTAAAATATTGAATTTAGGTTTATATGCCATGGAAACGTTGAGGACCTTCTTTCCTTTGTTTTCTCTGCCTCTGCTTTTCCCATGACTCTTTTATTACATTGAACAAGTTCCATATCTGTAACATCCAGAAGCTGATGAGTTCTCATATTGCGTTTCCTTATTTCCTCTGAAAAGTTTCGATGAGTATTATTTTACCTGCTTTATTTTGGTGTCCAAAGTATCCCCATAGTCAGATCAATCATGGGAAAATTTCCATTCCCCAGCAACATACGGAATCCAGAGATACAGGGTTCCCTGAGGCTGGGAGATGTCAGCCTTGCTCCACTCTGCTCTGCTCTGCTCTGTGCCACCGAGGAACCCTCAGCTTTCCTGCGGAACAGCCCATGCACCTCAGCCCTAACTCCCCACCCCAGGCCAGGCAGATGCTGTGCTCTGAGCATTGTGGGGACTTCTGCAATACTTACTGCTTGCTAAAAAGGTGTGTTGCCAAGTAAGCCATAACCACAGATTTAGCTTTCTTTTATGAGACAGCTTTGTCAGGATTTAGAGGTGTTTTTCCTAAATGTGACAAATAAGCCTGCTGAA
>NW_009953205.1:1149035-1225486 GCF_000747805.2 Chaetura pelagica | reverse complement strand
TGAACCAGTAAACAAGTATTATTTATGTAAACTGGCTCTGATGTTACCTTGTGTAAAATATGTTTAATTTTAACCAATGCATATTTGAGTTATAGTTTCCATAAATATTTGTGAATACATTATGATAACATCTAAAACCTTGGCAACAGTTAAGAGAAGAGAGTTTGCAGATAAAAATCAATATTGCCTGCAGTATCCCAAGAGAACACACTGCTAGTGAAGTTTAAATTAGCTTTGCCCTAAAATCCAAGACATTCCTGCAGCACACTTTAAAGCATCCTAAAGTGTGAAGGAGTTAAGCTAATTAGAGTAGCATCTGAAGACAAGACATTTGTAAAATTAATGGGCCAAAATCTGCAGTCTTTCATTCAGCAGAAATACCTACTGCAATTTGGTAGTTTTTATGGAAGAGCTGCAGAACCTGGTCCCTTGCTTTTACACAGTCAGATCTCTCAAGAAAATACTCTAGTTACTGGGGGTTTTTTGTGATTTCTTCTTATGCAGTGAGAAGAGGGGGAAGTTGGATCATTTAGCTTCATGCATTGCTTGATGTTACCTGTCCATGACAGCAGGACCTCACCCCAATCCCCAGCAGAGAGACACTGCCTTGCATCTCTCCCACTGAGTAGATTTGATCTCCTGACATCTGTGGGTCCACCAGGCCAAGTCTCCATGAGTAGGTCATATGGGCACACACATTCTATGATTCTAAGTCATGCAGCCCAATTGGAGCAGCTCTGCAGATCAAGACATGTGGTGCTAAAGATCCAAAGACCAGACTGCGGATGTTGCAGGGAACCTTATTGCAAATTAGCAGAATTTGTTGGGAGTGAGGACAGGAATGATGTTTACCTGGGAGACACGATGCCCTTTGTTTGGTTCAGGCATGAGCTCTGTTCAGCAGCTTTGTTCTTTCCCAGTGTTTAAGTTCTTACATAGAGGCATGGCCACAGAACACAGATAAATAGGGAGGGATTCAGTTAACAGTTTCCTTTGTGAAGCATTGGAAGGATGCAAACCTCTGTTAAAGTATTTATAGGGCAGAGCACTGGTCCACTGCAATTGATTGGGACTACTCACTGTTGGAAGCACTGACCTCTCAGCTCAGGCTTGGGAAGGCAAGTTGTTTGCTGTTCAGCTTGTTCTCCTCTAAACCAGTACAAGTCAGTAGTAGTGCAAGTACAGAAAAGACCAAAACAATTTGTGTTGCCTCCTTAATGACAAGTATCCTTGTTCCTTCCAGGCTGCAGAGACATTTCTTCCACATCTGTTTTTTAAACTGAAGATTTTTACAAGGCATTCACAAATGTGAAAAAAAATTAGCATATTATGTGAACGTTTGCCCAGCTGCATATTGCCAGGCTTTATTTTGGCTTATGGAAGCTGCTGGCTGGGAAATAGTCAGTATAGCTATAACAGACTTCTTAGTTCTTGTTATTTGCATGAGAAACTCCAGACTTTGCTCACCTTAAAAAAAAAAATAAAAAGGCCTTGCTTTGGTTTCCTGACTGAGGTAGAACCCAATTAATGGAAATTAACTGTTGGTTTGAGATTGAGAATGAGTGACAGGGTGGAGGAGAGGATTGCGGCTTGAGAATTTACAGCACGGACTCTCTGTTCTAAAATGCTATGGTATGTTTCACATTTTTATCTGAATATAATTGCATTACTGAGTATTGGCTGGATGAAAAGAAACAGTGCACTAGATGCAGTCTGTACACACACACACAAGTGTATTTCTCTGCCTTCGATCTTTGCAGAAAAATCTTGTTCTTCCAGGAGATTCATTTTCAGATGAGTTTGTTTGTCTTTTTCCAATTCAAAGGTGTAGTCAATAACTGAAGCTAGGCTGGCAGAGATGGTACAGAAAATTGTTCAGACTCACAGGAAAAGTGCGATAAATGCACTTTTTATACCTATCATCCAATTCAGTTTCGCTGCACCAGCGACTGTAATATTGAGTTTCTTTCCGACTGCTATTTGGGGAAGTTTTTTAAAATCAAATTTTGTAAGTGTTCCTTAGCCTTTTGCAATGTTCTTACAGTTCACTGCCATTTCCCAAGTAACAAGCCTTTATTATTGCAAAACCTACATTAGAAATGCTTATGTTGTAGCTGTACAACTCAGCAGCTTTTTGCAGGACATCTACGCCTGAGGACTTAGAAATCTATTGATTTGAACCAGATTCAGAATCTGTCCCCTGCCTTTAAGTTCTTTTAGCATTTCTTGATGCATCATTGACCTGTGAGGCTTTTACCTTTTTTACTACAGCTGCTCAGTGTCTCAAACACCTTTTTGGCATGTAGCAGGAGCCTTCAAACTTCTTCCTTTAGATGCTTGTCTGTGAGCTGGTAATAGTGAAGCCTTGTAAGCCCAAGCCCTGGCAGGCAGGACTTTCGTGCCCTTTCAGAGCAGGCTGGAGTGCTCACCATCTCCTTGACAGACTCCAGAACGTCCTTGTTGAATTGTTTCTTCCCTAGGGCAATCTGAAGGAATATGCCTCAGATGACTGCGTTCAAGCAAATCTCACCCTTGCGTTTCACTTTAGTCCATTTAAATCTCACACTTTATGCTGTAGCCAAAGCCATTAGCCCGTGTTGTCCTTCACCATAAAACAGATCTTTTCCTATCTCATTACAACGTGCTCAGCTCTACCCAGGGTCTGATAGACACACACAGAGCTATACTGAATTATTAAAGGTTTCACTTAAACCAGCAAGACTCAAGGAAGTTTTGAAACTCCATTTTTATTGTGACCTGTAAGCTTTAAGTACTTGAGATGTCTCTCAACATTTTATGTTTTAATACACTCTGTGCCACACTTTAGATCTTTGTAATTATGTGGATTTTGAGACAGATGCCTGTGTTCTGACTTTGGTCCACTGTGGCTCTGTTGCAGCTTGACTGCAACAAAAAACTAAACACTCTTTTGCTCTTATGTACATAAGCAATGAAATCCTTAAATATTCCTTGTCGGATGAAAGCCTGGGCACTCCATAATAATATTTTTCATATGCCTTACAGTAGGAATTATTTTGAGTGTTCAACTTTGCCTTAGTAGGTCAGAGATTATACTCTTTTTATACAGATCTTTAATATAAGCAGTATTCTCTCTCACCTCTGACTCATAATACAGCAGTTTTCCTTCGAAGTGTAAATTAAAGTGAAGCCACAAAAGGGTCATTAATGGTCTTAGTAGAGTCAATACTGAGGGTATCATGTACTGCCTGTTTAATATTAAAAGCAAAGTCAGTGGAAGTATGGCCTTAATCTGTGTAGGCTTTGTGAATACCAGTGAGACAGAGCAGAAATTTTTAACTTTGGAGTGTGCAGAGAGATGAAACAGCTTGCTATGAAGCATAATGTTGGGGTTCATTCCTGAAAACCCAGGAAAATATATGCCTGCAGTTAAAGGTCAGAATCTATTTGTGAGGATTAGGTTAGTGTCATCCACTGTATTTCAAATGTGGAACTTTTTAAAATTCTAATGAAAGGGAAAGATTTGTAAATCCAGAGCCACCGTTTAAACAGTAATATCCAAATCATTGGCTAATCTTTTCCTTCAAAGTAATGAATGGAAAGGCCAGAATGCCATAGTGAAATCCTCTACAGAACATACTTTGGGGGAAAACTAATAAGACACACAGTATAACTTTATTCCACTTAAAGTATGTGAGACTTTTAGTGGAACAATTAAAAGAGACTTAACATGCAATTAAAGTAGAAATCACTTGGCAACAAGGCATTAGCTGTCTCTCCAATCAGCACTGCATTAGCAAGCCTTTAGCAAGAGATTTGCTGGTGGATAAAATCTTTGTGAAGCACAACAGTGGGGTTGAGCTAAAGCCACTGATGGGAGGTTAGAGGGAAGCTGGCCTCCAGGGAAGGGCCTGGGACTGCCTGTTCTTGCTGTGCTGGGATGTAAATGGTGGCAAGTGGTGGGAAAGAAAAGCAGATGGCTGCACTGGAGAACAGAGGGCACAATTGTAGGAGCTTTTTCACCCTCCTGATAAATGGTACTGCAGCAGGGAGCTCATCTATTTCTACATCTGACAGTGAAGGTTTCTTGTTCATACAGCTCTCCTTCCTTGGGAGGAGGCTGGCAGTACCTCCACAACAGTTTTATCTTGGTGGGTTCCTCTCCAGAGGTGCAGGGGACCAGCTAGGCACAGAGTGGCATCAGTGCACCCTGGGCCAGCACATGGCTGGCTCCTACCCTTAAAGTACACCTTTGTACTGAGACAAGGTGATATTTCTGATATTAGTTAAAGTCTCTGTCTGTTGGAATCTGAGCCCAGGGGCCATAAAACAGAAAATTCTGCAGAAAGTAGACCTGCTTGTCCTAAGAAAATGCCAATGGCAGAATAAAGGGATTTTTTTTAAGGAACAAATCAGTAAGTAGCAGGTTTGTGTGTGTAAATCCAGAAAAAATAACTTTCAGTGAAATTCACTTTATGAAGTAAATAATTGCAGCCTCACAGCTGAGTTTTAAGACCTGGAGACCTGATCCAGGCAATGCTCCTTGCTTGTGGGAGGGACTGCCTGCCCAGGGCCTTAGTCTAAATTATGTCGAACATTGCCATTAATATTAGGTGATGAATGCCACAAATGCAGCTGAATAAATAGATGAGAAATGTCCTTTTAAAATCTACCTGCTGCTTGGGCATTTAAAGGTAAGAGGGAGGTGTGCATGGGTGCTTTCAGGTGCTCCACATGCATTCAGGGGCTCACAGCCCTTGTTCAGTCAGAGGTACCACTCTGCTGGCACAGCCCTGTGTTACGCCTTCCTCTGCACAATGCAGAAATAGTTTTAATTGTCTGTAATATGTGGCAACAAGCCATGACAACAAACTGCTTCCAACTGTCTCATGCCAGAGTTGATCCCTGAACGGTTACAATGGACTGTGCTTCCTCCCCAGCACCAGGGTGTGGAATAACAAACCCTGTCACTGCTCCTACAGGTGAGGGGTAGCAGGGCTTGCCACAGGTTTTGTTTAAAAACAATCCAGCCCTGAATTGAAAGGCTGAGTAGTTGTTCTGTGCGTCTTGCAAAAAGAAAACTGGAACAGTCAATCCCAGGATCCACACACCTCCTTTCTCCCTCTGAAGTAGCTGTTAGCCACGTGCTTCTACCAACAATGGACAAAAATGAACCTTAATTAATTTATTTTTCCTTTTCCACCGCTGATTACATTTCAGAAACAGCTTGTGCATGTCTTGGTAAAATGGCTCCAGATTTGCATAATTACAACTGTGATGCTTTTTCAAATTTTAATAATGCATACTAAGATTATTTTAATTTTTTTTTTTTATGGGTGGAAAGAAAAGGCAAAGCAGGAGCTTGGCCATTTTATTCTAAGCCACATTGTGTGGACAGTAAAGAATAATTGAGTCATCCACACCTTATCTCAAATGAAATAAAAGATGTTTACTCTTGCCTGCCCCTCAGTGCAGCTGAGTCCTGAAAGGCCACTTGTTCAGCCACAGCACTGCAGGCCCTGGGCAGCAGAGCCTCACCATGGAGTGTGGTACTGACATTGTGATTTAGAAGCATCACGTAAAATCTTAATCAGAGCAACAAAATTAGCAGAGGGAAGCTTTTACACCGTGTTCCTTGTTTACGCTTATCATTTTTAATACATTTTAAATGCTTTTACAGGTGTGGAAATAGGCCTATTATGAAGATAATTTTCTTCATCATAGACATCTTAGATTGAGATGTGCCATTCAGCATCGTTCCCTTGCTCAGTCTCCAGCTTCAGCTTTCTGAAGGTACCCAGGTTTCTGGCTCCATCACTGTGTAGAAGTGGTCTCTTGACTGACGTATCTCCCCATAAGCCTTTGAATAGCTTTCCATATTGGCCTTGAAGTAATTCAGATGCCAAATTACCTCCTGCCAGACTTCCTGACTCCACCAGGCCCTTTGAATATGTTTTTTAAAGTATTTAGGGGAAAAATATTAAATTTTTCTCAGCTGGATCAGGGTTCATAGCATTTGCTAATAAAGAGGCAGGCAAGGAAGGTATTTTCTCGGGGAAAGCTTTGAGTGTATTTTGTGCAGCCGTTGCAGGTTAAGACAGCCTTTAGTTTGTGTTTCTGAGTTTGCCTGCCTCCGACTTTTGGCATCTTTCCTTTTTTCTCCTGTTTTCCTTTCAAGACAAGTAAGGAAGCAAACTTAAGTCTTTTCACAATGAGCCTTTTAGGAAGGTCCACATACTCAAACTGCAGGTTGAACTGCTTCTCAGTTTTCCGAGGAGCATACTGCAGCTTCGTTTTGCTCTCTTTAAAATGCCCTTGCAGGTGAAATGCATTGAGAAGCAAAGTCACTTGCTGTCCCTGTGAAGGGTGGCAGGTGTCCCACAACCATGGCGTTCTGCAGTGTAGCTCTTTAGCAGGAGCTCTTCATAACCTTTGTGTGATGGAGCTCACCAGGAGAATAAATCTTGCTGTAGCTTTGGTGTGCAGAGACAGCTCCGTCTCCCATAGGTGCTGGATAATTGTGTGTTTAAAGATTGTCTTAATGACTGTTTTGTCTCTCTCACTGGACATGGTTATAAATTCCCTACTAGCATTGTTCTGCCCAAGGGACAAATGGTGAGACTGTAATAGCATACTGCCCAAGGACCACATTTTGACCTTCAGCAAAATGTCCCTTCTGTATTTTGGAGCACTTTGCAGTGGTGATGGAAAATGGGCTCTGCCTTTGTCTGTGGAGGATCAGTGCAGTAGCTCCTGCTGCTCACAGGCTGCTTCAAGGGCTCTTTGTAGGGCAGTTGCGCATCTACATCAGTTGAGGAATATGAAGTTAGGAGAGAACAGGGGCTAATTGGTCTCTTCCTACTGTATTAGAACCTACCTGCAGAGAAAGATGTGTTGAAATAAAAACTGTTTCACACTGGTCCTTCTGGATGGCCTCGCCATGGTTGGTTCCCTTGCCAATCCAGCACAGGCACAGGGGTTTTCTGCCGAAGGGCTTGGTGGAAAGCAGGGCTTTCCCTCATAATCACTTGGAAGTTGTCTCAAAATGCTCCATCCTTTTGGGTTTTGTTGTCCTTATGCTGGAATAAGATGATGGTACAGATTAATTTTACCAGGATGTTGTTCTCCAGCTCAGTGGTGTCACTGATGAAACCTTCCAAGAGGGCATGCAAGCCAGGATGTGGGACATGCAAATGAAATTCAGCCCTGGCTTCATCTTTTCTATATTAAGTTAATGATATTACAGATACTAACAAATAAAACTTTATCAAAAGCTTAATTAACTAGAAAGAACATTTTCCAGGAAGATGACAACAAGGTTGCTACCTGATTAAATATTTCAAAACTAGAAGGGAGCTTAAAGCTCCAAATATTTTCTCTCTGCAACATGAGACTGAGCTATGCTACACTCAGATGGAAGCTGCTGCCTCTATTTTTCATGAAATGAAAGTTAAAAAGTACCTGCAGAAATTGTCTTCAAATAATGCACTAAAAGTATGAAAGTGAAACAAAGATAACGTTGATTTAATTGTGTCAAGTACAGAGTAAAAAAAAAAAAAAGTATTTTTTTAAAAATTGCCCTGACTGTAGTAATCTGCAGTGTAATTATACATGAGGAAGGAAATGTGCTCATTTGCTATCTAGGTTATTAAATTGGGTATTCCCTTAATCAGGCCCTCTAGTTTTCCCTGTGTTTTTCACTTCTACTGGTTGTTTCATATGCCAGAACCACTTGAAAAAGTGGTTAGTTGCAGCTTATCACTATTAAGGACATGTTTGCTGCAAGCAGGTGGTATTTGTCAGGTGGTACAGAAGCTGTTGCAGAACCATTGACCTAAAATGCCCATAAGTATTGTTTCCCTTAAAATAATTTCTTTGCTTTGGCCTTATCTTACACTGTAGACTCAAGTAATCTGAAAAGTAAATAATCAAAGAAAAGTTATTACCCAAGACTGCTTTACAGTGCTTTGAAATTCAGGACTCTGTGCAATGTTAAAGATGCTGTAGTTAATTTTAGAAACAATAGTTACACACTATCAAAAATGCTTAAATTCAGTTATTATAATAAAAAAGTAATTATGCTGCATTCAAAAGAGACAGTTCAATGCATCTCAGAGATGAGTTACAACCAAAATCTGTGACTAGCAGCAGTGAGCTGGTATGACTGTCACGCAAAGCCCGACCAAATTACTATTCACTTCGATTAACTTTCAGTGACCGTGTCTATAGGCTGCTTGGTTAATGGTTTTCTGTCAATACTGTAAAAATGCTAACCTGTCTTTACATCTAATCAATGTTGAAATGGCTCTTTACATAAATGGTCTATTCCTTTTCTTCATTAGAAAAAGCAATCAAACAGGATTGAACTGAACAAGCAGTTGTAAAAAAATACTATAATTAATTTTGAGTCTGTGTATTTTGAAGTAGTTGTCCTTGCGTATTTTCTTCATCACCATTTTTTAAAGGGCATTGAAAATCAATATTTCACTTTACTATCATCCATCTTCATATAGCAATAAATTAAGTGGAAAGTATTGATATTTTTGACTGAGCTTTTAAAATTTACATACTAATAACAATTGTACCCTCGTGACTTTTGATTTCTGTTGCTGTTTACTGACACTGACTAGAAGGAAATTTCAGTCATCTGGGGACCATTTTTCCTCTGAAGGAATAAGACGATGTCATCTCTCTGGGAATATTATGCTTGAGATCTTAGCTGTAGTATCTCTTGCTGGACTTCTTTTCAAAAAAACAGCTTAGGAAGTGAAAATGCTTGAAATGCTTATCATGTCACCCTGTCTTTGTGTGCTCCAGCTCGAGTGCTGTATGCTGGAAACAGCTAATGGACCCGCAGGAAAATCAGGGAGTGCAGTGGGGAACCAAAAATAAAAATGCTGTTGTCAAAGTGGTCGTGCATTAGTGTACCCTCAGAAACACAGCTGGCTGTAGGAGGAGCAGGACCACCTCCTGCCCTGGATGTGTCTGGAAGGGGGTTGGATGACTGTGAAGCTGGGACTGTCAGTCCAGTTTTATCCTTTCTGGCTATTTTTCCTGTGTATGCTAGTCTCATAAGCAATGTCTGGGTTGTATGATAGATTCTAAAAACCGTAAATCCAATGCACAAAGGAAGGAAGCTTTCATGGATTCTGTCATCCTTTTAAAATATATTATTTAGAATATTGCCCACTATTACAGCAGGAAGTTAAGAGGGGTTGTTTTTAGTAGTGTGTGAATATTTGAAAAACTATTTGTGAGTGTTATTTCAAATGAAAACTATAAGTGACTTTGACAGTATTTGCTCCATCTTTAGTCACTTTCTGGGAACATTATGGGCTCTTTTCTGTGCACAAAAAATCTTTGCGGAAAAAACTCTTGTGGTTATAAATTGCTGGTGCCAAAAGTAGATGGTCATCTCATGCATTCCTTGCTGGCATGGGAATCAGCTATCCTGGTATGGCAGGGAGAGAGGGAAAACACTGTGTGACTCGGGTGAGGAAGTGATGGACACAAAGTGTTGATTGCACAAAGACCATCTATTCAAAGTGATAGTTGTGAGGGAAAACCTGCGAGTAAAGCACTAACAGCAGTTTGCTGACATGACCCATTTGCTGAGTAATTCTAAATAGCAAATAGATACAGAAACTTGCTCTCTATTTGAAGATAATTTGCAAATAAGGAGGAGTTACATTTGTTGAGTAACTTGATCATTGCCCATCTAAGTAATAGTTACTTTCTATTGTTTATCCTCTACAAAATAAATTCTTATAACTTTTCTTCTGATTACTGCTTGATTTGTTTGGGCAGGCAATATTTATTTTCACTTTTGAATACCTTATTCTTAACATGATGAGTATCAATGCTTAATTTATTGACTACTGATGTCCATTACTGAGTTAGCTCTCCCCTTCCATAGTATACAGGTGGAAAACAAACTATTTTGCACAGAATGATAAAACCAAATATTGACAGGGCAGCCTTGTTGGATTTCCTGCCTGCAGCAATATTTAAGTGGGTGTGTTCATGTAAGAGTGTGTAAATACTGTCCTGAAAATATGCTAAGTGAGTACAAGAGTTAAAGACAAATGTCATGCCAAAGACCAGATTCTAAAATGAGCTACCACATGTAACCTTCAACAAATCTGTCTTACTGAAGTTAAAAGGCTTTCCTGGGAGTAGCTCAGCAAGAGTTCAGAATTTGGGTTGGAAGGAGTCTCAGAAGGTCTCTTGTACAACCTCCTGCTGAAAGCAGAGTCAGTTGTGGGCTTTGAAGGACTTGTTCCAGTCTTTTTCTTCTTGGACCTCAAAGCCTTCAATGATGGAGATTGCACAACCTCTCTGAGCAACCCGTACACATGCTTGGCTGGCTTCAGGGAGGTATCTCCTCGTCTTCAGTCTGTACCTCCCTTGGATCACCTTTTGCCCATGCTCATCACCCTCCTGCCATGTACCCCTGTGAAGAAAGAGCCTGGTTGCATCTCCTGGTTGACCTCCCCACAGGTCCTGGGGGCTACTGTCAGCTCCCCCAGAGCCCCCAAAACCTCTCCTCCAGGCTGGCCAAGTGCTGCTCCCCGAGCCTGTCCATCTCCAGCCATTTTGTTGGTCCTCCTCTCTAGTCTGTCAGGGCTTGCACAGTCCAGGGATCTGCTGCACCTACTTCTCTGGGGATGTGTCAAGCACCGAAAGCACCTGCTGAGCCCTCCACATGGTGGTGGCAGCACCCTGCCCACCCACTTTCTTGGCTGGGAGCAAGCTCCCCTCCCTAGGACAATAGGAGCAGGCTCCAGGCAAAAACCTAAAAATATATAATTCTGGCCCTTCCTAGTGCTGTGGAGCTCCCTGACTCTGATGGCATCCTCCCTCAGGTAGGTGCTAAACCCTCTGGAAAGAGCCCCAGGAGGTGAGTGCAGTTGCAGTGTGCTCACAGCAGCAGTTTGTTAGGTGCACTGTACTCACGCCAGCTATTTTTTTTTTCTCTTTCTTGTGAGCAAACAGTAGTTCAGTCATAAAGGCTAATTTGCACAGTAATATTGATTGCCTGCAACGCGCTCAATTCTAGTTTAGATTTCACAGGATAAAGACACAGCAGCACTGATGTGTTTTTTTCCCTCTGGAACTTGAAGGGTGCTGGAAAAGACAAATACAAAAGAAATTGTGCACCAAGGTACAGACAAACCATACGTTAGCTGCAGCTCTCCCCAGGGCAAGGTGCTAAGTTTTGTTTACATTTTGCCAAGACAGCAATAAATAGCTTGTTTACAGATGACAGGAAGAAATAGGATATCTTTAAAATCAAGCTATGCATGGGGATGCAAACAGTGCACAGGCAGAGGCTCATCTGTGAGCAAAGTACAATTAATGCCCCCTTCCTGGACAGCCACCCCCCCGCCTCCTTTTGGAGGGAGCCATAAGGGTTAGCAAATCCTGGGGGTTATTATGCAGGATTATAAAAATATTAAGGCTGATGAAAGTTTGCTTTCTCCAATTTCCAACCCAATGGTGTATCATGGTATTAGATCCAACTGACCAGGATGTGCCTTGCAGCCCTGTCTGTGAGCAGAGGACAGAAAATATGAGAGGTGTGGAGAAGGACTCACTTTCATCAAAGTATCAGGTTCCAGGATAGTTTGGAAGCCCACAGCATTATTGTATTACACATTGCACAGAAGCGTGCCTTGTTCATTTTTTTTAGTGTTTTAGAAATAAAAGACTTTTCTTCCAAATTGCGCTGGGAGGCAAATTCTTCAACAGTGTAATAGAAAATGTTAGACAATATTCCTTACTGAAGCTATTGACATTTTTGGTAGTCGTGACACTTTGATTTTTCTCAAAACATATGGATCAAGCCTGAGTGTGTTATTGGACAGGAAGAGCTGATGAAAGGCCTTCCTTTATCTTTCTTTGTATTTTTTTTCCCCTCTGTTTGTTCATGGCTTTCTCTCTGAATATAATCGCGGTTTTCTTATGCTGCCCAGGGAGTCGTTATTGCCTTACTAAATATTTTATAGTGCACAGTGCACCATACCTGCCAACTGGTTATTATTTGTTACATAAAAAAAATAAAGCATGTGAAAAGGAGAGTGTGTTAAAATTTCAAAACTACACACAGAATAATTTTAAACCCTTAAATTAGATGTCAGGCTGGTTTTGGTTTTTGGAGTTTTTTTATTTGCTTGAAAAGGGTCTGTTTATAGTTTGGGATTTTTTTCCTCCCCCCTCTCTTTTTGGTATGTGTTCCTCTCTATGATTCCAAGCACTTGTTTCCTCACAGTTTCGTTTCCTATTTTTTCAAAAGGGAAAAGTTCAAAGCCACTCTGGCAGCTGAGGGAAAAGCTTGCTGAATACTAACCCTCAAGTGTCTGTCTTGTCCTGACCTTGAGAAAGTAGCAGTAAACTGTTCTATTGCAAACACCACATGTGTGTTTTGTTAGACCAGGTTAGGAGGGGTCAGAGCTCACCTGAGGCTTGGGCTGCAGATTTAGACTGCTTTTCAGCAGTGTAATGTATTTTTAAAAAGGGACATTCTCGCCTTTGTATGGGCCTAATACAGGCTCTGTTTAAAAACCTGTCAAAATCCCAAGCACACACTCCATAAAATATAAATAAGTACTTACTGTTTGCAGATGTTGCTTGTTTTTCATAATGTTTGTATTTGAAGTCCCAAATCCCCGCTTCCTGTCAGAGCCAGCCCTGTTGCTTTAGTCCATTTATTTCTGAAGGAACGGGGAGAACTTCAAAATGCAATTTCTCAATGAAGACACTTTCTGTCAAACCTGTCAGCGTTCACAGCACAATTACCTTTTTTCAGACTAAGGCTTGCGTTCATGGCTTTGACTGCATGCACAACCTCTCTTCCCCCCAGCTCAGCTAAAGCAGTTGCCGTTTTTTTAAAAGGCTCCTGCTTGCCATAAATTGTGGCTTCAGGTTCTTTCAAAGCAACAGGATAACTTAGCAGACCTTTCTCCTATTTGCATGTTTTAATTCATTTGATAATGGATACGAAGGATATTGTAGGGAACAATTCTGTCCTGGGAAAAGGGATAGATCAGATTTTTTCAGGTGCAATCTATCAAGCATCTCCTGTGGTAAGGTGAACTCTGTCAAGCCATTTCTCAGAAGAGGAGAGAAAAGACAGAGGGAAAGAATTGTTTCAGAAACACGGCTACCAACTCACCTCAAAAGAACAGTGGCTTTTTCTGACCTACTGTCTGTCTGAAGAGTAGGTATAGATCATTTTTAGGGGACCATCGAAATTCCACTTAATGCAAAGAGAATTTTCTCAGATTTGGATTGACTTTATGCTCTGCCCACATTAGAAGAAGCAATGCTTTTGATGGATAGCTTACCTGAGATTGTTTAAGGTATTACTTGGGTTAGTTCTCATACCAAAACATGAAATCATCTGGATGGAGGATCTCATAGATACATTTTATACTCAAACCTTTTTTGTGTAGAGCAAAGTGTTTCCCATGTGCCATGGCATGCATGGGATGGTGAAAACAATACGGTGGGTAATTAATTCCTGGGCATCTCAGTGGTCCATAAACCTGGGACACTAGGAGCACCTTTTATTTGTAATATGCTTTTCCCCCGTGGGTGAGCAAGCCTTGCCTATGTGCGCCTGCTTCAGTCGCCATCTTTTTGGATTAAGTTTCTTTTCTGCAACTCCTTCCTCCAGCAGTTTAACCTCCCTGCTAGTGGCAGGCTCTGTAGCGTGCAATGGCACCACACTGCTGGCAAGGAGAGGGGGAGAAGAAAAGCCTCTCCTTTGTGTTACAAATTCAAAGGGTCATTATTCCATGGTTCCCTATGGACGAATGTGTGAAGATTATTGTGGGAAGTTAGTATTTATTCTGAAGCCCTAATATGATCCTCTTGAACATTTTAATAATGCATTCTCTGGGGGCTGTGCTGCAAGTGTTTAAAAGGAAGCAATATGCGTTAGTGCTGGATGGCGGCTGCTTTGCTGGAATAGTCTAAGTTACGGGGTTGCTTTTGATCAGTCCCTGCTTTAAAAAAGCGCAAAAGTCCCTTTGCCCCCTTCCTCACCAGCCTGGAGTCCTTTTATCAGTTACACTGATCTCGAAGCAAGGACAGGGCCACAGTATTCTATGTCCACATTTGTTACGCTGATTTATGAGTTTCTTAATTCTAAAACCCTTACCTTATCAATGGCCTCAGGAAGTCCTAAATCCTTGACATTAAGCAGAGAAAGAAAACATTTAGAATCAAAATAGGTGGGTTTTTTTTGTTGGAGACAAATACAAGATAAACAGCATTCACTTGCAATTTGCTGCTTTCCTTGTAATTTTAAAGCTTCCCTAACTGTGCGTTGTTTCTGTAGGGTCTGATTATAAACATATGCGTGGGACAATGTGCATACATGCTTGGATCAGGTCAGTGGAGTTTTGCTTCATCTTTAAAGCTCAAAAACCATAAATCAAGATGAAAATACTCCAGCCAAGAGCTTTACCAATTGATACAATTTTAAAATAGGCCGCTGCTAAGGCTTGGGGGAAAGCTGACATGATGACTTTTATAATAGCAGAACGTTTAAGGTTATAGAAATAAAAGGAAGAGGATGAAATCAGTCGCGTTGATCTTAGCCTGCAGGCTCTCTCAGCTAACTCGAAGCTCCAGCAATTATTTCTGCTCTGGCTTTTCCCCCTTTTTTCCAGCAGTCTGTTTGAAATGAAGCAGAACCAGGCATGGCAAGCTTATCAGTGTCGTTAGCTGACAGGGAGCACATCACACCTGCTTTTACTTGCTAGTTTTTCAGGCACTTTATGCCACAGAAGAATGTTGATTTTGTTCTTATAATGTGTAAAGATTCATTTATTTCACCTTTTGAACTTGGCAGAGCCACTCAATTTTGATGGGAGTTTGTTTTCATCCCAGTGTTCGGAAAACCCTGGCAATTACTGGACTGTGGCCCAAGGCTACCTTGATGAAATGTAGAGATGATCAAACCCAACAGGCTATGGATCTGGCCCAGCTAAAAAAAACTCAGCCTGCTGAAGCCCTGCAGGACTGAGAGTAGCTGAGGCTCAGATGTGTCGATGTCACCTTGGTCATTTTTACAGCTGTTCCTAGAGAGAAGTGTCCCCCAGATACTCACCAGAGCAACAAACGGGAGTCCAGGTTTTCAAACCTGCAGTTACATGGAAAAGTCCTGGGTAGAAGTAATAGCGAGGATAAGTCCAGGGAGCTTCTCTTCATACTTAATTGCCACCTTTGAGGGTTTTTGTAATATCTGAGTTTTCTAATTTCTCATTAGAGAAATATGAGCATTACAGTTCTTGTCTGATGTGTAGTTATTTTAGCATCTCCCGCCCCTGTCTTGCTATGAATTGTAGAAGAGTAGGAGGCTCATAATCCACAGTAAGAGATCTAACCCATCTTTTCCAAAAACCTGTTCCTGTCTGTGGTACAGATAGGTTGTTCTTTCTGTGACATCCAGCAAGCCCTGTCTAATCACGCTGCTGGAGGAGCAAAGGGATTCATTCACCCAAAGGGTCCCATTACGAGATACTCTGTCATCTTCATTTTAAACCTGTGAAAGCCCTATTTTGAGTACCACTGCCAAACGTGATAACAAGAGTCTTGCAGAGCGGAAGAGAGCTCAAGTATCTGGGATCTGTGCTATGTAATTGTTCTTACACAGACCTACTTTCATTTGCACAATGATGCTTGCAGGATTTGAGCTTGTAGCATTGAAAGCGGTAGGATCCTCTCTGCTGACTTTTAATGAGAACAGCTCAGACCTTCACTAAAACAGGCACTCAGGCAAAAGATTGCAAATGTTTCTTGCAGCTATTGTTATTTTCTAGCCAAAAAACCTACCAGTGACAATTTTGTGACTCCCAAATACTTGCAGACCACTGGCTAGCAGACAGACATTTCATGTCTAAATGCTAGGTGCTCTTACAGAGCCAGTACTGTGGCACAGCCCTGCTTTCCAGGTGCAGGTGACCAGGTTTTGAATATGTGTGTTCCTTACTGGTATGTTCCTTCTACATTTGGACCATGGACCTATAACATAAACATGCCCAATTCCACACTAACCTTTGAAAAATAAAAGCCAGCAATAGTGTGAAACGTAGAAGTATTCCTGGTGGTTGTTAACAGAGAGAACAGCTAAATATTGATATATGTATTAAATAATTTGGTGCACCTTGGAATCCATTAAACAATATATGCTGGTTTAATGGATTCCTGCAATCACATCTAAATCACAAACCAAATCATTCAGGTTGCTCCTAGAAGTAAGGGAGTCTGTTAACGGGCTGGACTTTGCCATTACCTGCCTTCTGTGACCCTTGAGGAAGACAAGAGGGAGCCTGGCACCCTAAATCACTTTTTCGTTCCTCCACTATACTGGAGGTGTAGGCTCTGGTAGACCCCCTCACAATGTTTATTCTCCAGAGCCCTATAGAGCTATAGGGGGAAGAGGGAGAAACCTGAAACTGTAGGTACCCCCTACACAGCACCAGGCTTTGCTACATTGGATGCAATCCCTGTCCTCCTGGGGAAGCATGGAGAGAAAAGAAAGGCTTGGACATTTCTTTTGAGCTAGGTTTTTGAAATGATAGAAAATAGGGCTGGGAGTGACCTCAGAGAGATCTATGTAGGGAAACTTCGATCCAGTGTGGGATGCTGGAAAGGGCTGTGGTCTGTGGGCAGGATTTGGCCCTTTGTCTTCATTTGAGGAGTGCCTGTGACTCCACCTAATGATTATTTTCCTGAATCCAGTGATGAATATCTCAAAAGGCTGTATGGTAGACATGCAGCAGAAACAATTTAAGTGCTGCTTATACTGTCATGAAACAAAACCACATTCTCTGCAAGCTGTTTCCTTTATCAGCTGTTTGGGAAGGATTTTCTGATGTTTTGAAACAAATTCCTGTTCCTTAAAGTGCCATGCAGGCATTTTAGTGAACCTGGATAATTTAGGATTTTATTTAGTTAATTGTCAGGATCAGGATTTTTTATTTTTTTAAAGACTTATATTAACAGGTTATCATTTAGCAGTATTACTGATTTTTTATTATTCAGCAGTATTACTGAATTAATTATCTTTTCTATTTATGAGGTGTTTTAAAGGGATTCAGTCTGAAACAGTTAATCCAAGAATATTTGAAATTGCACCACAAAAAGTGTGACCATGGCTGAAATATGAAGTTTGAAGATGGGAATTTAAGGTTACTTGTTTTTTTTTAGCTTTGTTCATCCTCTTTAAATAATGTCTTGCCAACAGGCCTGGGCTGAAAAGTCCACAATTTTAACCCACTCTCCCCCCCACTATTTATAAGGGTTCAGATTTTCTAGACTATGTGTAAAGGATAAAGAAATTGTAAATGTGCAAGAAGGCTTTATAAGACTCTCAGTATTCCATGATCAGCTGTAACTGTCCAGCATAATATGTTACACACAGACATAAAATATGCTCCAATGGGCCTTTATAGATTATGTGTTTATGAATATTTATTATATCTCATTATTGCAAAATGTTCATGAGAAAGCTTCTGATTGACACTTATTTTATTGCTGTTTATTTGTTATCATTTCTGCTTTGGCAGGGGCTTAAAATCTGACATGCGTTTTCCTATCTATATTTGGATTTGGAAAGCTTCTGAAAATTGGTTGAAAAAATGTATAAATTAAAAAAAATAATAACCCAAAGCAAAGTAATCCTTGTTTGACCTTAGGTTATGTTTTGTGGTATCCTAATGCCACCTCCATTATTCTCTTTGGTCTTTAGTTTATACTAATGGGCTGATATTATGCTGGGCAACTTTAATTAGGGTGTCTATTGCTTAGTAGGCAGCAGTTTTGCTTTCAGGCAAGTATGACATGCTGTACAGTAGAGACTTAATTCTTGTTTAGGGAAAAGCCATGATATGTCTCGGTTGCCAAGTGCATAGTGAGCAACCACTCCTAGAAAAAAAAGGGAAAAGAAAAAAAAGTATTCTCTCCTAGATACAAAACACCCATAATCCCATTAATGTAAATGAGTGATTACACATGTGCATATCACTGGGAGAATACATTGTCAGGAGATGCCAGAATTTTAGATGAGATAGAAATAGCACATAGTATATAATTTAAGGAAGACTCCAAATATTCTTGAGGAAGAAGTTCTGTATTACCATCAAGTCTGAATCTTTGGATTTTGATTTTTATTGTCTCATTAGAATTATAGGAAAAATAACCTCTAAGGCTCTGTTGTTATATTAGTAATATTTTTACCTTCAGCATGTTTTTCATAGTTTTTTAGATTTGCCTTGCAAATACAAGCTCAGATTTACTGTAGATGACTGTAATGAAAGGTGAGTTTGTTAGATGACATTGTGGCTGCACATATATTTCTGGAGATATTTTGTTGAAATGTTACAGTCCCTAGGACACATCATACAGTTCCATATCAGTGTTGCTGACATATCTGTGAAAACAATCACAAAGATAAAGAAGGTGCTCCATCATGTGTTCATTTCCATCAAATTAATAAAACATGAACTTCATATAGTACAAAATGTCAATTATTTATTTTTTGTATATGCAAAAACCCAAGAAGAATGGTGCAGGAAGAATTCTTGTTCTCAGAAAACAAGAATATGCATTTAAAAGATCCCTGGTAATTTTAAAATAATAATTGTTATTTTTACATACCAGTATAAGATACAATAAAGATATTTGTTTATACTGCACTTAGTTGGACATTTTGTGAAAGCAAACTGAGATTTATACTTTGGCCTTTTAGAATATACATTGTAAAAAATTAAGGTGTACATTACCATATTCCTAACCTTTATATGAAAAGAATGAAGAATGAATACTTCTGTAAAACCAAGCAGTGTTTTTTAAGTTATAGTAAGACATTAAGACTGGCAAAATTCTGGTGAAAAGAAAAACACTGTAAACATAATGAAGTTATTGATTTTAATTTTCTGGCTTTCTCATTGAAGAATGAAGCATCTGTACAGGATAGCTGAAACAGAAAAGTAAAGGAATTGGAAATCTTGAGCAGATCCAGCAGGGGAGGTTTTTTTCAATAGCTTTAAGATAAATAAATTCCATTTTTTTCATATGCTTGACTGGGAATGAAAAACCAGCACAAAGATAGCCTTAACTTTGTTGTGTTACCACAAAAATATGTGTTTGGAAATATTTCTCACTGGTATTCAAGCATATATATGTCAGTCAGTTTAGCCCATTAACCAGTGAAAATGAGTTTTTTCTGAAAATGCAGGCTCCCTTCCCCATTCACAAATTAATACAACCAGACAAAAGCTCACACGTAGGTGAAACTGGAGGGTTTGGAGTAATTCAGTCACCATGCCCTAGATTCCTATCTGATCTCACAAGGTCTTTACTATCTTTATGCCAGTAAAATAACAAATAATTTCTTGCCTGTAAGTAATTAGATTTGGTGTAAAGTTGGCTTAACTGAAGAAGCCATTATTTTTTACAGCAAAGTCTTCAGCAAAATCATATTTTGCTTTGGTAGCTGTGTTGTCAAAACCAGAACTGGTCAAAATTGCTGTATGAAGAATGCTGGCCAAAACGGTTCATTTGGGGCTGTAACAGGATTTTCTGTGGAAGTTTAGTATTCTGTGCATCTGAAAAGAAAAAGGTTTTTATTACATTGAAAATTTCCAGTTCTGGTATATTAAAAAAGCTATGAGAAAACTTAAAAGGCAAATCAATACAAAATGCAGCTGCAATGCAGACATAAGAACATAGAGGAACTGAAAATTCTGGGGTTTTTTTCCCTTTTTTGCTATGTCTCCAAGTTAAATAGTGATTTCCTTTATCTCTCTTATGCTTTTTTCTTCTATCTCTACAATAGTGCTGTGAGATTAATCCATTAATGATTATAAAGTGCTCATATTAGTAGTGGTGTTGTCGTTGTGATAGCCTTAGAATAGAAGTGAAGCAAGATATTTAGGAAGATTCAGTATCTCTTACTAGTTATAGGCGTTATAAACGATATAGTTATCTTAGACATAATTATGGATAAACAGATAAGTATTCAGGCACACAAGCCCATTTCTGAGGTTTGAAATACAGGCAGCGACCTTGATGTATTCAGATGAAATGTTCTAAAATTCATCTAGCTCTGCCCCATCCTTTCCTAACACAGCTGTCAGCCAGGTAGGAGCAGGCCTGCCATGAAAAAAAGCTGTGGGAACACACAGCATCACTACTGCCAGAAACTTCACAGACCTGGGTATAATATGAGTAAGAAAAAGACAGCAGGCAGCATGCTGGGGGCTTATGCTACAGATTCCCTCTGGAGTCAGAAGTTAGAGACTCACTTGCTGGGGGTGGTCAGTGGAAGAAACAGCTGGGGATAGATCCTGTTGCTGTACACAGCAGGTATTGCTGCCAGCATTGACCAATATTTATAACAATTCATTGCCAGCAAAAAACCTATATAAAGACAAAATGCATGCACATTTGCATTTGTGTGGGAATCTGTCGTACTTACTACTTTACCACAGCCAAGCCACCACAGAGCCGTCACATTCTGTATGGGTGCAATGGCAATGAGCAGCTTTGAGCAGGACTTTGATGGAGAATTCTGCTACCTTGTTCTTCTTAGGGCAAGCTGGGTGCTGTGTGCGTGAGGAGTTTTCTCTGTGGGCTGCCTGATGGGACAGGGAGATTGCACATCGGGGTCTGAGGACAAAGGTACAGCATCTGCAGTGACAGGAATGGGAGGACACGCTGCAGCAGGACCTCTGGCAAACCTAGGGCAGGGAGGAAGCTGTGTATGGACACAGCCTTCAGCTTCTCTGACAGATTTGGTGTTGGCTTTAGGGGTATATGGAGCTGATTTTATAGAAACGTCATGGCCCCTTAGGTAACGAAGTAACTAAAATAACTCCTGGTTATTTATGGTTTATTCCAAGTACAGGCACAGGATCCAATCCTGCAATCCCTGTGGCAGGACCCCAGGGCAGCCACAGAGGCCAGCGGGAGGTGCCAGCAGCTGATGGTGCATTTAATTATTTTTGTTATCCATTACAGGATTTATACAGGTGAAATGAGTTTTTATCATAACATATAAATTTCAGTCTCTCTAATGTTTAGACTAAGACTTTTTGTTTACTCCTCAAGTTCCCAGTGGATTCATCTGGCTTTCATACAAAACAGTCATAAATTTTATCTTGTCTATTCCAGGTCACTCTTCACTATAGAAAACTTCTATTAATTAGTCATCTAAGATACAATCTTGTAACTAAAAAATTGCCATATGACTTACTAAAAATGCTAAATGAAGCATTCTAGTTTATAAAAATAAGATCCTTCCTCATGGGTTTTTCTGCCAAGAGGTAGATCTTAGTCATCAGTGTTTTAATTAAGTTGCGTTATGCAACATAAGTGGTTCTTATGTAGTCTTTGAGGAGCATTGGCTTATGATACTACAGCATTTTGGAAGTGGCTATTAATTTTTATTTTGTGAATATAAAGGAGAAAGATATCTATCTACAGAGTGTTCCTGTTCAGCATGCTGTCAAATGAGGTATCTAGTTGGGGAAAATTAGCATAGCTTCCCTGAACTTCCTTCCAACAGCTGTGAATCTGGGTGAGTTTATAGATTTCATACTTTAACAGTCATCATCCAACTCTACAAGACAAGTCTTATTGCATACACTTCACTGACTTCCTTCCACAGCAATGGCGCAGTAGGTAGCAACTGGAAGAGGCGCCATTTTAGGCTCTGGCATGTCAGATTAACAAAATAATCAAGTCAGATTCAAGGACTTGAAAATTATTCTTTTCATGAGAGAATCACATGTTTAGCAATTCAAGAAGATCTACTTGCATTTTTGTCCTGGTTTCCCTGTGGCAGGACCCCAGGGCAGCCACAGAGGCCAGCGGGAGCTGCAGCCAGGGCAGCTGCACAGCAGCCCCGTTCCTGCCGCTGCTGACAGGGGCGTCCCACACCCCTCACCTCGCGGCACCTCAGGCGGCACCTCCGCCGGAAAGGGGAGCTGTGCTGGGGGTTCCCTTTCCTGCGGCTCCTCCATCTCGCCCTGCTGCTCCCTCTGCTGCTCCTGAGGCCCAGGCTGAGTGTGAGTTGATGTGCTTTGTGGGGGTGTTTGTCATAGTTCTGTTATTTCATTAAATCTGTTTGTACTTCAACCCACCGGCCTCTCTCCCTGAGGGGATGTGGGGTGAGAGAGCGATCGGCTGCAGTTTGGCCCCTCACACAGGTCGTCAGGCTCCATCCATGGGGTTTACAGCTGTGAACAGCCCTGCAAGCTGGCCATTTGCTATCTGGGTGCATACTTGGTGGTTTTCATAAGGTTTTTTGTGTGAAAGAGCATGGCACAGTGACTTCAGGGACCTGTAACAGCAGAGAGGGCAATGGCACAAGGTCACAGGGCCTACCCGGCTTCTCTGAGGCGAGACATCTCAGGAAGATCAGAGACACTCTGAAAACAGGATTCGTGGTCGTGATGGCATTTGAGAAGGTTGAAAAGCTTTCAGTTGCCTGTTCCAGTGTACTGACACTGAACATAATGTATTTAGTGATGTGGAACTGCTTTTTCTTAATAAAGCTACTTCTTGGAAGGCCGCAGCAATGTGGCTTGTGGTAGGTGTTGCAAAGGGCAGGGTTGCTGGGTAAGGCAGAGCCCTCTCACAGCATCTGCACTATCAGTACAGAAATGGTATTTTAATAAGATATACAACATCCCATGAGACTTTTTTCATGACACAGTGAGCCTCATTTCCCTTTTTAAGTACCTTATCTTGGCTGGAGCTGTGTAACTGCTGTGGTTGAGGGAGGACCTGGCTTAATTCCTTACTCCAGTCATGATGAATTTTCCACATACTCATACCATTCTTATACTGATGTGTCAACACTGATTTCAGCAAGTTTCTTCTCATTTGTACAGTTGAAAAAAGAGAAACTAATCTATAAACTGATATATCTGGAATAATTTCAGGGAACACCTCTTCTATGACAATTATCTGTATGTATCCAGAAAAATTGTGTTCCTAGATTTTCAGATTAACTTAAATTAGGCTGTAAAATTTTTAGACTTCTAGTTATTTCAGTATTTTAAAAAAACACTTTTCACAAGCCTTGCTGTTGAGAACCAAACAGAAAATAGAGTTGTCACCTCTTACAAATGTTTGCCTGAAACTATAGGACTGAGAAAAACACTGTATTCTTTCTGAATAAGTTATAATTTTTGTATATTGGGTTTCCCTTTGTTTTTTTCTGCTCTCTCTCCTTGATACTTGACACAAATTATTGGGGCCCACGATCTCTGACTGTGCTGATTCAATTCAAAGCTCCCAGCATTTGAACCCCTGTAGGAGGCTGGTGCAGAGACGACCAGACCACTGGCTGGAATGGACCCTCTGGCCCTTGGGGAGCGCAGCTCAGGCACTCACTGTGACAAGCATCTCCAGCACAAAGTGCTTGTGAGCATTTGCTGCTGTCTCCATCTAGGGATATCTTTTACACAGCAATTATTATTAATACTTCAGCCCCACCAAAAAATGTGGGGTTTAAGTCTAATTTTTAGATCAAACTTTTATCCGCACAAAATTGCCCCATTTATCAGCGGGATAGGGATTGCAAAGCTATTGATAGTTTTGAGTTATGAGTGGCTTAAAAATTATTAACGAGGTAGAAAATGTTATGGATTATTTTTATACACCTATGCGTTTCAAGTCTCTAAGGTCACTTTTGTAAGCTCTTTAATCTAAGTGTTTGGACAAGCTACAGGCTGGAGTCAGATAATCAGATAATTTACATTTTATCAGCTGCAGAGTTCTAATCTGAAAAACCTTTTTCTTAAGTGGAAAGTTCTCACACAGTTCTTGCATAGTCATGTAACTCCAGTTAAGCTACAAGAGCAACAAACGTTGGAAGACCCTTGATAGAATGCTAAGATTTGCCATATCAACTTAATCTCTTTGTTTGAAAACCTAACCTGGTTTGGCCACTGAGAACAGTCCATGTGCTCTGGATCCTGATCTTTGCTGAAGACAATGGCAAAGCAGCCCACCATGGCTCCATGAGACCTGGTGAAGACAGGGGATGGATAGGAAGGCAGCTGCAATGTGGAGCATACCTGCTGCTGAAGGGGAGGGCAGCAGTGAGCTCAGGTGGTCTTGTTTCTGTCCAGGATTTCTTGGACTGAAATAAATGCTCATGTGTAGCACAGATGGTTTATGCATTTGCAGCACATCTATGGTAGACAAGACCTATAGCACATGTCCTGTACAGTTGGTGGGTGCTCATGCTGTACAGTTGATCTGTACTTACTTGGGAGCAATTTGTTTGGCATTTCTGGATGTCTATCAGCTTGGCAGTAGTTACCACTCTGACTAGGCTGCCAGAAATCCTGGAACAATGTCCAGAATCTTTACATTCATTCCAGGCAAAATTTGCAGGTGGAAAAAAGTGAACAAGTCCAATGTGACACCATTGTAGCCTGACATAAAATAATCTGACACCTGGTTAATCTCTTCATACTTCTAATACATTGTTAGTTTTACGGAGACAAAAAAAGCCCACAGTGAATTTTGCAAAGATAACCTCCCATGTATATGAAAAACAACTTTTTAGTCTGAAGTGATCATGTAGAGTAATTGTATTTGTGTGTGACCAGCTCTCAGGGGACAGTGTGCCTGGCTCTGGTGCACACTTCACTCTAAACATGGCTCTAGCAGAGATTTGGGACTTCTTACTTGAGAAATTGTTCTTTTCCTCCCTCTCCCCCCCCCTAGCACAGATGGTTTATGCATTTGCAGCACATCTATGGTAGACAAGACCTATAGCACATGTCCTGTACAGTTGGTGGGTGCTCATGCTGTACAGTTGATCTGTACTTACTTGGGAGCAATTTGTTTGGCATTTCTGGATGTCTATCAGCTTGGCAGTAGTTACCACTCTGACTAGGCTGCCAGAAATCCTGGAACAATGTCCAGAATCTTTACATTCATTCCAGGCAAAATTTGCAGGTGGAAAAAAGTGAACAAGTCCAATGTGACACCATTGTAGCCTGACATAAAATAATCTGACACCTGGTTAATCTCTTCATACTTCTAATACATTGTTAGTTTTACGGAGACAAAAAAAGCCCACAGTGAATTTTGCAAAGATAACCTCCCATGTATATGAAAAACAACTTTTTAGTCTGAAGTGATCATGTAGAGTAATTGTATTTGTGTGTGACCAGCTCTCAGGGGACAGTGTGCCTGGCTCTGGTGCACACTTCACTCTAAACATGGCTCTAGCAGAGATTTGGGACTTCTTACTTGAGAAATTGTTCTTTTCCTCCCTCTCCCCCCCCCAAAAAAAAAAAAAAAATCTCTTTTGAGAGGATCTTTTTAATCCAGAATGAATGGATCTTTCTGTAATACCACTAAATTGCCTCTGAGTGTCTCTATAGTTCATCTCCTCCTAGAAAGCAGCCAAGCAGAAGTAATGCAAGAGAAATGAGTCATTGAAATTTATTGGTGTCAGCTTTGGTTTTGTATTCATAACATCTTTTACTGTTATTTTTAAGGATATTGCAGATTGAAACAAGGGAGGATCAAGTGTCCGAGCTGTGTTTAAAGGAAGTAAATCTTTAAGAAATTATTGTGGAACAGATGTTAAATAAACTATTTTGAGTTAAGATCTGTGACAGAGCAGTGTACCTAGGGAGAGTCTTTAATAGCAAAAATCTTACTGTGACTTAGACCTGTGGCTGATAAAGGAAAATTGGGCTTTTTTTTTAATTGTTGTAACTACATAATGCAGTAACTTAACATAGAAGTAGAAAAAAATGGATTGTTGAGTCTCCAACATGAATATTATTTGAAGACAATGATCACTTTGTGAGAACATCCTGATATATCTATCAGGCCTGTCAGGTGAAGAGTTACATTAAGGGCCTCAGTGGCTTTTGGTGGTACACAGCACTGAGATGGGTGTGTTAGCAGGAGAGGGTAGAACTGGGAATTGTGTGTACCTTTGTCAGAGTGGAAAACAGACTTTGAGGACAAGTACTCTGCTTGCATTACAGGTGTTGATGAGGTTTTAATGCACAGAATGTCTGTACAAAACGGAAAGTACTGTTAATGTCTGATTTTTAGGAGTGACCTATACATATGATGGTACAGAGTAACATACAATTGAAATGTATGGCCTAATGAATAACCAAATTCCTTTTTACAGGGAGAAAACCCCAAACACCTTAAGTAGGCAAGACATAATAGATTTTTGTCTGAGAGTTGCATTAGTTCTTATTAGTTCTAGTCCGTAATACATATATCCACATATATGTAAGTGTTCACAGCTTTGAAACTGAGATCTTGTTGGTTTTCAGTCTAATTTATACAATTGTATGAGGAAGACCTTTTATGGCCCCTCCTGCTTCTGGGCAGTTCACTACGAGGCAACACCTAGGTTGTGAGCCTTACACATACCTTACACCTTCCAACTGAGCCAGCCATTCAGAAGCATAGCAGCAAATCTTTTGTTTGTAGAGGCAACTGAAATATAAAAGAAAAACAGAATTTATTTTTATTGAAATGTTTTGTTACTGCTGTATTACATATTGACTCACTTTTGTGTTGTAAGTTGTATGCAAAGATCACTATGGAGAAAACTGAAAGCTGAATTTGTGCTCCTTGGTCTGATGTTTACAGTAGAAATATTTCCCAACCTCAAAAGTGAAGCCTTTCATGAACACAAAGAGCAATTTATGCATTCATCCAAACCTGAGATTGTAAATACTTTTGTTGTTAAAGCTAAATGAAAGGTGTTATGGCATAAAGGGAAATACAAATCCAAAACCGTTTACCTTTCACATGGTAGTAACATTGGCTACAGTGTATACCAAAAAAAAGGGAAAAGATGTAGCTTTTTTCACTGGGATAATGAAGCTTTAGGACTTTTAGATTATATCAAAGAATAGCAAATGATTTTAAAATAAAGAACCAAATGTTCATTCTTCCCAAGAAGACTTATGTACCCTTCAATGAGGGAAGTAATTTGGCCTGTAGTATATAAGATACCTTGTTCTGCTGTCTTTGAAAGAGCACTTGTGTTCATTACTTGAGGCAGGGATGTGTTCCTTCCATCGATAATAAATATTATGTATTGATAATAAATGTTATCAGGTTAGACTGGTAATAACAGTTTTACATAATGAGAACAACAATATGGCTGAAGAAAATGAGATTTTAGAGTCCTAGACCTTAGGAAATTACTTTAGTTTGCCCCTATCCTGCACCCAGCACATCCCTGCATATATGAGAGCTTTGTGGCATTCTCAATTATTGCACAGTTTCACCTGTAGAGATCAAAATATAATATTTTCTGCCACACTGGGCAACTGTCTACTCCACCATGTCTCTCCTCTTCGGGAATTCACCCAAGCCAGTAGGCATAGTCAGTATATTCTCCTTCCTCTGATGTCCCACAGAAAGACTGCTGTGGGTCATCAGTGCTAGGGGATGGAGTATCCCCAGGGGCTGAAGTTGTTACTTTTGCTTGGATAAACATACCTGTCTTGGTCTCTGTTCCCAGTATAGAATACTTGTGCCTGGAGAAGAGAAAGACAGCTCTGCCACAGGCTTCTCACCAGTGCAATTCAAGTAAATGTCCACCTCACTGCTGAGGTGGGTGTTATGTGGGTGGCAAAGTCCTTCATTCTGGTTAGAACTGGTCTGTCTGGCTGACAGTGAGTGATCTCTCTCCATCACAGCTACTGAAGTACAGCTAGGCAAAAAGTTACCTGCCCTGGGAAGTGCTCCCTACTTTAAACTGCAGAAACAACTGGGGCCATGCTGCAGCCTGGCAGATGTATATGGTGTCTTGCAGAACAGAGGGAAACTTCAGCATGAATCCATTGGAAGTATCACATGGCAGCACAGCAAAAATTAGTGTTGTAATACTTAGTACATTTGAAACAATAGTCTACATGCATCCTTTTCTGTGCAATTTGCCTAATTAATACCTGTAGTTTGCAGATGACCAATCACTTAATCACCTGCACTGTGTAAAGAGCAGTGTCAGTACTTTAGGGTTGTGTAATGCAGGTACAAAACATCTGACTCAGGCATGGGCTTGAAAAGGAGAAAAGTGAATTAAGATTATCTGCCAGATGATAACTGCACGTACGTGCCTATTTGAAAAGACTCCCCCTTGTTTTCAGAAGCCACCAGCTGCTGATCAACTCTGCTTAAAATCTAAGCTAAATATTTCTGAGACAGACTTGTAGAAGTCCTGAGCACTATGCTCTCCCACTGGAGTTGAAAGAAATTAATTTATTCTCTTGTGGGAAATCTTCATGTGTGCAAATACTGCAAGTTCATGAGCAGTATTTGTGAGAACCAAGTGGCAGGTTAGATGTTCAAGTCGACATGTACATGTGACCTGATGGTCATGTCCTGCACAGTAGAGGGGACCTTTACATCCTAGCTTGACTGGTTGTTGAAAGCAATGGGAAATACAATGGATAAAGGGCTTGGCACTTAAAAGCAGGAGGCCTATTTTGTGCACACAAGGGCAGCCATCCAGAGATTAAGCCAACATGTCAGAGAGAAAATTTGCAAGATGCAAATTGTAAAATTGGAGAAAGAATTTCCAAGAGAACTTATGTATTCTACGAAGTTGAAAACAATTAAAAATCCAGACACAGACTAAAAAATTTGTGCCATAATAATATAATTTATATTCTACTACATTATTATGCAATCTATCTTTTTCTGCAAAAGCAAAAAATACATGCAAAATAAATTTACAGAAGGAATTAATTACTTGCCAAAATTCAGGTTTGAAACACAAATCATTTGATTACAAAAGAGCACTTGAAGCCACTGATGTATCTTATTTGCTTTGCCTTTACGTAATTTAAGAACCCAATTGACATTTCTTCATTTGATATTTTATGAAATTCCCTCCAGGCCTGAGCACTTTCTTTGCAGATTTCCACCAAGTAGAAATTTTTCTATGGCCAAGCTCTAAGCTCTTGACACCAGTTTAACAAGAGCAATACAAATATGCTACTATAAGAATCCCATTCCCTTTAATTTTTCCCTTTCATCACGTGGCAAGGACAGACAGAAAACATGAGCCTCTCTGTATGGAATTTCAAAGAGGCAAGGATGGAGCCACGTAGGAAGAGATGCTGCTGAGGGAAATCTGGGGGTGAGTGTGTGCCACAGCTGTTTTGAGGAGGCACTTTAGGCCTATAAATTTTAAGTTTTTATTTCATTCATCAGATTTACCTTTTAGGTTTGAACAAAGGTGACTAGGTAGAAGCAGCAGATAATAACAGTGTGATCTTGTGAAAACAAAAATAGTGTGAACCTTTGTAGCAACATTGCAACTATCATTGAAGTATTCCTATTTATTTAGGCTTTGAAGAATTAGTTGTGGAGCAAGACCTCTTGTTGCATATGTCTGTCTGAAGACAGACGAAATAGCAGGTTTCTAAAACTGAGATTTAGGAATGAGTGACATGCTTTTTGCAAGATTATCTGGAGCTGGGTCTGCTACTGCCTTTTTTCTTCATTTAATGCTTGCTTGCCCTCCTAGCTGAAATTGGTATGCAAGAGAAGATGCATCAAAGTCAGCAATTAAAGTGACTTCATCTAACTTGCCCAGACAGTTGTAGCCATGTTTGATTTTGCTTAGGAAATCATTAGCACCTTAACAGAAGGCAGGAAACTTTGATAAAGATGTGATAGATGCAGATCAATATAATGTGTAAAGATTTTATTTGTCTGTGGTATTGACACCTGGTGAAAGAACTGTTTTATGGCTGATTCTCTTGGAAAGTTTCCGTAATTGTTCAATACTGGCCTAGTGTTTTACATGGGAGATAACACAAGCAGCATTCAGATTATCTTTTATATTACTTTTTTTTTTTTTCCCTCAAAGACTGTTTATCTGTATTTCAAGAGATTATTTATGAGTAGGTACATAACCAGATCCAGTCAATGGGATATCCCAGTGAGCACAGAGCTGACTGGGGACATCTGGCTTAGGAAGATGAAACAGCCAAGTTGTGAAATTTGGGGGACACAGCTGGGAGCCAGCTGCACCATTCTGCCAAGGCTGAGGGAGGCTAGGGGGTTCAGAAGCTTCCCCCACCCACACATACACTCTTTACTACAGGTCACTGTCTGCTCTATCTCCTGGCACAATAGTGCACGTTTCTCAGCTGTATTTTGTCAGGATTATCCCATTTAGTTTAAACACTTTTCATTTTCTTAAATTGATGGCTTAGAGGGATCAGTAGAGGTGAGCAGCACTGGAGAGACACTCTTCACCTCCTAACCTGTCTTAGCTGCAGCCAGGAACCAGAGACTAAAAGGTCTTCTTTTCTAACTGAGCTTAGTTCAGTTGCTTTGCAATGCCATAGCAAATTAAATTCACATCCTACCTTAATCCAGAATTAATTCCTCAGTTATCTTCTCAAGTAATTTTCAGGTTTGAACACCAGGCCAGGGATTGCATTACCTGGCTAAAGTATGCTCACTGTGCATTAAAACTATCCACCCCTTGCTCTCAGATGAGCACAGACCATTTCCAATGGAAGTGTGTAGCTTATTTCCTTTCTCCTGGACCTCAGAAGGACAGCTTTGTCTGTGTTATAGTTGGGATAAAAGGGCTGCAGCTGTCAGGGCCCTCACCAGCCCCACCTGGGTCCTCCCTGCACCCCCAGCCCAAGTGTTCTGGTTCAGTTCAGCCCTGAGTGGTCAGTCAGGCCTGCTGGAGCTTTGCTGCAGAAGCTCTGGGCTCCAGCTCAGCCTTGCCCCTGCCTGGCCATGGAACACTAATCCAGACCTCAGCTACTTCATTGGCCTGTCCTTGGCTCTGCTTTGTCACCTTGTACTGTGGGATAGGCCCTGCCCTGCCAACTGTGCAATCCTGTCCTATCCTTCAGGGAGCAGTTGGCCCATGCACTCCATGACAGGCACATAGGAATGGCCTCTTCTTTTGGCCCTGATGGCTGGAGGCTGTACCTGAGGATGCTGCTAGTGAAGGGGCTTCTTCTTTGAGATGATCTGTAAGTAGCCTTGGGGGAATAAGCAGTAATTGTCTTTGTTTCAGGCTGGAATGTCTGTGTTAATTCCATTTGAGGTGCAGAGAGTGGCCTGGATGAATGTCTGACCACTGAGTCTGCATTGGTGGTGGTGAGCTCAGCCACTCCTCTGTACCTAGACATGCATTTTTAGCTCTGCACGTCCACCTTTGCTTTACCCTTCTGATGGAGCAGCTAATATAAGCAATGTGGATGGATACAGAGGGATTCTGCTGTCTCTTTCAAGGGAGTAGCAGCCCCCATCACAAAAATGTTGTAGGTTACATTCGTAACTTCATTGTTCTTTGCTGACTTTAGATTTATATTTTCTACTGCCTGAAGCTGTGAGCAGTTTTGAAATGTCCTACAGTTATTCCTCAAACTGTTGGCTGGTGACTGTATTTATGCAGTTACCTCTGTGCCAAAATGAGGAAAATATTAGTTCATCTTGAGGGTACTAATGAGAATTTTCCTTTTTTAAAAGAACTTTAGAATTCTTTAGGATGTATGAGCTGGTACAGGGGACTCTTGAATACCTTTTGTTTTGTCCTATCTGTATTGCTTGAAGCTGTTCTCTTTTGTCAGGGTCTTGGTAATGTAGTCCCCCAATTGCACTGAATCTGTAAGGCATTTTCTTTGGAAGACAGGCATTTGCACTTCTTTGGTTAACTTCAAGATATGGTCACATGAATTTTAGTGCTCTCAAGGGAGAAAAGACTTAAAGGGAGGGTAGATTTAGGTGAAGAAGTAGGTTGTGGTATTTAATATAAGAGAAATTTTAAACACCTTAGCAAACGTGTCGGTGTGTGAAGTTACACAGTGGTTTGATGAGCTGCTTGAATTCGCGTGAGGTTTAGCTCTGCAGAGCAGTGCAAGGGAGGGAAATGCTGGGCTTGCTGCAGTCAGCAGGAGCTGGAGACTCTGCTACTCAGCTCAGTAGTACACCTGCCCCATTCTGGACTTGGCCCATTCCTACTACAGGGAGATAATACTATTTACTTAAGTGGACATTGCAGTGATTATTTAACACCTACTAATCTTCACTTTCAGGATGAAGATTCCAGCTTTGTCAACTTCTGTTAATTTATCTGTATCTTATACTAACTGATGCTTTTCTTGGACCCCAGGTTTAAGATTTAATTTAAAATATACACACAGAAATTTGTAGCCTATCTGGTTGTGGAAAAAAAATGTAAAATAATTTGTGTAACTTTGTTACACAGAATGCATTTCTTTATTCAGAAAGTTTGTGGGTTCTATGACAATGATTAAAGGGATGACAGCGGTGCTGCAAACAGAACCCAGATAATTGCAACAAGTATTGCATAATATAGAGAATCCATATACTTAAAGACTAGTTAGAACCTATTTTGAAAGCATGCTCAAAGAAGCAGAAAATCTCAATAATTCAGTAATCCTGACACCTCAAAGAGACTAGGAGTAGGCTGAATCCCTCTCCTGTAGTAACTAAAGGAGGGCTTATAAACTCGTATACTGCATCTTTTCAAAGCAAATTACTGCTCAGTGATGATGTGAGCAGCCTGACCCCTGAAGAGAAGATAAGGATCCATCCCCACCTCCTGCTGGCTTTCAGAGCCAGAGTGAGCCCTGAGTTAACCCCAAAATCCAGTGTCCTAATAATGAGAGTTAACCAACACTTGGAGTGAGAATAGTCCCATTGCTTCCGAGTCTGTGTGCATTGGATTTTAAATCTGAGTAAGATTGAAGGCTCAGATGGAATGAGTCTGAGAATGAAAGACCAAAAGTACATGAATTAACCCCCCATTTTTTTCCCATTCCTGATTCACGTCCTTTGAAGTATTCCACTATTCTCCCTTCACATAAAAAGCACTGGGGACAGAGAAGAGCAATAAAATATTCCCAAATAGCCCCTCACAGCTACAAATAATAAATATTTCATATTTTGAGTTATTTATGTTTTGTGTATTCCCAAATAGCACTTAATTCTTCCCTCTCTTCCCTCCCCCTCTAGCTTTAATTAAGTCTCATCCCTTGCCTTTCAAACTTTGTTGCCCCTTTGTAACAGCTTGTTTCCAGGTGAGTTTCCCTGGGCTAATTCAGCCTTTGTTTTGTGTTTTAAGAGATTCTTGGTAAGACTATCTCTGTAGTTCAGCTTTGACCAAGTGATTAACGAGGAATTTCCACTTACTGCTTCTCCCTGACTCATAAAATAGAGCTGGCACAGAATAAAGTAAAATAAATAGGAGAACCAAATGAATGAGAAGAGGGATCTCAGTCTTAAGTGTTACCTGCCTCATATCTGCTAAGGAGAGAGTAGGTGTAGATTCCAGCTTTAATGTGCCGGCTTCCCACACAGTGGTTTTTATTACTCTGTCACACGTGTCATTTGGCAACAGGTTCTTCTCAAGCATGAAGCCTACTCCTTGAGCTGGAGCTGCATGTGAGCAGCATCTCCCAGCTGGTCAGAGCTGTTGTAGCTTAGGGTTCCACCAGTTCCTTTCCTATCTCTGGAAACTTTCTGCCCTTTGTTATGGAGGGAGTTAGGGTTTGCCCTTCTTAGAATGATGGTGCAAGTCAATAATCTGTGCTCAGAATAATAAGTTAATTGTATATGGGAAGGCATGAAATACATTTTTTAAATGAATTTTTGCCATGTATATATATATTGCCCATGGAGATGCAAATTTTTCATTTACAGTAGCTACTCCCATCAAGTTGGTTGGATTGTCTTCAGGGTCAGGTCCTTGCTGGTGTCTCTGAGTTCTCAGCAGTAGGGTGGACGTATCTGTACATATGAAATACAGGGCTTTTAACTAGAGTAAGCCAGATATATGGGGAAGAAATTGCTATATATAAAAATACAGCAGTTTGTACTGCAGTTGTGCTCTGATCAAAAGTCTTCCTTTAATCCTTAGTGGACCGTCCTGTTTCAGATGGCTTCTGCCCACTCTGCCTGCTGCAGTGCAGCATACTGATGCTGTGCAGCCTCTTCCTTCCTGTGCTTTGTCATCCAATTCAGACCTGCTAAAGGAAGATCTCAGTTTGTGATCCCACAGGTGTGTCAGGGGAGTGGGAGCAGGAGGAGAACATAGCAAGAATGGAAATTGTTGGCTAAAGTTTATTTTCCATCTCCACATTTCAACTAATCGGGGTCCAGAAGTTACCCTTGTTCAGAGCCACTCATGGGTATAGTCTCCTCTTTACAAGCTGCTGTCACAAATGGCTCCTGGAGGTAAAAGGTGATACAAACAGGCTGACTTGCATCTTCTACACACTCTGTTTCTTCAATCCTCCTTGAGTGTTGCTGCAAGTAACAGTCTAGCAGAGTTAATGCATCTTTAACTCAATTATATTCTCTCAAATATAAATTAAAAACTCAGTTTCACAGCTCAAGGGTTTCGAGAATGCCTGTCCCTGGTGAAAAACTGAGTAGGACTGGGTCAAATAAGGAACAACCTGTGATGAGCTAGACTAGATTTACAAGTACGTAGTGTCATTTGTATGTCTTACTGTTTTATACCGTGCTTTATGTACTACATCACACATTGAGATTTCTCAGTATCTTTTTGTTGAAACCTCCTCCAATGCTTTTTTCCTGGTTAAGAGCTGCTCCTCTTCATTGCAAGCTCTTTGTACCTCAAATAAAGCCTGCTTTCTCCCAGGCAATCTTGAAGCATGCTGGGACCACGCAGACGGCTGTGTCCTCTCACTCCAGCGCTGGCCTATGACCTTACAAGTAGGGTCAGTCAACATGCTACAAAGCTTTCTTTGCCGTTTATCAAATAACAAAGCAAACCAAATTACATAGTTTCTATAGCAGACCACTACAGTGTGTAAACTGCAGAGAGGGCTTACACCACTTGCTCATTCTGTGGTGCCGACAACATGAAAGGTGCTTTCGTTCCAGTGCCTGGAGCCCATATTTGCCTATCTCACCTATTACCAGGCAACAAAGAGGCTGTAGAGGTTGAGCAAGCAAATGGAAAATGAAAATGGAAGAAAAAACAATTGCCTGGCTTCGAAGAAATGTTTGTCTAAAATGTATGCAGACATGTCTTGGGCAGTTTATAGGTGCAGAGGGCCCCTTTCTGTGACTGGGAGCTGCTCTCCCTCTGCAGTAATAGAGTCAAAGAAAGGTTGAGGCAATGTTTCCTTTTACTGTATAATGTATTTATCCTCCTAACTGGTGAAATGCTCAATAGCTGTCATGATCAATCTATTATATTAGTATTTCATCTCAGGCAGTCCCAGTTGTGCGTGTCACTACAGATATACTTTCAAGGATGCACAGCAGTATTGCCAGTGCTCCCATCAGTGTCACTGGTTTTGGAGGGATGGGATCATATCATCAGGTGAAGTTTGTCATTATTCAGAAAGCCTGCTCAAAACTGCTAGTGAGTTCAGCTGTGGAGAGATCTCCTCTTCAAAAATCTAGCTGCTTCAGTGACAAAAGCTACTGCTCCCCTGTCCATCCCCAGACATGACGATGTTTGCTGATTGGCTTTGGGGTTTTGTTCGTGCCAGGTGAGCACAGCTGGATTGGCGTAGAGCACTCATGCAGACGATGTTTTGCCTGAGCTCTGTTAAGAATCTGTACCCTTTGCTAGGGGAGTGGTTTCAGGCATTTAGGGTTAGTAATCTGGCTGCTAATGGAACTGGGCTTGGAAGGAAATGCGTGCTCACAGGCTAGGACTTAGAAATTATGCTGGTTTAAGCATAAACTTACTTAACGAATGGTGGTGCTTGAGGATATGGCTTAGTGCTGGACTTGGTAGAGTAAGGTTAATGATTGGACTTGTTGATCTTGAAGGTCTTTTCCAACCTAAGTGATTCTGTGACTCATGTTCCCCCTCTGCTCAGCAGTGGTGAAACCACATCTAGAGTGCTGAGCATTCCATTTCTGTGCACAAAATACCTGATGGTACAGGGAGTAAACAATAAATAAGAGCCAGGCTCTTCACAGTTGTGCCCAGTAGAAAGACAAGATACACTGGTCATAGACTGAAATACAGGACATTCTGCTTAAACAGAAGGAAGCCTTTTTTTTTTTTTTTTTTTTTTTTTTTTTTTTTTTTTTTTTTTTGCCATAAGGGTGATCTAGCACTGGAACAGGTTGCCCAGGGAGGTTGTGGAGTCTCTACCCTTGAAGATACTCAGAGGCAGACTGGACCTAGGCACCCTGCTTCAGCTGACTTTACTTGAACAGGGGTTTGGACTAAATTACTTGCAGAGGTCCCTTTCCACCTCATCTGTTATCAGTGATTCTGTGATTCAGCAGTTGCAAAGGGGCATGGAAGCTCCTCTGAATCTGAATTTTGGTGCTTTTTAGGAGCTTCCAAGGATGGAAGAGACGGAACACACATATGGAGGGCAAACATCCTCCCTTAGAAAAGGAGCTAGTTTGCAGTGGTATGAGGTTATCTGCATAACATCCACAGAGAAACTTTTCTGACTTTTTTCTTTTCAAATCAGCAAAACAGTTGTTTTAATGGAAGGAGCTTATCTAGGCAGAAAGTAGAGAATCCTTCCCAAGGAAATAGAAGCAAGGGGTGAGTGAGGAAGGATGAATGGTGATTGCACAAGAGTTGGCAAATGCAACTCTTTCCAAATATAATGGCATTAAGTGCTCATTGTGAAATTAGATTGGCTTCTTAAGAGCTGCAGGGTGAAAAAACACAGTATTCAGCTAATTAGACAAAGTTAAAAGATAATGTTAAACACTTTTCCTTCAAAAAGTATTTGTCTGCACTACCATGCATTTTAAAATAGAACTGCTTGAGATGGCAGTGTTATCAAGTGATCTGCTATTAAAGGAATTATAATTCAGGTCTTTTTAATTCCCTATTGTGGAAATCTTTAAATTAGAACATATCTAAACTGTACAAATCTGTAGTTCTCCTAGAACAATGCTGACACAGTTCTCTGATGTTCATTAAAAAATTTTATGCCTTGATTTCTATATAATGGAACGTGAGGAAATTTAACTTTACTTACTGGGTTTTGTTCCCGATCCAGCTAATTACTAAAGCATCTTCACAACTTTAAACGTGTAAGTAGTTTAATCAAAGTTGGTAAGACTACTGACATGCTTAGATGAACTGAAACTCTAGTTGCTATTCTTCATTTTGAGTGTCATGAGTCAAATGCTATTGCTTTTAAGAATACAAGTCAAGTAGTTAGTCATCAAAAGTACATCAAGTTAAGAATATTAAACTGACATCAAATGAGTGGTTACTTTTGATAACTTACATCTGTGCATTTAAAACCATGCCTTACTCTTCATATGCTTATCGGCTGTTAAAAGTGCATTGCTCAGCAACTTTGAGGTTCTTTAATACACTCTAGCAACAAGGAAGCTTCGTGATGAACCTCCTTTGCAATTAAAAAAAACTCTATTAGTCAGAGGCAAAACTGTTCTGTGCTTTCATAATCTTTCAGTAACAAAGCAGTTTGTTTTGTGTTTTTTTCTTGAGCCAAAGGAACATAACATTAACTAGTGTAAGACAAATAATGTCTTCCATTCTGTTTGGCTTTCAACTTTTTTCTTTCTTTTGCTAAACCTTTTTGAGATTGAATGAATTGTTGTAGGACTGGGGCATCATTTGAAACAGGTGTTTTGTTAGTATTGAAAGTTTAATGTCTAGGATATTGGGGTTTTTTTAGTTTGGATGAGATTTGCTGTCTTCCTCCTAAAGATATCTCAGGTCCAAAATATTTATTTTGCTCTTCTTATCCCAGATCCTAGTCATACAAAAAAAAACCCCTAGTGATGTATCACAGTATCATTCTGGTTGGAAAAGACCTTCAGGATCATAAAGTCCAACCATTACCCTAACTCTGCCACATCCACCACTGAACCCTGTCCCCTGGAACCACATCTGTCTTTTTAGTGCTTATCCTTGAGCATGTGCTTCCATATACCCTTATGTAAGGATGTAAGCATGTACTACTGGTGTAGCTTGTTGAATTAAGGACCAGAAGCATTTAGTAATTTGATTATAAAATGTACTTGTCTATCCCTGGGGGCCATGGGCATGCTTTCAGTATTTAGTATAATATTTTCAGTATTTGCTACAAACACAGCCACCACAAAACAAATCTGAAAATAATTCTGCAACTCATGCCACATGTCTGTGATTCCACCCGGAATCTGCATATGGGAAAGCAACAGGCTGCTCCTCTCAGACCTTCTAGTGTGGTAGTGCTGAGCCTTGGGGACAGATGCCTGTGATCAGGGTCACCCCGTGTTGAGGGCTTTGAAGAAGGTGCCTAACTGTCTCGCAATCTGTGTGCCATAAGGAGCTACTGAGATGCATTTGTTCAGATAATTAAAAGTATGTTCTCAAGCAGCAGTTGTGGGGTCATGCACTGCCATTCAAATATTTGATTTCATTTAATTAAACAGTGTGTTACTGTTCCTTACAATACATTCTATCTTAGGAATTTTATCTTATTACTTTTATTTGGGACATATCTGGAGAATATTGTGCCTGGCATGGAAGTTAGTTACAAGCTTACTGGAATTATTTTTTTTTGAGTTGTAAGGGGATTTTCTTAGCCTGTCTCAAATTAACATAGTGTACTTGAAAGAAACTTTAAGTTCTGTCTTTGGTGATGGAAAGACTCCCACAGGCTTCTGTAGAAGATAGTCTGGGTATAGAGATGAAAAAGATGTTGTTAATTCTGTGGGAAACCTTACATATATGGAAAAAATTGAAGAACTGTCTTTGTAAAGGATCTAACCAATGCACTCCTGACTAAATTGGTCCAAACAGAAGTAATATTATTAGTTAACAACATCCCAAACCAATTGCTTGTCAATATTTTTGTATTATTTTCTATTTCAGAACAACAGCACAATAATTTTACAATTTATTTATACGTCAGAAAAAATGGTATGGAGGATAAAGTTTTCTTTATGATTTTTTAAAATTTTTATCAGACATAATCTTTAAGGGAATTATATTTTCTGAAGAAAAAATGTGTCCTAGACAGACAGTACTTTTTGTTGTTATTAAAATAAGTAAATAGAATCAGTGTTCCATGAAGTCTCAGTTGGAAACAAAAGAAATTTCAAGATTTTGCCTTTTTACTAAGATCCTAGCAAACTGGAAATGGCTTCTGGTAACATGAAAACAACATAATGCCAACTTGCACAGTGTGTAAATAACTACTAAAGTCCCTTTCTAAAGTATCTTGTCCTGGACGGAAGGAGAAATTCTACCAAATGGAACTACTTTCACCTTTGCATGATATGGATGTAATTTAAAGTAGTCCTAAGTGTTATTCTTATGCTATTTATTTAAAGTATTTATACAAGAATAAAAGCCATTGAGATAAAACATCCCATATCTAGACTAGCCTGTCTGCAGTGAGTAATATTGATTGTTATAGCACAAAACTTATGATGCCAGGTCACCTTCCAGCCATTGATTGTTGATTGTCTTCTTCCAACCTGCCAATGATAATTATATTAATTCTGCTGCTGAACTTAGCAATTTCTTACGTTTTTGCTATTTTACCTCCATCCATTTTTGTGAAATGATTGAAATGTAATAGCCATCAAAAAAGCCTTGAAATAGGAGCTAGCAGACTCTTAAAAGAAAAATGTTTTTAAAATGCTGATCGACAACATTAAATAAAATTAGTGTCATTACATTTCCTTTGGCAAGACTTACCCAAATTAGAGACCAAGGACAGAAAAATACAGGAAGAAATTTAATGGGCTGCTAGGGAAGGATTCCTGGAACATGGCAAAAATAGGAAAAAAAAGAGGAGCTGGTCTGCGACCTTAAGTGAAATGCTTTATTCTGTCAGTTTGTTTCAGTTAAGGCAGGGCCTGCTGACATACCTGTCTTTACTGCGTATGTACTTACACACCTGTGTTATTTAATCTGGTTTTATTTACACACAAAGGCTTCCCCGAATGCCTTAATGTGGCCTAGGGGCTCGTTGCACCCACAGTCCCTATGGTCATAATGTTCTTGCTTTAACACTGATCTACCATGTCCCCAAAATGCTGCTATAACAGGAGCAGAGTGATCAGATCCCTCTGGAGACAGTATTTCACTTGGGTACATTGCTGTGTTAAACATGGCAATTGCCAGAAGGTGTGAACTGAAGCTTCTCTGTATGTTTGTTTGTTTGTTGAGCACCTGCTGAATGATTTAGAGAAACCTTATCATTTCCAAGCTTAAGAATTGAATCAATGGAGTTGTTAGGTATTCCCTAGATAATTGTGAAGGTTCTAGTTGCTGTTCTGCTTTTTTTTTTTTCTTCTAAATATGTATATATGAACAAATATAGGACTTTGTTTGTGGTCTTTGTGTGATTATATAGTGAGCATTCCCATGCTAGTGAACTAGGTAATAGGCTCAGCCTGTGATAACACTAAAATATCCCAGCAGCAGTGACACTCCTGTTGTATCGTGTTGTGTGCATATCTCCAGAGATGCCTAAATTCTGAATTCTAGCTTAGGGTACAATGAGAAGCTGTAGTTATGGGCAAGGGGAAAGGAAAACAAAAGGTTGCCTAGCTGTTTGCAGCAATATAGACCAACCACAAACCCCTAAAAAAACATGTATGGATTGTCTGGATGGGCAGCACTGTAGAGCAGAAACTTCTCCTCAGACTGGAAGCATGCCATGAAGGAAAGGCATTGAGTTTTCATGAAGGAAAGCTGCAACATGGCAAGGCTCTAGCAGATAGCAGAGAAAGGTTTGTTCATGCTTGTTTTACCATCATTATTCCTAATACTGGCAGTTCATGTGCTCAAATCAAGGCATTTGTGTGGGTCTGTGTTTTTAAAGCCTGCATTGAGTGCTGAACAAGCTGGTTTGTAGCCATTTTCCCCAGCTTGCCTGCAGTGCTGCGCATGTTCCTCTGTCCTCAGATGAACATCAACATCACCTCATCAGACAAATATGGAAACTAGACCTTTGTCTTCATACCTCTTTCCAATTCGCAGCTCATTTCAGCTGCAATAAAAGCTGGTTCCAAAACCAAACAAGTACTCTTAGATAGCAGTAATATTGACAAAGTGTCTCATTTGAAAACATCGGAGCATTCATGGTTCAATGCAGAAAAATAAAATCCTGTATTTCTTTAGCTATTGGTTTTATTGAATTATGTAGAGTATTATATAGATGTTGCTTGTTACTCAGTTTCTTAATGTAGGAGCATTTGACGTGCATTTTGTAATACTGAATGTGCTTATACATTCATTTGATTCTTAATATATTTAATGGTTGGCAAAATAAGGAGGACAGAAAGGATAATTCTTATTTTTTTAATGTACTCTCACGTAGATGCCAGGCAAGATTTCAAACAGAGTTTGCTATGTTAATAGCATAAGTCCAGGCACCTTACACATGCCAGAAAAGGAGCATCTGTAAATGTTGTTACAGGAAGATAGATGTACCGTGAAGTTTCAAAGACCTGGAGAGGCATGTGGAAACTGCCTCTGATACTGCAGCTAACCAATTAACAGTTTCTGGTATGAGACATTTTTGGGGTTGGTTTGGGTTTGGTTTTTTTATTGTTTTGGATGTTTTGGGTTTTTTTAGCAAAAGTCTGGCCACATGGACATGGAGAAAAATTAAGAGCGGATAATTGAGGTTGTTACAATAACAGTTCCAAGACCAAATTTAAAAGGCTACCTCCCTCTTAAATTGCTTGAAATGCGGTATCTTTCATAAATACAGTGGGAAAGAAGAACCTCTGCCTTTGATAACTAGGTGGAATATTCCTTAGGGACATTTTTCCAATGAGGCTGGTTGGTGCTATAGGTCAGATATATCTGGTGTATTGACATATTTTGTCATGGTCTTTTCTCCATTGATCGCAAACCAAACATTAGCACATTTGTATCAATCTTTCTTCCAGTCAGTTGCAGGTTTTATATGATGCCTTGTTTAGGTACAGTAACAGCCACCCAAGTGTCACAATTTCCTGTTCCTTCAAATTACAAGTCCTACTCAGAAACTTTTTTTTTTTTTTTTTTACGGAAGATGTAATAAATAAAAATGAGGACAGTAGTATTGTTTTCTGAGAAGATCGGATGTGTCACGTATGCTATAGAGTTGGGCACCTGCATCCATAAAATATTTAAGACTATCTTAAAATAAAATACAGCACAATTTAAAAATTTTAAAATCCCTTCCTACAGTACAAAACCCATTGTCATTGATATTTATTTTATAAAGGAAAGACTTAAAATTACATTATATAACCAAATTTATCCACCAATATCCTTGCTCTTTAAATGTATATTAAAAACGTAAGCAATAATGCTTTCTCCAAATTTCAGTAGATTTCTTACATTTGTAAGGTATTTTTGCAATGGAACTAAACCATTCTTTGTATTCCTTGATTTTTTTTATTTTTATTTTTTTTTACAGCCAACAATTTTGTACAGGGATAAAGCACTAAACAAGTGTCATTGTAGTGTTTATGTTTGTGCTCTATGTAAGCAGAAGTTCAGAATTAACATCATACTGAAGAGAAGCTGAATGTATTTTAGTGAATGTCCCCAATGGCTTCAGTGTCTAGTAGCCAGACAGAAACACGATGTGTTTTCGTTACAAGATGCTATGAACCTTTCTATCAAAAGTAATAAATGGAGTTGTTTGCTAAGATGGTTAGTTTACATTTTTACTCAGAAATCTGAAAAATAGATTAGGCTGGGGGCAAAATTATTCAATAGTCCTGATCAATAATGTCTATCTACTAATTTCAGCCAGTTAGGAAGCAGTAAAAGATCCAGCTCTGTTCCATCTGATTTTGTAGAAGAAGCAAAAGTGGTGCATGATTTTTATGTAGAAGGACATCTGTAAATGACAAGAGGTTTGCTGAAGTATTTCATTTCAGTAGCAGTAAAAAGAGCCTACTGCTCAAATCATTAACTGGCTAAAAATCTAGCATTCTTCTGGAAGACTTTACAAGTTTACATTAAGCGTGCTTTCAGCTGTCGGGCTCCTGTTGTGACATATTGTTTGAGTCAGACTTCATCAGTCTACAAAGCATTACTTGAGGTCTGGTGGCATGTGCATACACCCAATATACCATGTACAAATGGAAGTGATACAGGATTCTGTAATTACTATATTTCTTTTTAACCCATAAATATTTGGTGAATTAAATTTCAGCCCTGAATTTTTCAGAAAGCAATTAGTTGGTTGCTTTATCTGCACAAAGTAGATAAAATACCACGGTATTGATGATTTTTCATGTGCAAATGTTTTAGCACATCTGTATGCAATAAATCTTTTTTTGTGTGTAGGAATGGGATTTTAGTATATGATTTAATATGGAGTCTTGAATAAATAATTTACATTGAAAATCTTTCTTAGGGTGCACACCAAAACTATTTGCAATAGCTGAGTATACCACAGATACACTTTTTTGCACATAAATACATTAGCCAACTGCTTTCAAAAAGCAACAGTTTTACTAATGTTACTTTACACATAAATGGATACATGTAAAAAACTCTCTAATGAGTACTCTGCCTGGATTTTGGTTATGTTTCTCTTATTAAAGATGTGCTACCTTAGCAGATTGGGTTTGCAGCTGCATTATGGCATTGACTGTAAGGAGTAGAAAGAAGGGTGCATGGAGGGAAGAGTAGAAATGTTGACTTCCTTCTGTCTGTCAGCCTTCTGTCTGACATGTGTGGGCAGGGCAAGGCAAATGCAAAGTGAAGCTTCCTATAAAACCCATGGAAATTAGCCTCTATGGACAAATTTTGTACTTATGTACAGATGTGCTTTTCTTTGCCTATACATGGGTTTCTGCAGAGGGTTTTGGCAGTGATGTACACCCCTGGGCAGAACATTGAACTGGGAAGGAACTTGGTTAATACAGCCTGCTAGTTCACCCATGAGTAAACAGGAATGGGTTCTTATTAGTTCTTCACTGTAATTGAAAGTTCCAAATATAGTGAGACTACACCTTCAGGTTGAGGCAAGAGGTGAAGGATGTGAGGGCAATGTAGTCCCTGGAGCAGGGCAGGCAGGCACTGTGTCCTGTTCTCCTATGGGGTCTCACTCCACAGAATCTCCAGGGGAACGTAACTCCTGCAACCTTTTTGATTCAGTATCTGTTATTTGATTCTTCCCATGGAAAGGAGAACCACTCTTTCAAGCAAGGTAATCTGGCTGTAATGATGGATCCAAGGGAAAGAAGATACTCTTTCCTCTGCCAGTCCTTGAAGGTCTCTCCATGGGAAAGCAGACTAGGTGAATAGCAAGTATTTTCCTTTCTTCAGTGATTTTTGTTTTCTGTTTTAAATAGCTAAATGGATGGTGTGGATTTTTTTGTGGTACTTCTGGTCAGTGGGCAGCAAATTGTTTCCTGACCACATGACTGTCTAGCAGGTAACTGCATGACTATTGTGTGGGGTTTGTTGGCTTGGTTGGGTTTTCTGTAGTCAGCTGCCAAATCTCAGCAGCCAACTAGTTAACTTTGTTACCAAAGAGGGCACTTTTGTATGAATATAGATGTTTCAGAGGCTTTGAAACTTGTTTGTCCCATTGGCCCACCCAAATTTGAGGATTATTGAGCAACAGTGCCAAGGTTTTCTTTATCTGTTTGCCTGTGAGCGGTCATTGTTGATTATCTACATTATATGTATATAAACAAATGTGTTCAGAGACAAAACAAATATATTTAGAGCTGTTTGTTTGTTTGGTGTTTATTTCTGTTGATACCAGGGCTCAGATGTTTTCTAAGATGTTTTTTATACATAGTATCAGTGTCCTGGTGCAGCCATATTAAGCATATGTTGCATGTTGTATATATCTATCTCTAGACACTTTTCCAATTTTTTAAGTAATGCCCTAAATCCTTGTAAACTGACTGCTGGTAATGTATTCTAGTAACCCTATGCATCAAAAGTTCTTTTAAAAAAAAATAAATGCTGATTTAAAACAGAAACGTGTGCCACTTTCCAAGCATATTATGTTCCCTAGTGCTGTCAACACAACTGTGTTGGTTTTATTCTGTATGGTGTGAGTCTGTGTTCTGCCTGCTCTAACAAGTGCGGTCTGTGAATCTGGCCCCTTCCTCAACTGAGGCACATTAAACAGCAAGTGAGATTTTTGGTCATGGCTGAGTGATTCTATGCTGTGGTCAGGGCAGCATTTCCCTGGGTCAGAGCATAGAAACTGTTGGGCTTCCAGTCTTGAAGGATGTGGGGTTTATAGGTTTTGGGGATTTTTTTTCTCCTGTCTTTGCCCCTATGACCCATCTGGGACTGGGCAGTAGTAGCCAAATTGGGCAATAGAAACTGGGAACCAAGAGGTGAGGAGCCTTCATGTGTTCCGCAGCTGGCGTCATGTGAGGCCTGGCAGTGATGAAATCGTCTGACTTGTGAAACCTCACTGGCCTTGCAGAACATTGCAGTTGCTGATATCAAATGCGAGAGACTCTGCACTGCTTTAAGAGAGATACAATGGTCTAGTAGGTAAGAAGCAAGTTAAGTCGTCTTCCTTGTTTCTATCCCTGGCTCTGCCAGCTGCTTACTCTGTGACCTTGGGTGAAAGACTTATTCTCTCAGTGTCTCAGTTTACACATTAGTGAAATGAGAGTAATGATACTTATCTATCTCGCTGGAGCTTTTTGAGGCTTAATTAATTGATGTTTGTAAATCACTTTGTGATCCTCTAGTGAAAGTTGCTAGAGAACTGCCAAGTATTTATCCTCTCCTTTTGTTTTGGTTTATTTTGGTTTTTTTTAACTCCTGCTAGTCTGCACTCATCCATCTAATATCTAAAAGCATGCCCACAGCTAGCAACAGATACTAGACAAATTGCTCTTAACAGGAGATGTATGGAAGCTTTTACAAAATTACTTTTGCAAATTACCACGCTTTTTGAAGTACCATGTGCAGGGATGCAATGAAACACAGTGCAGACAAGTGTCTGTGCTACTCACTGAACTGACTGTGGTTGTGATCTCTCATGTATTGTCTTTCAACAGATCCAAACATGTAGGACTGTTTTTAATTTCAGATGTGCTTTTCTTCTAATTGATTTGCCTTTGGAAAATTCTTTGGAGCTCCTAAAATATTTTCCTATGTTTTTGATTTCACATAGACTTGTCAGTAATTGAAATGTATGCCTTTTAGATTGGGATGGCAGATGAGCACACAGATTTGTTACTATTATTTATTTTGCAACTTCCTCTCAATCTGGGAGGAGTTTACAGGCTGTGTCCTGCAAGAGGTTTAAGGTGTGCCCACCCTTCAGGGCACTCCAGACATATTTTGAGTGGGGATGGATTGTATTTCCTCACATTTGCAATTATCAGCTGTGTTACCCAGTTATCCATTTTAAGCATAAACTAAACTTCTCAGCTGTTGTAGTTCTTGTAGACATCAGTACTAGTGTCAAGGGTATGTTTTTTGCATCTAGAATTAGTGTTTTGCTTTAGCAAGAGAAAGTGTGCATGTTGCTGCATCATGTTGATAACATGTTTGTGGAAGTATAAGAACAGACTGTTACAGGAGCAAGGAGGAAAAACCCCACTCTGTCCTTGCAATAGGAGGCCTGGAGCAGCCTGCAAGCCAGGCTTCCACTCTGCTTCTCTTCCTGCACTCTTCCTTTTGTCCTGGCCCACTTCATGTTCTTAAGATGACTTGCCCTTTCTTTAGCCTATGAGGACTTGCTGTGGAGCTAGGCCTTGGAGATGACTTGGACCATAGTACCTGGTCTATGTCTTGGGCTCAGCCATAACACCATTATAGCAGTTTTATGCCGGCATAGCTCAGCACATCCTAGTATCACAAGGGGAAAAAGATCAATGACACTGAAATAGGAAAACATGTAAAAATGGAAGAAAAACTCCACCCTCAGAGCTCTGTGTGCAGGCCAGACCTTTACAAGCCTGCTGAGCTTCTGAAAACTTCCTTTCCAGTGGTACAGCTCATCTCCTGGTGGTTTTATTTTTCAGTAGCTACAGCTGGAAGAAACAGGAACATGCTATGGGGTTTATTTCTCACTGGAATTAAATGTACAGATATCACTATTTCCTGTAAGAAATAAGCTTAGAGAAATAAGGTCACCACAATGTTTCCAAAGTGAATGGGACTGCTCAGCTACCCTGGCCTCAAGTTGCTTCTTGGCCATCCTGTGTCCGCAGGAAGCCCCTAGTTCCTGGCTGTCTTGGGCCATGCTTCTCCTGATTTTGAAGCAGCTGAGGGCTGAGCACACAGATATCCTTGAGACCCATGTATTGCACATGGCATTGAACAAAAGCCCAAAATGTCATGGTTTTGACTCTCCATGAACTCCCTGCCACCCATGCCATTATGGGTGGTAGAGCTGTCCCAGAGCCAGGGTGTCCTCAGTGCCAGGACTCAGAGCACATGGCTTGTGCTGGACCTTGAAAGTTTGGGGTCCTCCTATTTTAAAACCCGTATGTTCCCACAGAACATTTTTTCTACTGTTTAGTGTTTTCTCCTGAAAGATATCTCATTGGAAAAGTCTCAGCCAGTGATATGGCTTTAGCTTCAGCACCACATATGGATGAGTTTTGCAGATAAGCTGTTACCCAGGGTGGGAGTGATCAGCCCAGGGGTGATGGGAACTCCTTAAATTGGCTTTGCTGCTGCTGGAAATCCATTTTACAATTAATCTCTCAGAAAACTGTATGTATAATTAAGCACTGCTATGGACAACTGAGATGTTGGAAGCTTTTCCTTTATTTTAACCACTGCTGGTATTGCACTGGGTAGACTGGAGACTGTAACATGCATGGAAGAAGACCTCATGGATAGATAAATTACGCAGTGGCTTCATTAATTTTTGATAATTCTAGAGTTTGCAGAATATTTTTTGCTGTGCAAAAACCATCATAATATCTTTGATGCTTTCTTGTTGACACAGATAGCAGGGGTAGCAGAGAGATTATAAAATAAATCTACAAACCAGCTATGAGTATTTATTTTTAAAAGGGCATTTTGATACAGTTCCAAAATCAATTGCAGTATATACCACTGAAGTATTTCAGCTATAATGAGTAGGGTCCTAAATGAGATAAGCAGGGCAATTTAATTATCAGATAACTTCAACATATGCTTAAAAGAATTCCAACTTGATAAAAATTGTGATAATGTTTTCTACTCAATGAAAGTATCAACCTCTAAATATTTAATACAGTCACAGGAAATTTCAGTGAAGTAAATTTTCAGAGAAAAATGAGGCAAAGCACTTCCCACAGCAATATGGTTGAGACAGAGTTTCCTTTTAATTTTTGATGAGTATTTGTTCTTCCAAGGGCTACATAAGAGATATCACAAAATTCCAAGCCTTTGTTTTTCCTTCCTCTGTGGGACAACTAAAGGCACATTTAGCTTGCCTGTTAATTCAGCAATGTGCCTGATAGCTCTGCTGAACAAAACTGTGCTGCAGCTTTATGCTGTGAACTAATCTGTGAGCTGAGAATCCTCTTTCCACTTTGCTCATGAAACCCAGCCATACTCTATACAAGAATGCAAAGAAGGACAAATAGTTTATCCTCTAAGCCACCCAGCATCCTGTTCTTGATATTTCAGTAACATATGCTAACATATGCTTTCCTTGAGAACTTCAAAAACATGCTTTTAGCAGCAATGAAACTAGTACCATACATTGAATTCAACTTTAAACCTCATAGTTTACCTCTAATACCATTACCTCATGTGTAGAAGAAAATGTAAATCTAAAATATGCTGGTGATTATAACCTTTCTTCCTGACAGACACTGCAATATAAATGCACATAAATTGAATTTCTTCCTTAAAGAAATTTGAATACCTTTGGAGCATTTTAGCAAATCATCTCCAGCCCTTATGGCACAACTTCAATGGACTGTGGAAAAGTGCTCTCCCTATGGCATGACTCCTGCAATAGAAGGACATAGCAGGGCAGAGACATGCCAAGAAAAATAGAATGTACTCCATTGATATTCAAAATTTATTTTATTAAACTAGCACAAAAGACTGAAAAACTGGAAGCTGGTTTTATTAGAAAAGACATTTGAATATTAACTCTATAAGTGCTGTTTGCATTGCTTGTCTGGAAAAACTAGCAACTGAAGATGTATGGTTTGAACAGTTTGACTTTGCTCCCTAGGATAGTTATTTGATTCCTTGTGTTAACCATTAAATCAGAAACTCTGAGAGTAGGTAAGTGGTCAGTAGGAGATCCTGATGCTTCAGGAAAGATTTATTCAGAGGGATTCTCTCTTGGGGGAGAAATTAATGTATTTGAACAATTTTGTGCTAATTAGTAAATATGCCAGTTGGTGGATTAGAGACATCTTTCAGAATTCCATTTCTAAGAGAACACTGGCAATGTTCCTGAATGCCATCAGCTGTTAGTGTTTATCTTAGAATAGTGATGGGAAACAAAGATGCCAAAAAAGTATTTTCCAGCACAGCAAATACTAATATTTCCATAATATGTTGGAAGGGTAAACTAACTGAAGGTTAGTAACTGTTTGGTTGAGTGGAGAATGGCCAGGTTTTCTCTGGAGTGATTGGATCACTTTCCTGTTCCACAAAACAAAGTAGGTGCTTATTTTAGCCAGGTGGGATGCTTCAGTGTGTTAAAGATTTTTACCTCTATCTGCATAGTGCAATGTATTTAACTGTCAATAATCTTGGGGATTGCAAGAACCACTCATTGATGCAGGCTTGCCACGTGATATCTTAAGATGGTCTACTTCCAGGTAAATTAATGGGTTAGGAAAGTTACCTCAGTAGTGAAACATTGCCCTTAGCCTTTGGCTCCACATATGGTACAGACTTTCCAACTTCAGAACTTTAAAAATAGGTAAACACTGTAACTTCTCAATAAATATGATACGTGTATGTGTCAACACTGCCCCAGTTTGCCATTACAGATAATGATCTGGATGTGTTTTAATTCTTACTATAACTACCTATTTTAAGAACATTATAATTTACACATAAACATTTCCTCATGACAAAGATCTGGGATATGACATAAGCCAAAAACCTGTTTTTTTAAAACAAAACCTGTTTCAACACAAAGTTTACAAGTAGAAAGTTATTATTTATATTCTGAAGAGGTTCATAGAAAGGTTATTAATAAGGATGTCATTTACTCATTTTCTGAGTGACAGTGCATAGGCATCTGAGATGTATGTGAAGCAGGGCTGTGGCACAAGACAGCTCTAGTGGTCCTCTGGAGTCCTGTTCCATTTGAGCAGGATCTAATTTTTCATTATAAAATGTCACCATCCTCTCCATTTCTCCACTCTAGTTAGATGAGAGAGTGGGTAAAAGTTTCAAAGCTTCTCAGTGGCTTAGGGCCAGATGAGAGTTAAGACTCTAAATGGCTTTTTAAATCTGGTCTTTAGACACATTCTCAATAAAGCAATGAAGGCACTTGAGACCCTGAGTCTCACTGAGAGTCACTGGGATTTAAAATCCTATACACCAGAATTAGAGTGTCTAAAGACTGAAATAGTCACTTTGTTTTTTGAATGCACGTGGACATTTTCCTGCTTTTTCAGACACCTGACAGCATTTGGGAATCTGATCCTGAGACACATCTGAACATCCTGTGCTCTGAACGTGAGCTGATACCATGCCAAGTCAGCTGGAGCAATGCATTTGTCTATGCTAGCAATTTAAAGTAAAACTTGTCTGAGTGTTTGATGTGGCTATTTAAATCTCAATTAATTCCCCATCCTAACTATAGCAAAGATGGGAGGAGATTAAATGTGAATGCTTCAAGCCAGTGCTCTGCTTCAGTTGCTGCAAGAAAATTGCTGGTGGAGACAATACTGAGTGCTGCTATAATTGTGGGCCATGAATGCAGGCAGGGAAACCCACTGCAAAAGATGAAATAGTGGGATTGTTGGATCATCCAGTGCTGGCCAGGAGAGTGGGGATTATGGATGCTCAGGGCTGTGGGTGGCCAGTGATGCTAGGACCATGGGAGAGACCAGGACAGAACTCTGCTGGGCAAACCCTGTCTGGAAGATTTGCTTGGTTTCCAGGCCTCCTGCATCAGTCCATGGTTGAAGCCAACCACAGCCCACTGACAGTAATCCACAGTCTGTGGCCCAATGACTGCTTTAATCTGACAGGAGCATCTGGTGCAGGGCTGGGACAGCACCAGCTACACAGGGTCCAGCTCTGCATTGAGTGCTGCTCAGGTTGTACTGGCTGAGGGGAAAGCACAACCCAGCCAGCCAGGAGTGCTTATGGAAAGAAAGTCTCAGTGTTTGGAAATATAGACGAGAAATTGTTTGATGAAATGGCTGCTTGTGTTCTTCTGACAGCTATTGAAAAGGCAGAATAACCTGGAATAGAGTATAATACAAGGCTGTCAAATTTCTTTACTTTATCATGACTCTCATTTATGTAGGTCTGTCTCCCAGATTCAGAAGAGAGTATATTCTTTACTTAGTAAATGTATAGCCCATACAATGGCCAAGTAAAGCTTGATGACTTTGATGCTGATAACTTAAAAAAAAACAAAAAAAGAAAAAAGAAAAAAAACAACAAAAAAACAACCACCAAATCAAGCAAACAAAAAACAAAGCAGAAGGAACATAAAATCATCTCTAAATTTGTAATGTTTAGGTCCTGTGATTTTTAAGGTGATCTTAGAACTCTGAGGCACAGATCACGATATGTGAATGTTTGGAGTTGGTGATAATGTAAAGAATGAAAAGTCAGTTGAGCATCTGCCTGTTCTCACATTTGAAAGACCAATTCTTCCTGGACAAATACTTGTTCCCTTCCAGTACTGATGTATTGATTAGACTGCAGTGGCTTCGGCAACTTATTTCAGATTTCCAAAAGAAATAATATGTTTTTAAAATAAATGTATAATCTCCCCTTTCCTCCACCTCTGAAAAGATGGTCATCTGGAGATAATCTTTAATCATAACTCTAGGCTCTGAAACTGGGATTTACACTAGAAATTACACCAAAGTTTAAACTGTGCCATAATGCAATAGTTATGTAAATAAAGTCCATAATGTACTTAATATGCTAATCTCTGAATATGAGGAAGCAAAATCTCACTGGAGCAGCTATGGCTGTTAACAGCCTTTTGCTTGCAGAAACAAGAGAATGAACTGCAAAGGCTGTATGTGTGAGCTGCTTCTTCTGGTTAGCCCTGGCATTTCTGGGAGAATGAACAGCACTTCTTAATTTCACTTCAACCACTAGCTGCTTTTTTTTTTTTTATGGTATGTCCTGCCAGTTAGGCTTGATTCTGCCATGTTTTTGATTATTTTTTTTTTGTTTTACAATAATGTAAAATACAAACCATCTGACGCTTGGTTTTAGCTCCATTAGTTGGGAACCACAAACCTATGCCATGTCACTTTTTCTTTTTATAGTACTGTTTCAAACTTACTGGCATAATTGATCAATCTTTGTCCTTGTCTGAATTAAATGATGGGTTTGGCCAGAGTTTCATACCAGGATGCCAAACTTCCTTATTCTTACGACTCCCATCTCTGTGTTGCACAGGACTAACTCTATAATATTCAGATGCCTCATTTGTAAACACACAGTTATGTACACAAAATGTGCTTCTTAATGTTTCCTCAACTTGGCTCTGCTGTTACACTAGTGATGGCTGCTGGCATGCAGACCAACTAATTTGTGTCATGCCAGCACTCCAAAAGCTGAATTAAATTGAGCCTGGATAATGTACCAATACTGCAACTTAAGGTTTTTTAGAAGTCATTCCCAAGAGTGTACCTACAGATGGGTTTCTGTTAAATATGTATGTCTATGCATGCACCTCTCATGCCAATATATGGATGTTAGCAAGGATCCAGTTAACAGGGTTACGTTGGCACATTATTCCTGAGGTGCTTCTTTCATTAAGTAGTGGAGCTCCCCAGACATGCCTAAATTAGCCTTCCTCAAACTTGTTAGGCGAAGGGATCGCAGCCAGCCCTTATGCTCTCCTGTAGGCTGCTGCATAGAGGGAAGAGGAAGAGCAGCCTGGTCTGTTCAGTGGGCCCATGTCCTACCCATGGAGTCACACCCTGAGGTGGAGCCCCAGAAAGATGCTTTGCAGGACCCAGGGCTTGTGGCAGCTGCCCAGCTCCAGGGCCGAGGGCAGGACTGAAGGCAGGCTTGCCATTCTGCACCTTTTGGCTGCAGTAGTCAACTTGTTTATCATTGAAGGGAAGGAAGCAATTTCAGCAGCTTTGAAAATAGCATTTTTTACCTTAACACAGGTGTTCTCATGTCTAGCTTAGTAAAGTGAAAGAGATCCTTTCTTAAAAGACAATAACACATTTTATCCTTTGAGAACCTTAATATACATCTCTTGTCAGCCACAAGCAATAGCCAGTGTGAAGCATTAGTAAGTCACAGTGGTTCAGTAAGAGATTCTTGTGTAAACAAAGTGTCCTCAACCTTCCAGAATATGCCATGCAATAAAAAACACTTTAAATCTTTTTGAAAATAATTTCATCACAAAGTTTGAGTTGTTGTTTAACACATCCAGGTGTTTCAGTCTGGCTCCCATCAAAACATGGGGGAATATTGGAGGGGGGCTCTGTCTTTCCAACTGTTTTAGCCCAGGTAGCATTTACTCATGTTTTTTTGGATCCATGCACTCAAATATACTCTCTAGCAATAAAAGAGTGGGAAAATAAAATATCTTAGTACACAGCAGAATTAAATTAACAGAATTAAATCAGACTGTGAAAAAAAAAACCAAAACATTTTTATGTTTTAAACTTTCTCTTCACATCTGTAGGCTATTCAGATGAGTTAATCATGAGCCAACTAATATTTGCTGCTGTGGAAACTAATAGGATGGATAAAAGATCTGGAGGGGATATGGAATGAAGTAGACCTGGTCATTTCAAACTTGTCAGGTTTCTAAAGGGAGATTTTAGCAGAGGAGGTATTGAAGGTGGTTGGGTTGCCATTGCTGCATGCTTGGGGAGGGAGGAAGGCCACTGCTGTTTCTTTGTGGAGAACCTGGTGAGCTGGTTCAGTTTATGCAGGGCTGCAGCTTTTGGCTAATTCACAAAGCAAAAAGTAAAATCAAAAGGAAATATCATTTCCTCTACTACAAGGTATTAATATCCTGTTCAATTTTATTTCTGCCTTCTGTTATTGTGAACCCTTTAATATGTAGTGTCAGCTTGGCAAGGATTTTCCAACACTACCAAAAGAGAATTTGCCTCTGAAATATTGTCACAGGAATTGCTGCAGCTCTCCATAACACAGTCTCCCAGGAAGCAGCAATGGAGATGGCTGCTGCAAGGAGAACAAATCCCCCTGAGCAAGGTACTGCCCCATGCTCCCCAGCAGTCTAATAACAATTTCTAAAAAGGCAAATTAATATAAGCTGGATGCTGCAAGTTCCTAGTCCTGTGGATATATAGCCCAGGGACAAGGCTGACCAACAGGAGCAAGGTGAGGGGCAAGATCTGGGCTGGGCGCTGTTGGTTCCAGGCTGCAGAACCCTCCTGCGCACAGAGGTGCTGAGATAACCTGGCCTTGGACAAGGAAGCACAGCAGCTGCACAGGGAGGCTGCTTACCCAGTGCGTAAGTGTATTTATTTGTGTTGGGAGGTGAAGCAGTTACAAATTGGTAGACCAGAAGTGCTCTGTAAGAATCTCCTGCACTATTATTTAAAAGATAAATATTCTCCCTGTTCAACTTGTATTGATTTTTCTGATTAAGTAAAAAGGACATTTTCACAAAGCTACTTCCTGTCTTGAAATATTGTAGATCACATGTTAAATTGCCCAGCACTTTTTTCATGAAATTGTATTGTTGCTGCATGTTTGCTCCTGCTCAAATGAACCACAGATGGAATTTGCCTACTTTCAGCATGAGATAAGAAAAAGTCTTACATTAGTCGTAAAACCACCAAAAAGATTTATTAAACTGAGATTTGGAAACACAGCTGAATTCCCATTTTCTGCAGTTTATAGGTTCTGAGTTTTGGGTTGTTGCTGGTGTATTTGTGGGACACTTGAGCCTGCAGAAATTGCCTTCCTCTCAGGAATTGTCCAGCAGGACAAATGATAAAACATCTCAGTGCTCATTAGTGTTAATTGCATGAACAATTTCTAAACTGTCCTCCCAGTGTTGAAAAGTGGGACAAAAATAGAAGAAATTGCGGATAGCGATGTTGATAATTCTTATCTCTTTTACAAATCCATTTGGCTCAGGAATGAGATTTATCTTTGCAATTGAATCCTGGAGAACCAACTAAATCAGGGCTCTGAAAGCCTTTTTCTTTCTACTTTATCAAGGTATTTTTCCTTGTATCATTAAATGATTCATTCAAATTATTCCTTTGGAATTATGCCCATTTCAGAGATGACCTGTGGCCTCAAGTCACTAATTATATGACTTCAGCAGTACCTTACTTGCACTGAAGAGCAGCTGAGATGATGTACCTTTTTTCTTTATCAAGATGCATGGCTCAGGTATTCAGTGTGGACTGGCTTCCCCCCTGGTCACCATCTGCCCTCTTAAAAAAGAATAAATATATATATACAATAACTAGAGGGTGTCTGTCATTGTAGTGGCCAAACCAATTTTAGGATCATAGAATGGTTTGAGTTGGAAGGGACCTTAAAAATTGTCTAGTTCCAGCCCCCCTGCATGGGCGGGGGCACCTCCCACTACATCAGATTGCTCAGAGTCCCATCCAGCCTGGCCTTGAACATTTCCAGGGATGAGGCAGCCACAGCTTCCCTAGGCAACTTGTGCCAGTGTCTCACCACCCTCACACTAAATAATTTCCTCCTAATGTCTAACCTAAATCTCCCCTCTTCCAGTTTTGATCCATTACCCCTTGTCCTCTTAGTACAGACCCTTGAAAAACTTCCCTCCCCAGCTTTCCTGTAGCTCCTTCAGGTGCTGGAGGGTGCTCTAAGGTCTCCCTGGAGTCTTTTACTCTCCAGTCTGAACAGCCCCAGCTCTCTCAGCCTGTCTTCTTAGGAGAGATGCTCCAACCCTTGGATCATCTTCATGGCCCTTCTCTGGACTTTCTGCAGGAGCTCCATGTCCTTATGCTGTGTTCTTCAGTATTGGATAAAGTACTCTGGGCAGGGTCTCACGAGAGCCAAACAAAGGGGTAGAATCACGTCCCTTGACCTGCTGGCTATGTTCTTTTGTATTGTTCCTGCTGTTTTTATTCTGAAGCAGGGACTACTAACACTAACTTAGATCAAGACTTGTTACTTGTATCCATTATTGCTTCCCTGCAATCAGTTTACAGGATCTTGCAAAACCTTAAGTTGCCACTTACAGAGCTCTGGTTTCATGCTGTACATGAATAGTGTTAAACAAGTCATGTGGCAGCTCAGACATGTGTTTTGAGGTTTTTGGTGTGTCACTCAAGCCCCTTGGCCCTGTGTCCTTTCGATGGCTGGATGATGAATTTTATACTGGCAGAATATGCTGTTTGTGGAAAATAGATTTTGTGTGGAGGAGCTGCCAACATATTTCCTTAGACTGACATCAAAATACAACAAATGCTGTCAGGGGAGCCTTGCTCTAAAATGTGTGCTTTTGTGCACTAGTGTTTGTGTGTATCTGTGTATGTATTCAGGGGTTCTCTAAAACTTAATAAACTACTAGTTATATGTATCAGTAACCCAGCAGTCTCTTTGTCCCAGCTACAGCCATCACCTTGAGATCTTCTATCTCAAGATAATGACAATTGTGCCTTCAACAGTCCCTGACAAATTCCTGGAACTGGCCAAGAAGACACAAACCAGAACTCCTAGAAATATCCTATATTGTTCTGACTTTTGGCATTATCATTAAATTGTTAGGCATCTCCAAGACCTCCTGATGATATGATAGGATCAGGTTCAGTATGAGCACTCTTTTCATTTCAAAACCATCCAGTTTTCAGTTAGTTTCACATTTTAAACCCCAAAATAAATGTGTAACCTCACTGATTCTCACTTGCTGTATGACTGTGCAGCAACTTGTTTGCTTTGCTCCTAAACTTTCTGTAGGTAGAATGAGATAGCAAATTTTTCATATAAGGGAAGTGTTTAACTTTTAAGTACTTTGAGTTGAAAAATATTATTTTAACTACTTCATCCTGATTCAATATTTTAATATTTGAAAACAGAAATTGTAGGGACGGTCTTATACTAGTAGCTTTGGTGAGTATAAAATCTATGCCCTCTCTGTTGTCTGACTTCTATTAGCATAAGATTGGGAAAGGATAACATTTAAAAATACATACAACCTGTTTTTGTCTTTGGGCTGTTAAGAAAGATTTCCTTTACTTTTGCCCAGAGACAGGGGAAATAGTGATGGATAGTCAGAGGGGGCAACCCATCTCTTGTATTCCCACTGTGCTCTATAATTTGTAATCCTTATTGTGTCTGAAGATAAACTTGAGACATTCCAGAGCCTGGTTACTGTGTGCAGCAAGGTCCAGTTGACAGTGCTCTGGGCTGGGAGGCAAAAGACCTGGTGCCAGAGGTCAGTGACTGAGCAGGGAGTAGAAGCCCAGGGATCAGTCCTCCGCAGTTGCAGAGCTCTGCACCAAAAGAAGTGGAGTATAAAATGCTGCCAAGGCAGAGCAAAAGCCTCTTGCTTTCCCTTTGCACTGGTATTAATGGCTACAAGAGGCAGCAATCAAACCCTTCTCGTTGTGACCATGCAGTTGTTCCCCTGCGCTGTTTTCCCAGTAGCCAGCTATGGATAATGATGCTGTTCCGTGCTCCAGATCTGTGGCTGAAAATTTAAGTGACTTATTAGTGATGTTCCTCAGATTTTGGATCCTGCATAAATAATATATTGATAATGGTTTGTTATTTTGCTTTGGTTTGTTTTCAAGCACTGTCAACTGTTGTTCTAAAGGACATTAAAATGCAGAAGGACTATTTTGTAGTCAGGTATGGCTCTGTTAGAGAGAAGTAATAGGGAGAAACAAGCTTCGACAGATAGGCAGGCAGTTGTCTTGATCATACATATGTTTTAACTTGTGGAAAAGCAAAAATAGTCATCATGCCAGAGATGTCTAAAAACTCACTGAGTTGTGATTTCGATAAACTACCAGCCAGGACCTTTGTCATTTTGTTACTGTCTCTTGTGTGGCTTTATTCACCTCTCCCTGCACTTTATTGTAGGGGAAGTCAAAAAAGTCCTAAGTGTCTTTTTTATTGTATTTTATTTCCACAGAGCTTTAATCTGTTTTACATCTGTGTGTGACTGCAGAAAGGCAAGAAAGGGTGAAAATAGATCAATCCATAGTAAAGCAGTGGGAGAGCTATTTAGTACTGTTGAAATAATTCCTGTTCTATCCTGACAGATCTCAGCACTAGAGCTTCAAAACCACTAGCAATCCTATGGATTTTTTTTTTTAAGTGAAGTACTAATATTCCCTCTTGGTACATTTCTGAAACTGTACATATGTAGGTTTGCTAGAATATTTAGGAGAAACAGCTGGACATTACAAGAAAGCTGTCTTTTATACTTACTCTTTTTATATGAGCCAGTTTATATTTATAGCATATTTTCCTTCAGCTTTCCTCCTGCTAGCCTTCATCCCCTCAGTCTTCCATATTTTGCATTTGTCTCTAAGCATAATTTCAAATGAGAGTTCAGAAGAGATTGAGTGCAGAATTTTGTTAGTGCTAAGGGCCTGATTCTACACTCCTGGCTAATGGTCAGGAGTCTAACAATCAAAACTGTTAGTGAACTCCTGTTGCCTGGATGAAGAATCAGTCTAGCATCACCACTCTGGGAGAAACCCTCAGGACTCCCACCCTGCCATCTCATACTTGCATTTACATTGATAAAATATGAAGACTAATGATGGCCTCATTTGTATCCACAAATGTGTTTGCAACAGTCTTTGAACTAGCCCTTTTGCAGCATTCCTGAATGCCTGCTATGAATAGCCTTCTTGAGGATACAGTTACTAATACAACAAGGCTTAATCCAACAGAACATCAGTGAAATGCCATGTTACCTCTGAGTCACTGGGCTCAGAGCAGATAAAAAAATATCCCCAAAGTCACTGCTGTTATTAGATCACTGTCTGGCCAGTGCATAGAGAATATAGACAGTTTTAGGAGGATATTTTTTTCCCTCTTTACTCTGTGTTTCAGTCTGTAGGGCTGAAGAGTTGATTCTAGTCTTGGACTGAGCTGAGCATTTCAATAACTTGTATTTTAATCAAAATCAGACAAATACGTGTGTGTATTTTCTTTCAACAGGTCCAGAAGACTTTTATTTAAGGTATTTTGAAATCATTACTCTTAGTGGATGATGTGGTGCCTTCTGACATTCTGAGACAACATTTATCTTAATTACAAAAAAATTATGTCATCATAGCTGGGCTCTAAACAGTATAAACTATTCAAGTAATAGGTTGCTATAGGAAAGCTGTTAGACATATAAAGATTGTAAGAATAATAAATGTCCATGTTTTGTTGAAGAAATTGTATGGACTAAAAAACAATGCCCTGTCTCACCTGTCTTTTCAAGAATTCATGTTCTTCCTCAGTCTCTGAAGTTACTGTTTTCTTGTAACAAGCAGGTTGCAGAAGGTTACTCACCCAAGCCTAAATATTTGACATTTGGTATATGCTTGAGTATGAAAATCTGTGATGGCTGTAGCCATGTGTGTGATGTGGTGAGACAAAATGAATGGCCTGTGGCTAAACAGCCTGTTCAAATGGGGCTGACCTAACCCCATCAAGTCGAGGGATAAGCAGTTGTGGTTGTCATTCCCCTTTCACTATGATGGAAAGAGTCTTGGGCTTTCTGAGGGGGAAGGCACCAAGCCCAGCTGGTTGGGACTCACTGGTCCCAAGACTGCAGCTTAATTAAAGTGTCTCTAGTCCAAAGCATCCTGAAGAGCACATTAGTATGATATGCTTTCTTCTGCTTCTTTGATTTAGAAGGCAGAATTGTATTTTCCTGGTGAACTTGCTCCATAGCCCAGGTTATGATAAGCCAACCTGAAAATCCTGAAGACACAAGAGTGAGGTTGTTATCTAAGCAGGAGAGTTGGGAGTGCAGAGATTGCTTCTGCTCCAGTGCTCAGTACCAAAGATGGATTCAGTAAGACCCAAAAGCAGCATAATATTTTAACTGTCTTGGACAAATTGCCCTGCAAATGGAGGTGAGCCTGTGTAGTGCTTCCAGAGTTTTCTCCTTTCAGCCAGTATTGGCTTGTCAGGGTGTGTTTTAAGCCAGCTGTTCTTCATCCAGATTCCAGTCTCCCTCATGCACTAAGAGGTCTGCATGACAGTGCTGGCTGTGTGGGATGAAAAGGATATGTCTTGGCGTATTGCTGGGCTATTAGTCTGTATCACTGAACAGTGATCCCTAGAGATGGCAAATGATAAATAGGCTGGACAGTAGTTAGCAAGTTAGAGCAAACCAGGACTAGCCGGTAGCTGGGGAGGTCACTGATACAGAGCACACATTTCCTGAGGATCAACCAGGCTGCCTTGGTCAGAGAGCCTGCATACTCCCCTTCCCAACCTGCTGTTCCAAATCCAGTAGATTCTTTTCCTTCTTTTCTGGGATAAATAAGTCATACAATTAGAAGAAAAATCAAGCTGCATATAAATTCCGTGAGCCAACCAAGTGGAAAATCTAACAGAGAAAACAGATCTATTTGCTTTTCGTTTTTAAGAGTAGCAGGACTTTTTCTGACAAACACAGTTAATCCACTGCTTTTCAGCTTTTCAAAACAGAAAACACGTGATGTATCTGCTTTAAGATGATGGTAAGAAGACTTCTTTCGTTACCTTTCATTACCTGCTAATGTCAAACCAGACCATGACAGGCTTTGCATGGCTGTGATGGAGTGGCTTGAGAATCTTCCTCAGCCACAACCCCACCCTGCAGCTGTACAGAATACCTCCCAGGAGTGGGATGGAGATGTATTCCTGCGCTTTCAAAGAGGAAAAGGTCTCTACGTTACAGGTTGTGGATGCAAAGCTGAGATTTGGAAGGATTAGTGCTGGAATAGACTGTTCATTGACATCTCTAACTGGCCTGCGACAGGAAGCAGCCAGACTGGCCTCTTTGAAGCTCCCTTTCCTAGGTACACCTACTGGAGCTCTCGTATTGACACTTATCCCCCTAGACTAGATGGTGGTACAAATGCCACAGGTTAGTTCTTGGATAACATATAGCTTGTGTCTAAGCCACTATTAGATTTAGAAAACTGAATCATTTCCCAAAGCCCAGAGGGAGCAGAAGGGGAAGCAAAAGAGAATGGTTCTTTAAAAGTCTTACGTTTCTCTTTGGAAGAAAATTACCATCATCTATCTTTCCTTTCTTCCAAGCTCCTGGAACCTACTAGTAGTGCCCTGCTGCTGGATTTTGAAACTTCTATTTTGCTGAAGAATATCTCTCTGATGCAGGTGCCAGTGTAATTTATCAGAGGATGATGTCAACATTCCTGTGTCATACATGACAAATGACAGCAGAAAGAAGTGCCCCTTGAATTCTCTTACTTTCACGTGGCTCTTTCCTCTCTCCAGTTAAAAGACATTTTATTTTCTACAGTGTTTCAGTTTAGACTTCTGTTGCCTCTAGAGAGACGTACGTTGAATTGACTCTGAATTATTAGAACCACGCATTGAGCTCCAAATTCAGTATTACTGTAAATACACAGTATTTACTTATTTATTACATGCACAGCGATGGACATAAACTTTGCTTTCATGCTTTTGGGGCAAATTCTGCCTCATCTTACACCTTGGAAAATACCAGTGAGCTTTTCTGATGTATTCCCAGTGGCAGAGCTGGATGGATGTGAGCATCTCCCTCATCCTCTGTTTCTAATGCTTTTAAAGAGATGACAGATTTTTGAGTTTATGACAACTGCCATATTCAGACATATTTGCTTTGCCCAACAGTTACCTGTTCCTGTATCACTGGGCACTTGGCAGCAAAACCCCATGTTTTGACCCTCTCAGGGCCTGGGCTCCAGCTCTGTTGTGCATGTGGGCTTGATTTGAAAGGTAATATAGAAATGAATTGGATCAGCATCCAGTGGCACACTCAGTAAATGGAGCAAAGCAAAATAAAAGCTTGGGAAGAAACCAGGGAAGACAGAGCACATATGCTGCTTCTAATCCTGTTTTTCGTCTGCTTCTTTCTATTCTATGGAAGAAGGGATTTGGACTCTTCTCTCTTAAGCCATGCATGTACAAAAAGGACTTTATTTTTAACTCATGTTTAAATCCTTTCTTGAATTGGACAGCTACAGTTTTAACATGTTAGCTGACTTAGAGGAGGGAGCTTAGGGTTTATCTTGACCAGTAAATGCCTCTTAAAACTGCTACTGCTTTGAGTAACACTTGTTAAAATATCAGTATGGACAACATGTGTCTGTAAAACCACACACCTGTACTCCTAATGGCTGCAAGGCCTTGGGGGAGGAAGTGATTCACAGAACCACTGCTCCCTGCTCTTTCCACCCACTCAGCATTTGATTACAGTGTATTTTCCTCTCTGGAAGCATGCATGGGGCTGCCAACCCTGTGATTGTTTTGGTACCACGCTTTTAAGCTAACCAGGAGCCTGGCTTGTCTTTGCTCAACACCCAGGGAAAGGGCTGGTTTTCCATAAGAATTCAGGACTCGGCAGCAGCGAGAGCACAGTTTGACATGTGCTTAAGCGGCATCCCAGGAAAGAATGCTTTTCCCATCCTACTGTTGCCTTGCACTGCACCAGTCCAAACACTAATGCAGATAAACAAAGATTTATTTAGAGAAACTGATCCAGCTGCAGAGAACCATAAATAACTTGATTTTTCAGTGGTACTGCCATTTAGTCATCATATTTCACACCTTCCATCTAAAATCAATAGAAACAACAAAGCTGTTTGTGGACTTTGAGGAGTTTCTGGACCTTTTCTTGGAACAGAACTAACTTTTTTTTTTTTAAATTATCTTACAGACATTCCAAACAACCTCTATGAAAACAGGTTTGTTTCCAAGATCTGAGAGAGATTTGGGGGTAGGATAGTGACTGCAGTAATTTAGATGAAGCCCATTCATTATATGCTTCATTTCAAATTTATGCACAAGCTTGCATTCAAGAAAACCAAAAGTGACTTCAACAGGAGAATGATATCTGTACAGTTACTTGTACTGAAAACATGGATGGAAATACCTGAAAATGACATTGTTCCTGGGGAAAACTGGGAGTAAAACAGCCCTTCCTGGCATTGCTGGTTAGGGTAGAGGGGGTCACTCACTCTTGGACACAGAAATGACTCAGATGCATTTATATTTTCAAAGGTTTCTTCGGAAAGAATACATTTAGCAACATACCTCTCCTTTCTTTTCAATATGAGAACTGAATTATTTTATTTTTTTCCCTGTGCATTTCTGTTTTTTCACCAAAGCAGGGGTCCGTTAGCTCCAGGCTCCACCAGTCCCAAGGGCTGTGATCTTATCTTAGGCTGCCAGAGATCATTATACTCATCACTGTCATGTTGCTATGCTGTTGGTGGGGTTTTTTACCTTCTGTTTCATTTTATTTGTTTTTTACAGGGAAGTAAAAGCTGTAGTAGGGTTTTTTCTAGCCCTTAGACAAGTAATCTAAGACAAAACAGCTCAATTCCTCTCACTCTTCCCTTCCAACTTTACCAGCCAAAGTACTGTTTTTCACAGGAAGAATTGCTGATATTCCTACTTAGGCAAAATAAGAGCAGAAACTGAGTTTTCCAGCCTGTAACTGTCTTAGCTTAGACAGTACAAATATTAATATTCCTAATGGTAAAGCTTTCATTTTGGTTTCTTTTCCATGGTCTAAGATATATTCTTCGTTCTCTAGTTACTGGTATTTTTCTGATGTGCCCAGCAGGTAACTTAGAGGAGTCACACTAGGTCAAGCTTTAGAAAAGGGAGGAAAGGCAAAGGGAGGAAAGGAAGAAAACTGTTAGTTTATTATATTTTGCTTACATTCTTAGATTTCTTCCTTATTTCTAAGTGGCTTTTTGAGCCCATAGTAGTTTCTTTAGTAAAACCTGTTTATCAAAACCACCATTAGTTTCCTTTGCTTTTTATGTGGCTCAACTTAAAAGTGACACAGAATTTTTATAGTTAGTCTGTTCTAGTAGTTTAGTGTATACATTCATTTATCCAGACTCCTCAGGACAGCTTTCACAGTTCTGCTGAAGTTCCCAAGTTATGAAACTCCTGCATATAAGCAAGCATATGGTATAACTGGTGAGGACAGAGGTGATATTGGGGGAATGGTCAATCCTCCTCCGATTTACAGGCCACACACCTCAGCTTTCCTATGGCAGAGAGGCACTGAGCAGGTAGGCACCTCAGAGACTCAGGCAGAAGTTTGCAGGTGTAAGGTGATGGAAACTGCCTACAGGAATCTCAGTTTTGTGGTGGAGTAGGACAGAACTGCATCCCAGCGTAGTTCTGGAATACCATTTTTGGCAGTTCTTGCTGACTTACAGTGTTCCACAGCTGAAGATCTGAATTACCCAGACAGTTTTCCACCAACACAGTCCTGGTACCAGACATTATATAGTTTTAGCAGGGTAGCTATATTTTATCTGCTTATCAACATTCTGAAGCTCAAGTGTCACAGGTTGGCTGTCCCCTTGCTTGAGGGCAGGATTGGCTTTCTTACATTGTTCCTTATGTGTCACCACTGCTAAAGCTGTGCCTGAGCATGTCTTTCCTGGTAAGATGAGGGTGTAGATGAATTCAGCCTAATCACCTGATTTGAGGCAACTTGGAGTAGGAGTCACAGCAGCCAGCACACAGAGTAAGGAAAATTTAGGAGGTGCTAAAGAGAGTCCTTCTGGAGTTATGCCCTTTTTGGGAGGCTATGTACCTAATGAAGAATGTAAATCAGATCAGGATTTAAATCTCCTAGGCTTTTGAAGCCCAAAGTACCAGAGCAGAGTCAATCATGAAACATGGCCACAAGATGAGGCAGAAGTATGTTGAGTCTTGTATAAAATAGGCTGATTATTTGAGTGCTGTTCTGAGGTGGGTAAGATGCAACATCTACTTGGCTAGAGGGGTTCAAATTCCTATCTTGGAACTGTCCTACCCAGCAGCTATGCCTTGATTTAGTGTGAGTAGCACTTTGTTCTTTATATTTAAAAATCCTGTGTTCAGCACACATGCTAGGAGAGCATGCTAGGAGAGGGAGTGAAAGACAAAGAATGGCTCATCTCAGTTCAGCCTGGATTGGTGATACAATATCCTTCGGCTCTTCTGTCTAATTTGTGGTCTTAGTCTTATGTTTGCAATATGAAAAAATTATTCCATGTTTAACATAAATTAGGCTTTCAGCATTGAGCAGCAATGACTACAGAGATGTATTTTCTCAACTGTACCCCACAAAGTCATGGCCAAAATCCAAGAAGAAATATTGTAGGTGTAATAGTGCTGCTGCTGGGTATCTTTTTTGGGCTGTAATGAGCGCTGTGACTGTCAGTGCCATCTGTTCTTTACCATAATTTTAATTATTTTCAGGAGTACCTATATCTGAGATCAGGCACTCGATATGTTGGACTAAAATATAACTAGATCCTCATACAAAGAACTTGTGCTCTGAAGAAGCTAGACAGGCAAAAGTGAGAAGAGAAACAGAACAGTAGAATGATTTATCCAGGGTCACAGGTCAGGTCAGCAGTGAAGCTAAGATCAGAGTCTGTATCTCTTGGTTTCTGCTAAGACATCACGTAGAACATGTCCACAAAAAAGGAATGTTTTAGATGTACATGTGGAAATTACAGGAGTTCACCAGTGTTGGAAATATTTCCAGTTAGAAGTGGAGTGTTAAAGATTAACCTTAATAGCTCTCCTTTTCTGCTGTCATTCAGTTCCTCAGTATGTTCCCAAACCTCATACAACCCACCAGGTCTTCATGTTAGAGCTTTCCTCTGCTTGTTAATGATACAGGGGCCTCCACAGGATAACCACCTCTCTGGATAGCAACCCTTTATTTGGTCACATCTTCAGTGAGATGACAGATAATGGGAGGAAGTCAGATACGTTTAAAATATACTTAGTTTTAACAGCACTGAGACACTTAACTTGTCAGCAATCCAATTATTAATCAGATTAATGGACTTTTATAAATCCACCTCATCCTTAGGATGATTGCCTGGTTTATGTTCCATGCATACAGAATAAGCTTTTTCATGAACTATGAGAACTTTAATATGAAAACTAAAACTGAGAAGTAATCCTTAGCTTACTCTGCTACCACACCTTGCATGCAAGAATGCTGATCACTGCCTGCGTAGGAGCATCATTTAATTATGTTTTTTCACTTCTGAGCTTAATGCTATTGAAGGAAATCCATCAGCATTTAATTAAAGACTAAATACAGTCAGTCTTTCTAGCTGGTTCAGTACCCACTTAAAAATATTTTTGGTACCTATACAGCCAAAAAGGATACCAGTGGTAACAACATTAAAGAAGGTTTTGAAAGCGAATGGGAATCTAATTTGTATCTGGAAATTAAATTTATATCTGAGATTTTTTTAAACCATTTAAGAGTTATTGAACCCTCATCTGTATTAGGAAGTAATGGGAATAAGTCATCCAGTTAGGTCTTTGGCTTTCTAGGGGAAATTTGGTTTTCAAAATAATTTTTCAAGTTCCTGGTTTTAGTCCAGGGGTGCGGCAAGTCCCTGGAACATAGTGCAGTGACACAAAAGCAGCTCATACTGCTGCAGCATTTTCTGATTGGCTTTGTACACAACTTCACACGCCCATTTCTGATTGAGCAATGCTATGTTCTGTGTGGAGGATTTAATTCTAATATTTTACTTTATAAACTAGGGCTTTTAAAATTAATTTTGTATAAATCAAGTTTTCAAAAGGAAGCTAAAAAACAAATAACATGTGAGTTCTGACTCCCATGCAGGTACAATGTATATTATATGAAAGTAAAGAAAGAATAAATTGGTTACAGTTAATCTTAGATCAGGTCTGGAGATCAGTGTGTTCAGAATAGCACACTGTAGAAGTCACTAATGTCAATGTCATGATAGAATTTTCCCCTTGAGTGGGGATCATGAACAAATGAAATTAACAGAGGCTTTAATATTGATTTAAGAAGGTGCAGCCAGGGACTCTGAGGACTGCTTAATGTTAAGCACATGCATAAGTGCTCTCCAGACATTTTTATTTATTATTATTTTTTATATCAGACATTATGCAAGTAAAAAGGAGAAGCATATTTGTATCTGTGTGCAAAGGAACTTGTTAGGTCACAAAAGCAAAGATATAGGAAATACCTAGTTGATGAGACACTCCTGAAGTGAAGCAAATAATAGAGGTTATATTTGTAACATTTTCAGATTACCAATTTAAACATAATTATACCTTGTACTACTGAAACCTGCTCATACACTTGTATGTGTTTGTCTCTTTCTGTGTTTCATCTAGTCGGGTTTGTTACCTGCAGCTTAATCTGGCTTTGTTGCTGAAGGAAGGCTCACTGGAGCTTCTAGAGCAGAAAAAAAATAACTAACTTCTCTTAAGAAGCTGTTAAACTTTTTTCCTTTCTAGATGAAGTAAACAGGTATTGTACGCAGAGATGCAAAGGCCGTGTCAAGTTTGTGTAGTGTGTCTTTAATCACAATATATATTTCATCTGGCATGATTTATTAATTTCCTTTGTAGTTTTGTCACAGAGTTTACTTGCCATTTCAATTTGAAATAGCCATTAAATCTTTTTTTTTTCCCCTTTTCTTGGCAAGAAATAAATCTATACTATTTGCTGATTTGTTTATTACTGTCTGGAAACTTAATCCTGCTCAAAGCCAAAGATTTTAAATATGTCAGATCATCTTAAAGCTACATACTAGTTATATGGGTGACATTATATGTGTTCAGAGAAATTCATTTCAAGTACTACAAATGAGTCCTTAAGTAATCCCCAGGAGTCATAATGTCTGTGACATAATGAACCCTCCTAAATTACAGCCTACACTAATTAGATCAGTTATTGCTACATTCCAAACCCTGAAACAATTTGCTTAAAGAGGTAGTTACCTGTAATGCAAAGACACATAGCTGACTGTCAGCAGCCTTTTTCCTTCTCCATGACTTATCTTGGGGTCTATCTGCACCCAAGTGCTAACAGCCTCGCTGCATCTGTGTCTCCAGTGAGACAAACTATCATCAGGGAGGTAGTTTGACATCTAGAAAGTACAGTGATCCCCTTGGGAAAGGACAGTGGCCCCGTGGAATGAAACATTTACAAAGTTGCGATCTTCTCTTCCTGTTTTAAGTTGTCATTTACCTTCTTATTCTTCAGCTACTGCTCCATGTAGTATCTTTTGTCTCTTCGTTATGTCTTTAATTTCCTGTAGGTGTTCAGTGATTCTTCTATCTATTTATTTATCTATTTATTTATTTTTTAATTCACATAAGGCAAGATACTTGCTCTTGCTTGCTAGTCTTTGTGCTCTCTCTCCTGCTTACACAGCAGGGGACCCTAGAGAGCTGGGTGACATTTCTGACCAAAAGGCACGTGAATCTCACTGAGGAAAAGCAGTTCTGGACTCTGTGCCTGAACAAACTACTATCAGTAATTTTGCTGAGAATAGGTATCAACAGGAGACTGCTTATTTATTTAGATGTGGGTCAGGTAACTTGATTTTTCACTATGCTGATTGGAACAAGTCTATAAACAGTACAAACTGTTTTCTAATTTGTTGATATTAAAAAATTGGAAAGGGAGCAGAGAAATGTAAAAGTTTTTTCACAAATTAATTCTACCAAGGAAAGATGTTTAAAAATAAAAAACCAGCAAATTTTGAAAAATGCTATGTACATGTTTTGAAATGCAGCTGAAATGCAAACAACAAAAAGAGTGGCCACAAATGTTACACTGTTGTTTTCTTTTTTTTTTTTTTTCTTACTGGACATTTTTCTAAAAAAAATCCATCAGAAACATCTGATAGTGGAGGGGTTTGACTGCTTCCCTGGTGCACTGCTCTCCATGCTGGAGACCCTCACAGTCACTGTTAGGGTTGTGGCCAGAGATTTTAGAGATGCTTGGTTCAAAACCAAATCTTCTTCAGAAATGGTCCCACTTTCTGGATACTGCAGGTCAGGTTTGATTCTTGATTTGGGTTCCTTTGCTCTTGCCTAATGTACGTGTATCTGTGTAATGAAGGCATTGTAATTCCAACTATAGATCACATTGTCCTAATATAGGAACCCCCATGAGCTTATCTGCAAGCTCTTTATAGCTGCCTTGCTTCATGACACCCCTGGCTGGTCTCCCAAAGCCTGGACTGCAAAGTTGTCTCAAATTCACTTCTGCACCCACCTCCCTCCTGTATGTCTGTCTTCCCTGCAGCTGGGAATATGGGGTGCTCATTTTGCTTAAGGAATGTTTTTTGCACGGAGGACACATCTTTTTCTCCTCTCGTCATTTTCAGGCATTTTTTATTTATTTATTTATTTATTTTAATACAAAGACATTTCCTTGTTACTGTTTTCTCAGCACATTAAGTGCATCAGGAGGGGAAGGAGTAGAAGATATATTAAAAGAAAATGGCTTTCTTTTTTCTTTCACTTTCTTTAAGATAAATTTCTGAAACTTTTAACTGCTAATTTTTATAGGCCATCCCATGCCCAACCTCTAAATGTTTTGTTGAATATAGAAAGTTCCATGCTTTTAGAGGTCTTACGAATGGGAAGTCTGTTCTTGTTGTTAGAAGAGGTCATGAATCCCCCTGGATAATTTAATAATGGTCTTATGATTTTGTTCAAAATTTACTTTGCAAGCAAACAGTTTCACTTCTGTCATTTTGATTTGTAGGGAAGAGTTTTTGTGTGAGTAGAAAAGCTCTACCTGTTACTACTTGGCACACAAACTGTTTTGCTGGGCAGACACTGCTGGGTATTATGTCCAAGTAGCCAAAGCTCCACTGCAGTTTTGTTTCATTTTTCCAATAGCTTTTGTAAAATAACTAGTGAAGAACCTGCAATACTTAATGAGGGTGACAGGCAGGGAAAGGTCAAAAACAAGCAGGAGACCTGTTGTGACTCATTCCTCCTGGACTTATAACTTGTTTCTTACAGACCAAACAGTACTTTTCTTTTATTGAAAAAAAAAATAAAGGGGGGGGGGGAATAATTAAGAGATGACAGGCTGAAACTGCCTACTTTCCTACTTTCCTTTCAGTGTCAGAAGACATAAATAGTTTTTGTCTGCAGTGGTTTCTGATTGAATATCCTTTTGAAGTAATGATAGCTATAATTTAAAGCAACAGTTACCATATTTTCTTCTCTCTGTGACATTCTTTGAAGCCATAAGTATAAATCTGCTTAAAATAACTATAGCTATGTCTGGGTATACTACCAGGATTTTCGGAGGTTCTGCCTCTAATTGCCATCATATGTACCTAATATCACAAACCTAACTGCCTAATGACAATGTTGCTGCAAATACTTTCTTGACATAAGAAGAAAGGTAAATTCAGAGGAGAATATTAAGTTTAAATTGTTTGCTAAGCCTAAAACTTTTGCAACTAAATTCTTTTTAATTAATATAAATACTGTTCCAGGGCTGCTTGGTCCCAGATATATATCCAGCTGGTAAGGGGTATTATATTATGATCTAATACAGCATCAGAAAATAGCTGACTTTTAAGGGCAATTGCAAAAATATTTTGGTTTAATATAATTCCAGGCTCTGTTGTTGCCTCACACAAATAGATATATATACACAATCAAGTAGAGTTTTCTTTTCAAAAGGGTTGAAGCTACTTGAAAAAAAAAATGCAATTTAAAGGTAAAGGGAGGTTCATGGACATCTTTGTTTTTCTGTTGATTTGTTAAATCTTTGTTATTCTGTTTAGCAGCTTCTAGTTTCTATTCTGTACTATTGCAGTTAGACTAGAAGCCGAGTCTCCAAGTACATTGTCATGTGCTGAGAACAGCATATCAGTATTATGCTGGTGCATTAGATAAAATACTGGCAAGACACAATGCATTAAATATTAAACATTTTAATTAACTTATTCAGTATTTGCTGTTTAATAATAAGCCTTTTGTTATTTGAGTGAGTTTCCAGGTTTATCTTTTGGCATGAGGAAATAGAAATTACTTTTTAAAAAACAAATTAAACTTCAGAGGCACCTCCCTCAGGACAAAGTAAGGAATACCAGCTCAGAGAAGAGTATTTGCATGGATGGGACAGAAACTGGACAGATGGTAAAAAGGATCAAGACAGATGAAGTTAATTACAAGAACGTTGTAAAGCCCATTGAGATGAGTGTCACAGCCAACGGCAACTTTTGCAGTGTATTTTTGAGTACACTTTCCTTGGTCTGTGTTGCTCCTTCCAGCCAAGCCCCCCAGATCCTGCTTGCCTCACTTGGTAGGACATACTCCGCAATTTCATGTCCTCATGCTTTCTCCTAATTACATGAAGTTCAAATCCATGATAGCTCCACTGACTCAAAAAGTAAATGTATAACTTTATAAACAAGACAGGTCAGAAACAAGAAGCAATCTTGCTGCAGCAGCATACTTCTCAGCAAGGGCCAGTTTCTTTTCCTTCCTTGATAACTAAAATACAAGACAAGTTGCAGTGTTGTCACTGCGCCTCTTGTGCTCCAGATCTCCAGTGTTTTTCATGCTCATTTATAAGAGAGCAACAATAGCATAATACTCCTAGTTGATCTGGTAGTGTAATGAGTAATTCTCATGCACAGCAGTGGAGAAGTCAGGCCTGTACTTCCAGAGTATAGCATTACTGATAAGCAATTCTCCCTTTCCCCAGCTATCAGATGTAACTGAGATATGGAGGGATGAGGTTTCAGCCTCATGGCTCTGTTCCTGGACTCCAGCCTTTCACAGCATGCAAACTCATGATCTTACCTCTCAGGGAGTCAATTTCTTCAGAAATTCTTCAGAGATCCAAAGTGCAGACAGGACAGTACAGTAAGTCCTGTGCCTGAACTGATTGTGGGCAAATTAAAATAAGCGGATGGGAAAGTATTTAACTGCTTTGTTTGCTTCCAGAAGGTATTTTGCTCATTCTGGCATAATGAGTCAAGAACTGCTTTTATTGTTTGGACAAGAAATCATTCATTCAGCTCTTAAAACTCCATTTGAAGAGTCTCAATCATCAGTCCTGCACAACAGCAAAGTGTCAGCTTCAAGATTACAGGCAACAATGGGCAGGTTTTGGTGTTTCCTAGCACCTTCTGGATCTCCTTGAGAAGGCAGTGGGTGGCCAAGACTTCAGGTTAAAGACAATCTGGCAATCTAACAGTAAGCGGAGGTTCACTGATGACCTGCCTCTCTGGGAAACAAAAGGCTTGTTGAGCCAGGGAGTGCCTTCCACATACTGGAAAATAACTGAGACTGCGCATCATTGTGGCTGGGGCAATGTTTCTCTGCAGAGGACACAACTGAGCTGGACTGAAACCAAGCAATAGCAAGGTGGGCAATGCAGGCTCTTATGCTAACGAGGATCCTTCTCACAGCAGAGTTCAAGTCAGTTAGGAAAGATAAAGGATAGTCTTCTATATATTCAAGCTGCTCAAGATTTGTTTTTAAGGATGATTTGTGTAAGAAACATGGACCTGCAGGAAGATCAACATGTAAAGGTTGTTGACCTTTAAATGAGGTATTGCAGATGGTTGAGTAAAGTCAGCCAGTGAAACCACATCAAAAATGAGACAATCAGAAAACAGGTACAAAAAAGATAATTGTTTGATGCATTTTTGAGGGGGAAGTTCCAGCTGTTCAAGCATCTGCTTGATGAAGGGTAAGCACATGCTTGAGACTGACCTTGCAGAGGGCAGTGGAGCAGAGGCTGCTTGTGCAGGAAGTGGGCAGATGATCCACCAACTATGCAGCAGGGACCTGGTGATGCTGCAGGTCAAGGGAACAACGAGACCACAGGAGGACATTAGAGTCAGCACACAGCTGGCTCCTCTTGCCATTTATTCTGTGAGACAAAGAAAGGCAATGGTCTTCCAGAATGTAAGTTTTCTGGGAAGGTGTGTTGCTGTGCTTTTAAACAACTGTTTCGCTCCAGATTCGTCCTGCTTTTTAACAATACCAGGACAATCAAGACCACATTTTTTTTAATCTGTTGTATATCTTACAACATACATTTCTGAAATCTGAGAATGCAATTCTGAAATGGCAAAATTGGAGTAATAAATTCACAAAAAGTGACCAGCATCAATCCACATCTCATACAGCTTGTCTTAAAGGAGTAGATTAAAACCAGTTATGTGGCAGCAATAGTTTTGAATATTTTGATGCCAGAAAATACATAGGATGTGGAACTACTGTGAATCACTGATGACTGTGTCTACCCTTTCCCTCCAATCCATAATACATGTAGTTCTTATTGAGTGAGTAACTACAACAGACTGGGAAACTTCTGAGGGTATGGGGAGCTGAAGGTTGTGCTGGAGAAGGTGCAGATGCACACACACACAAACTGCAGCTCTCAAAACAGTAGAACTTTATTCATCTGTTTACCATCAGAACTGAACTCAAATGTTAAAAAAATCCTAGCATGTTAAAGAAAACACTTATCATTTTCATGGTTAAACATTGTGGGCAATAATAGTTACAGAGGAGTAGAAAGAAAAATACTGTGCAAGTCAGGCAGAACCCTGGGACTGGGGTTAACTGCCAGCCCCTGTCCAGGAGCCCAGGTCCTGCTCTTCTTTGTTTGGGAAACATGTTTCTCAGCTGTTATTGCAGGGGCTGGATGGTGATTCTGTGGAAGGCAATGGCAAGAGTATCTTCAATGGATCAGAATCCAGCCTTATTTCTGCTCTAGGCTAAATGGGAAATTATTCTTTATATTTATTTTTTTTTCATATTCCTGAAAGTTCTCAAGCCAGCATTGTATGCTTTTCCTCCTTATTTCCTTTTGTTCCTATTTGAACATCTGTCTGAAGTAGTGGATGACATACTAATTTGTTTGGAGCTCTTTTTTCTTTTTTCTTTTTTTTTTTTTCATGGTTGGGTGTGATTAGAGTCTTCCACTTCATTTTCATTCATTTGCTTCATTTATTTGCCTTTGATCTTTTATTGGTCCTTATAGTATCTGTGTGTGAGAGAGACAGCACATGTGTGTGCATGCAAGTGGGAAAAAAATCTGCATTTATTCTTTTTGGACTCACAGCACTCTCTAGATACTCTATGCAGAGCTGACAACAAGGGTTTTGGTTACATCTAATGCTTGTGCCCCAACTCTCCACGGTAGGTGGCACAAGCTAGTGGGATGGGTAGGGTGTTGCCACCACACCCACCACTCCCCAGTGGGTCACCCACCTGCCTTGGAGCAGACTCGAGGCAAGGGGCAGGATAGAGATCCAGGGAGCACAGCCTGAGCTGTGAACTTGCAGGACAGTTTAAGGGTGTCCCCAGTGTTTAGTCTTTTCCTAAGGTGTTATTTAGAAGGTAGTACTGACCTACAAACCTGACAGGCTCCCTAGATGCCAGTATCCTGGAAACAAAAAGTCATACAGTTTTGACAGGAGCTTCATGTAGGCCATTATTCTTGATGAGATATACAGAAATTTTAATAATTATAGCCAAATGAACTAGAAATATCTTAATGGAAACTAATACCAAGTAGTTTAGCAGTGGGTTGGTTGCTGTCAGTTGGACTTGGCTTGAGCTGTAATTAAAATTATGACTTTGAATATTATCTAATAAACTAATTACTTGTTCCTTTGATGAAAAGAGTGCAGGTCTTGGAAACATACTGTTATTCACTGAAGCTATTTTTTTAAAAAAGATTTAACAAGTGGTTCTTTTCTGGGCCTTAATGCAAGTGAAATGTGGAAACTCTCTGTTTTGCTTTAGTTCTGCTTTGAGGCAAATGAAAACACTCATCTCTGCCTGCACTGAGGCAGTAGAAGAGAGCTCAGCCAGGGGCTGTGCTCCCAGCCAGCCTGGCCTTGCCGCAGGAGCCAGCGCCCAGGCACTGCAGCCACACAGTCCAGAAAAGCCTCTTGACATCATCATTCTCAGACCCAAGCCTTTCTTTAGCCACTCTTCAGAATAAAAAAATGCCAAATCATAAGCCACAGAGCTGGAAAACTCAGGATTAAGCAGTCTGCTGCCTCGTGGTGTCAGGATGGTGATGGCACGAGTCCTTTTGGCATGGGAGGTGAGTGGGCAGCAAGGTGCCTGCTGTGCACCCCTGCATGCTTTAAATGGGACTCCAAAAAAACTCTCTTTGAACAGGACTTCTGTGTCCTGTTTTTCTGCTACTCTGGCCTGTGGGCACGCAGGGCTGGTTGTTGTGATACAGGGCTGCTGGTTAAACGTCTACACCAGGAGCTGCCGTTCAAAACTTTTCCTGTGACGCTCTTAGCTTTGTGGTATCTTCAGCCTACAGGAAGCACTGTAAATGTATGTGTTGCAAACTGAAATAAACACAGAAATACTACTGCTTGGGGTGGTTGCTGATGGCATCCAGCACTGATCCATGACTTTTGCAGGCTGTTGGTCTGTTATGGCACGTGGAAGGCTCGACCTTCCAGGTGCAGCATTGGCCAGGCTACAGGAGCTGCCCAGCCCTGCAAAGGGACACATCTACCTGCTTCTCTGGCACTGGGTTCTCACTCCTGATACCATAAGCATGGTGATACACCTGTGGCAGAGGATGCAATTCACCTTTCCTTTCTTCCCTATCCCTCCCATCACAGACTATGTTGATACCTGTGTTTTGCCTAGATCCTTTTCCTGTAAAGTTGGAGGGTAAAAATTCTCCATCACATGTCATCGTTGTCTATAATTACTGTTCTGTCATTGTCCTGGAGAGGAGCTGCTTCTGTCACCCCATCATCTGCTTTCTTCTCATCTTTTTGAAGCTTCACTTTCTCTTGCAGGTACCCAGGAACAGACTGATGATAGACTCTGTGATGTTTTCTGATCTTTCCCCTCATACCCTTGGATCTTACCAATCTTCCTTACCTTTCTGTCATTACTAATACATTTTCTTTCTGTTACTGTTATCTGTGTTAATATCCCTACAGGAGAAGATACTGTAGTAGCAAATACTAATTCCAAAATCAAGAGATATCACTTTGGTTTGGCTGCTTTGTATAGCTATGGTCAATAAGATGCATTCTGGCCCTGCTCTGTTTCTATTTCTGTTGTTCCTGTTATTCCTTATTCTTGACATATTTTATTTAAGTATTATAAGAATATGTTTGATTTGTATCATCTCATCTAGAACCTTTTAAAATTCCTTCTCAAACTAAAAGCATACCTCTTCTTGAAGAAAAATAAGCACTGTATCCTTATCACTCTGGTACTGTTTTCTTCTAAAATATCTCCCATTTGGAAGTCTTTACTGTAATAACTGGGATATGAGCACAAAGGCTGGAATTTTCCCAAATAAGAAAGCTTTAAGCCATAACTTCTTAGTACAAAAGTTTCTTTTTTGTTAAATTATATATAAGTATTTTCAGCA
>NW_009953205.1:1136116-1148958 GCF_000747805.2 Chaetura pelagica | reverse complement strand
TCAGCAGGACCTCCTACGCACAACTATGTGGTAAAAATTCACTTTTGCAGTATCAGCTGAAAACTCCACCTTCAACACCATTTATATTCATGTCGCTGCTACAAACAAACCTTGCTCTTTTGGTTTTTTGTTTTGCTGATTTTTTTAGAGGGTGAGCTGGAGGTACATAGAGATGAATATACAAAATGTTTATCTGCTTTTTATTTTCAGGATCGTCACTATCTGCTCTCACATCCTTTAAGACCTGTGAAGATAACTGTGCAGGAGCACAAGCCCTGGATTACAATTTGGACAAAAGCACAGGTTGGACATGAATGCAGATTCCCCAAACAAATGGGGACACACTTGTCCTTTCAATGTGTGATACTGCCCACTCTGAGAGCTTGGCCTCTTCCCTTTTCTGCCCCCTTCTGCACCTTTACATTCATATTAAGAATGAAATCCATCCCATTCTTCAAAAGAAAGAGCTGCTGCTGTAACATGTCACTAACAGCTACAGCTGATATTTTTCAGAGGAGATTTCAGTGGGATTTGGGTGCCTAAATGCCCTACATTATTTTGGAAATCCTCCTCTAATAGTCCCTGGGAGGGTGTAAAAACTCCCTTCTGTGAGGGAATTCTCCTTATTCTGCACCTCTCTCCTAGGCCAGCCAGGACTCAGCATCACAAGAAAATTAGAAATGGTGTTTCCAGCCTCCTCTGCTTGCAAAGGGACATGGTTCCTTCCCCCACCAGCAGCATTGGTGCCCAGTGGCTCCAGAAGAAGAAATCTCACGGTTGCTCTGCTGCTTGGGTCAGTAGCACATTTCACTGCCTTCCTTTTCTTTTAGGCTCCCTCTGAAACACTTGGTTTTGCCTTAGCATTGGCAGTATTCCTAAAACACTGACAAGACTGCAATTACTAAGCACTTTCTAGCTCTAGTCTATATAAGTTAGGTGGGTTTTTCTGTGAGTTTCCCATGAAATTTTTGTAAAGGGTGTGTAAGAAATGCCTGATCCAATGAAGAAAATACCAACTGATACATTTGCTTTTCAGCAGATAGATACAGTTTAATTTAGCATAGAGAAGCAACTAAGAATCAGCTATTGTTATGGTAAAACACTTCCTTTCATCTGGAGTTATATGTGATCCCATAATAAATCCAAATGTGCATGATTGTTTGTTAGAAAGTGAAAATTTTAATTAAAAATGTGGCTAGTACCGAGTTTCACTCTCTGCCATTATCTCAGTATATTGGGTTTTGTGTAACATGAGCATTCAGAAGTAAAACCTGCATGAAATCTTCCAACTGTGCATGCCTTTTCCTTCTAAGAATTTGGTGTGAATCTCTGGAAACTTGCTGTGTCCCCAGGGAATAAGAATTCAGATCTAACTAACCCTAAAGGTCATGTTATCATACAGATTAACTATTCTCAACCAATTTCTGAAATTCATTAGGTGGTTAAGGCTTTCTATCAACATTAGTAATGTGTGCTTTCTTTTTCTACGTATTTGTCCTTAAACATATTTATTAGGTCCCTGGCACACAGAGGCCCTCTTTTCTCTTATTAATCAACTTCTCACATGTCCCTGAAGCATCTCAATTTCACATGTTCAGCTAATTTTCTTCTAATTATTCCTTTTTTAAAGGAGTCAGTACACATTACCACAAGTTTTAATACATAGTGCTATTCCACAACATTGTACTTGGAGAAATGGTATCAATGTGCAAATCTTTTTCAAAATGGACAAAGTTTTATGTTTTGTAGAATAAAATGTGTGACCTCTCCCAGAAGCCAGAGATGCCAGTGATTACATTATAGATTTGACTTAATAAATAAAGCTGAGATTCTGTGGGAAGTCATCAAGAGTCAAATTCATCAGAACAAGGATTTTTATAATATCTAAATCTCAGATAATGCCTTTCCTGGTTCAGCTGATATATACCATGGACAATGGTTGCACATCAAGGTGGCCAGCACATTTAGGGTGAACACCATGAGCTACATATTTCCATGAAAGCAAAGCCTCATGAAAGGGTTAGCTACAAACAAAAGAGTGGAGGAGGGTCTCCATGTCATCGAGCTCTAGCTCTGGTTCATACAGACACCGTGTCATGCAATATCCAAAACTAATTTATCAAGCTGATTTGAAAGCAAATAAGGACTTGTTTTGTGGTTTAGGATTTTTTGGTTGGTTGGTTCCTTTAGGGGCTTTCTGCTGTCACAGAATCTCCCTATTCTGATGGCTTAGATTTCCAGGTATTTGTGGTTTGTTTACATCCACTTTTTCTTATGCCAGCATATTCCTATCGTTTCTAGCCCATAAACTGAAGGACCAGCCATGGGAAAAACTCAGCTTACTCACTAGCCCTGTAGTAAGGAATAGGCTGAATTACCTCTGAGTATGAAGAGTTTCAAGGTGCCTGGGAGGCTGGCCCAGATGACCCTGACTTTTATATCTAGGAAACATCTCAGAAGAAAAGTTTTATTTCTTTCCCAAGCAGCCTGGGCATAAATATTTTTCTCTTCCAGAAAGCTTCTGCAAAACGATAGTCTGCTCTTACACCAAACCATTTAATAAGTTTAATTAAATGGAAGCTTATGATAATTAAACCAAAAGCCTAAGGGTCCTGTTCTGTGAGGACTTACTCCTTGCATAAGACCAATTTCCATATAATTTAGACAACAAAATAGCGGAACAGTGCTCTGCCATCTAATTTATATGAAATTGGTATTCTCCAACCCAGATTTATATTACACTGTAAACACGCTTCTTGTGTCTTAGCAGAAGTGAGATAGCTCCAGTATAAGTATTGGAATAGAAGAGAGAGAAAAGATTTTTAAAAGGGAACACCCCCCTCCCTTTCTTTAGAAAAATGGAATGCACAGATTAAAACTGTAATCTGATAAACTCTGCATGAGGAGCAAATATCCTTAAAAAAATTATCTAACATAGACGAATACTTGTAGGTTCTTCTTTCATAACAAATTTGCATATTTGCTACTTCTGGGTGTTTTCTTGAACTAATGTTTGTGATCAATGCTAGAGAAAAACCCACGCTCTGTATTTTGGAATTCCTTACTGTCTCCCCGAGTGTCCCAAAGGAACAGTACGGTGCATTATCTCCTCCGCCACCTGTATTTTTATTGCACTTCAAAACAAAGCTCCAATACTACAAAGAATCAGTGGGGCCTGATTCTTCATTACCTTACTCCAACTCTGCACAGCCTGCTGCAGTCAAAGCCATTCCTCTCACTTACAACTGAAATGGCAGGGAAAGTCCACAGCCCTCCCCATCAGCATGAAAGAGCAGCAGGTTTTGGTCCTCTCCCAGTCCCCTCCTGCAGACATGGGCACTAGAAACACAGTGACCCCTGTGGAGGAAGAGCAGGGACCCTTTCTTCTCTGTCTGTGGGCAGCATAGCTGATGGCTGAGCCCTTGGTATTTGGTAGCTTTACTGCACAAGCTGCTCTGTTTTGGGTATTTTGAAGGATTATTTTGTTTTGTTTCGTGAAGAGACTGAAATTGATAGATTCCCATTACAGAGGGAGGTTTATTTTGTGCCATTTCTTCTCCCAAAAGGAAAGCACTGGTCCCAGTTGAGGAAAGCTATAGGTCTGATATTGGTAGAAAAGGTGAAAGCATTGCTTTGAACAGGCTGGACACCAAATGCTGCCATGTGCTGCTACACTCTATTAGATGCTGGTGATTAATTGCTCAGGGTTAGAAGATAACCAGGTCAGAGCCTTACGAGATACACACTTCCCATTGACAGTCAAACAGTAGACACCCATATCTAAAGCCTATTTGTAGAAGTAGTAGAGAGACATCATCTGGTGTACCCTAAATGATCTTATCATTATAGTTTATAATGCCCATGCTGTTTCTAAACTACCAAGATACTGTCACAACTCTGACCTGCTGTTTTGCTTACACTACAGAGTAAGTAAAGGCCCAGGGGTTAAAACTCAGCCCAAACGAGTCAAAATTATTCCCTGTGAGACAAGACAACTGGAAGGTCTCACCCTACATATTGGTGGGCTTTGACCCAAGTATGCAGCGAAGCATTGCATCCTGAGGGTCGTTTTTGACAGCACTAACCATGGAAACTCATTTTGTCTACAGTCTTCAGAAGTGGCTTACAAAATATCTTAAGTATGCAAAATCTGTGACCTTTACCTCCAGGCAGAGACTTCGTCATGGTGATCTATGTCTCCATGGCCTTAAGGCCAGATTACTGCAACACACCCCCCAAAACCACCTGCAGGCTGGAACTGCTGGAGAGGAGCAGGATTGCCCAAGGGCCCTCACCTGGGGAAGCTGGCCTATTCTGCACTTGGCAAACTGCATTAGCAGGTACAATCCAAAGTATTTTTAATTATTGGTATTTAAAGCCTAAAATGGTAAAACTCTGGACTCTCTGAGGAACCAATGCACCATGGCACACCATAGTGTTTTCCAGGAGAGATGGACATGGCAGTTACTTAAAAGCTATAATAAAGGCACATAAAACTGTCCCACTCATCTTGGAGGTACCTGAAGGCAGTCTGAAGACATGTCACCTCTCACAGGAACTGTGCAGACCTGGAGATCAGGGTACCTGCCTGTACAGGGTAGCAAGGACAGGGAGATAGAAAGGCAGGTTGTGCTGCCCACACAGCTGCTCTCCATCTCTCCCAGGAAAAAGGCCATAAGCTAGGCAAGTTCAGCCTGGGCCTTGGAGGGTGACTCTGGATTGTATGCTGCCAGCTGACCTTCTGCAGCATCTGTGGCAAGCTTGGGGCTCAAAACATAATTATGTTGTTTGGGTTTTATATAGATTTCAAAATAAAGAAACAAATCAAAATTGTCAAAGCAGACATGGAAGGGTTGAATATTCACTTCCTTAAATTATTTCCTCAGCACGTCAGTTATTTGCCATTGTATGTTTCCTAGGGTTACATCACAAGGTACCAACAGTAGAAATATTACCATTTTTTCAGAGGAGTCAACTCCCCACCCTGTTATATTTACAACTTGGGGATACCTTCTTAATATTATTGGCAAGTTTGCCTTTTCTTAACTTGGCTTCTTAGTTTTTTAAGATTAGAAATGTTCTTGGAGTAGACCAGTATATTAGAACCTAAACCCATTTTAAGGTTTTGTACTCAAAGGTGAACACTGATCTGTATCCCACAAGTCCTTCTCTTTTGATTACAAAAAAAAATGAGGGCACACCCTGCCCAGCTGCACGTTGAAATGAATCAGATACCCCAAAGCTCCAGGAGAGCTTTTAAACAATGGATCCAGTTTGGGCAGATTTGAAATTCATCCCAAAAATGGGATAAGTTCCAAAAAAAACCTAAGATGATTCCAGATTGGGGGAAGGTCCAGAGGAATAAGAAGGAATCCTCAGCACTTGTGTGAAGCCGGGGAGGAAATTCAGGTATGTGAAAAGGAGCTAGGAGAGGAGGATGAGGAGAAGGCTGAAGAGGTGGTCCTTGTCCCATGGTACCTACTGCAACTCCACTGAGCCCAGCTCACATCAAATTTGTTTGCTGTGACCTCTGTATGAAGTTCTAAATGCTACAGATACAGCATTTAACTGTCTGCATCCATCATGAGAAACATTAGTATTAAATTATTGTAAGCACACTCCTGCAGCAGTCTGAGATGAGTTTTCATGCTTTTGAATAGATTTGTGATTAGGAGGAGCTTTCTGCTGCAAATTTCTAAGTCCTAATGTCCAGAAAACACAAATCTCTAATGCTTTATGCTGCTGTAGATGTGGTCCTAGGATCCCTCATAAACTCCATAAAGAGCAAAAAAAGATCTTTGTACCTCAGTTACAAAACTCAGACAAGAAACCTGAAAATTCCTACCATGTTTTGCTGCTGATGAAGAAAGAAATTATTCACTATCAGAGTGGTGAGACACTAGATGATATTTAGGGTCCCTTTCAACCCAGACCATTCCTATGACTCTATGAAGGCCCACATTTCAGGCCAAGCTCAGGCCCTCTGCAAGTAACTTTCAGGGACAGCAATAGGATCTTCTCCCTCTTACATCAAGTCTTAATATGGCCCATAAAACCAGCAATTTATCCTACAAGAACAAATACAAATAAAGAACCAGAGTAGAGAGTGAACAGAGCTGGGCAAAAAGCAGTCCTGGGCACAGCCTGCCTAGCTCCGGGTCTCACCATTGGCTTTCAGACATATTTCCTTAACCTTAGTATATCAAGTAAAGTAAAAAACCTATCGTCTCAGTTCACACGCAGCACCGAGATTCCAGACACAGATGATAAATAATGTACACAGGTGTGAAGAACAATTCTGTTTGTCCTGGGCCTCTCGTTAGGGAGATGTGAGGGACGAGGAGCAAAGCGCTGCTGCAGAGCTGCCTGTGCCGGCCTGGCAAGGCAGCCGCAGCACCCCGGCCATCACTCGGCCCAGCCTGGCTCCACCACACTGAGTCTCCTTTCATGGGAAGCATTTCATCTTCCAGCACCTCATCCACACAGAGCCTATTTTCTGGGACATCACTACCTTGCTGTTATTTTACACTTCCTTCCCAAAAAGCTTCAAAGTCTGTTTTTTAAACGTATATTTATTAAAACATTCTCGCACTATTCAAAAGAATATTTGAATGGCCACTCGAAACCCCGCTGCCTAATGACTGCTGACTGGCTGAAGAAAGGAGGTGAGGGAGGCTTTGCTTTTGGGGGGGGGGGAAAGAAAATAAAGAGAAATCGGCCCAGCTTCAAAGGGCACATTTCCATAATTGCCCTGTAACTTTGGCAAAATAAATCTGAAGGGCTGAGAAAAGCGCAATCTCTCAGATGAGTGCACTACAAAAGCCCCAGAGATCCCCAGTCCCACTTGTTACCATTCTAATTCAGTGAGAGAATTCGGTCCCTAACCTCAGTAACAAAAGCCATGAAATCACCATCCTCCCATTCCGATAGCCCATTCCCAAAGAATAAGACCTTATCCTGCCTTTGTCTCCACCCTGCCCACGGCCACTCAGTACAAGTCAGAATAGTGTTAGAGGGAAGAACAACTGGGGCAGGTTTTCCAGACCAACGACTTAAACACGGGTTCTCAGTTGCAAAGACGTGTGTTCCAACATAGCATGGGCAGATGGGTCTGCTGCTGGCTTCAGTTATTTTCACAACATTCCCTTTTTGTAGCATATATGTAGTTAAATTTCCATACAATCTGTTTGTCTAAACTTCTCAAATGAAACGTGCAGATGAGTTACATGGTTGTTTTCCGTCAGAAAAGGGAAAATATCCTCTGCAACTGCTTCTAGGATTTAATGTTTGTCCTCGGTAATACATGATCCTTAAAAAAAACCAAACAGTTATAGTAATTGTAAATAATATTTTAGAAGAAAGTGTCTTATATGGCTTTGCCAGGGTGGCCACAGTCCAAACTTTGCAATTCCTTGGTGAAAAAATGACTGCTGAATGTGAATACTAGGACTTTCACAGCAAAGGCCCAATCTCCCATCATTTGGCCCCTCTCTGACTTTTTTTTTTTTCTCAATAAGACAAGCTTTTGTGGCAATGTTCAGTATGGACAATCAGGACAGCCTTATAAAGGGATTGAGAAGGGCACACAAAGGGCTGCGGCAGCATCAAAGCCAGCCCAGCAGCACAATAGAGATGACATTTTTACATCCCAGGGCTGGGGCGGGCAGGGACTGAATGCTGTGTCCATAGCAGTGTCAGTAAACAATGAGCAAAGTGGGGAAGGGGTGAAAACACAAGTCAAAATCTTTTTATTGAAGCCCCCTACACATTCATTGGGCATTTTCAGCCCTGCATTTGAAAGCTCTTCCATTTACTTACTCTCCAGATTCTCCTATTTAACTAACTGACTGATGATGGCTCCATTTTGATATCCAAAGAAAAGAATGGGAATTCTTCCTGAAGTGAATATATTAATTCATGAGATTTAATTGCATTTTATTGGCAGTAAAGAAAATATTAGCTGCATGGCATTGTTCTTAAAGGGACACTGCTGTCTTTAACACTGTATTTAAGAACTGTTTTTAAGAAGCACCAGCCTTACCTGCAGTACTAATCCTGCCTCTGATCCTTGGAAGCAATGTTTTTCTTTTAGTTTGCTAGTTTCCTGCATTTAGTTTTTGTTTGGGGTTTTGTTTGGTTGTTCCTTGGGTTTGTTTTGGGTTTTTGTTGTTGGTTTTTTTGCGTAACAGAAATAGTCTGGAGTGCTGTGTTGTTTTTAGCTGGTTCCTCCTTCAATTTCTTGTGCCTAAACCCAAGGTCTCCATGTGGTTCAAAGTGCCAGCATGGAAAGTTTAAAAGGAGAGGATTTAACCCTGGTTATTTAGCCGATTCAGGTAATCTCAGTGACTACACCAGATGCCAGGAGGGCAGTTATGAGCACTAAAACTTGCTTTTTGTGGCATTTTTTTCCCTGGAATTACACAGAAACACTTCTAGTAGTATCAAACTATGATTTAGTACACCAGAGGAAACCTGTCTATCAAGCATAAATTGCTGACATTGTCTTCTGTAGGAATCACTTGCAGAAGTCTCCATCTGAGAGCACCAGCACTAGAGCTGCTGTTCAATAGCCATCTCAAGTGTCCTTTTTCATTACATTATTTTGGAATGGGGATGGTCTAATCTCCTAGTGAAGCTTGTGCTTTACCTCTCTTGGAAGCAAGTTAGACTGTAACAGAGCAAATCAATGTTTTACTCCTTGTATCTAATTTCACATTACATCTATGTTTTTAGGCACTTAAATTTTACTGCTAATGTATCTTGACTATTGCATAGTCCAGTGTGAATTATACTAATGATCACTGAGAAATTCAATACAGTGACTCATATATTTAAGAGAGAGAGAGAGATTTTTCTTTCACTGTTTTGCTTGAAAATAAGTATAATATTAATGTATTAAAACCTCGGTTTTATGCATCTTGGTAAGTAATTTTATTCTAGCCTGGCTATCTGGCCTACTGACATGCATTTTCACCAATGCTAAAAATAATGAGGAATCCAAGTGACACACATTTATGGCTAGGAGTGCCATCAGATCCCTTGACCTAATTGAGCATGCCTACACACCTTAGAGTGTTTTGCATAACCAACTTAGACAGCAGGAACATTTCCAACCAGATTGATTGACATATTTTATTTCTAACTTAAACTTAATCATGACCAAGAATGATTCATTTATGCTTTTCAAACTTTGGGAATTGACACAGGAGACAACTAAGCTGCAGACTCCAGTGTAAGCAATCATGTAAAGGAAAAAAAAAATATTAATATAGTTTATTAACCTACTTAGCTGCTGAGGTCGATATAATAAAATGGATTAATTAGCTGGTAGGGGAGATACTTTATTTTATAAAATAAATGTCAAACTAGATTTTTTGCAGGAAAGGTTTTGTCCTAAATCACTCTCCCACTAAACATTTCTCTTAAGCCATATACAGAATCTAGACACGGCACTGTAAGGTGCCACTTGATTTTTTTGTGTGTTACAAGCCAGCTGGACAAGAGCTCATCTCCCAGCAATAACCACATTGACTCTCAAATCAAGACAGTTCTCTCTGTGCTTTTAAGGCATAAACTACCTCCAAATAAATATCAGCAGTTTCCACATGCTGTGCCTTAAACAGGGACAAAGCCTAATAGAATAGGCTGTAATAAAAGTGCTATTTCCAGCATGTGTGTATGTGGCTGCTCTACGCTGAAAATGTCCTTTAGCACTTTTTAACCATATTCTCTAGTGTGTCAGCAAAGAGACTCCATCAGAGTATTTAACATTGCTGGGAGCAAAGGAATAAAGTGGAGTCACTGTTGATTATTACTCATTAGCCACAAGGACATCCACTTAACATCTGAATAAATGAATGACACCATGTCCTAATGGAAATGGCCTCAGTGTACCTTTAAGCAAAATGTTGTTTAATATCTTCCATTTGCTGAATAGTAAAGAGGCCTGTTGGACATGCATAGTTAGCAAGCAGTCATTGTTGCTTTGTTCCAATTTCAGCATTTAATAAAAAAAGATGTTGTCTTGACTGTAGCAGAGGCCTCAAAAACCAGGGTAGCAGTACAGTCTTGTCCTCATTCTGTAAATCCATCCTAAAGGGTTAATATCCATAAAGCAAATGAAGCCTTAGAAGGTACAAGTTCTTCATTATTCTGCTTTACATTCAAACATATAAAACAAAGAACATCTGATACCTTTATTGGTTTTCATAGATAAAACACAAACAAGCTATGAGCCTTAATTTTCCTATTACCATTTGTTAACAAGGAAGATAACACTCTCAAAAGTACTTGATTAGGACTCCCTTTGATTTGTATCATGTTATGATTTCCACAGCATATATTTTTGTATTATTACATTAGTACACTGATCGTTCTGATCAAAGTGATAAAAAGAGGTATTTTAAAAGTGTAAATATTAACCAGGTAAACCACATAATCTGTACAGCATTTTGAATGCTGCCATGCTGAAGCACATTTTGGGAGACAAATCACAGCTTAGAGACACTCTCCTATCTGGAATGCTGGTAGGCTGGGCTGGAGGAGCCCTTTTGCCCTCAGACTCTTGCAGCAGTAACTTTTATCATTCACAACTTATTCCTTTTAGTTTTTTGCAATACAGCTACTGAGAACAAACAGCTGCAGGAATAATATTAAAGATAATAGCTATATCTTATATCTAAAAACTCATTCTCAGAATCCATACTGGAATGGATTTTTTAACCTAAGGAGAATAAAAGCAGGTGCATTAGCTAACATTACAGATTTGGGGAGTCATTTGAATGCATGGTCAGATACCTGACAGTGAAAACTGTGCAGGATCTTTTCTGTACTCTGATAGTGTTGCCTGTGTAACAGTTAGCAGTGCATAAGGCAGCTCACCGGTATTCCTCAGCTCACAGGGCTTTCTCCTGTCTCATCCTGGGCTGTGATGGGCACTTTGGCTGCCGTGAATGGGAAGCCCGACACGGCCCACTACGCCCGGCAGGCTGCTCCCAGCAGAAGTGGGTCTGACAAGTTGGAAGTCTCTTTCTCCTGCCTCCTCCTCCTCGCCGGCGCTTCCTCTGGCTGGCCCCGCACAGACAGAGTGAGCAGGAGATGATTACATCAATCAGTGTCAGGTCTGGGAGCTGTGATTTATAAATATGCATAATGAGCTCTCACCTTTGAGAAGGACTAGCTAGGGAGATAATTGATTAGACAGTTTCATTAAGGAAGGTGTGACTCTGGCATGTGGGATGATGTAGTGAGGCAGGCCTGGCTGGGGCTCTAGTGAGGCTGTCAAGCTGGGAGAGCAGCTTCTAAAAAAAATACAAGTAGGATTTTTAATGTTTTGTGGAAACATGCATAACAAAATGTTTCCTCAAAAAATTATTGGGAATTTTCTCCACATTAGGGAAGCTGGGCAGGCACAAAGGCTGCTTTCCCCCTGCAGGGAAGCCAGGTTCTCACTTCCAGAAGCCAAAGGGGTGGCTTTCCCATGGCTGCCACGCCGTCACCACTGCCGCGGGAGCATCCTGGATGGTGAGGGCAAATGGAGAGGGCTCTGCAGGGACAGGGAGCCAGGAGGCTTTGTGGCAAAGGAGCCTCTAATGGAGGTGAAAAGCAGGAGATGCAATTGTTCTCCCATCGTGGGCTCATTACTTTCTTCCATCCCCTTTCAGCATCTGTCTGGCCACTGCGTGAAAGTTTCTGTAGAAAACCCACCAGGATGTCCAGAGGAAGGGGGTGTGGAAATTTGCCTCTAGCTTCCCTCCCCCTCCCATTTTACCTACCATTAATCTTTTTTTAAATTTATTTTTCCCTCAGCAAGAATTGACTAAGGAAAAAGAAGGATACAAAGTGCACAGAGACTGGGTAAAATTTACACGAGAAACCATCCGTTTTCTAACCACCCACCCACATTTTCCCCTCCTTTCAGAAGCCTGCAGGAGCAAAAGAGGGGGAACAGTTCCTGGAACAGAGACAGAGCTGCAGGGGCTGCAGAAAGGCAAACGCCGTTCCCAGAGTGAGCTGTGGCCGGAGAGGTCGTATGTGCAAAGGGAAGGGGAGTGGGGGGGAGGCAGCAGAGATGGCAACACTGACACAAACTCTGCGGGTCTCTTTCCCGGCCTGTCTGGAGGGGCAGGGCCGGCTGGGCTGCAGCCGTGGCTGCTGGCCGCCCGGGGAGGCTGCAGGCACGCACAGCATGAGGGGTCTTCCCAAACAGCCTCCCAGGCACAGCCTGCCTGGGAGAATATTAACCGTGAAATATTAAAACACAGATATAAAAGGTGTGCATACACACAGATATATAGGATAAACAGATACACCAATTTTTTCACTTACAATCGCCTAGGATTTAAAGTGTAGTTTATCGGCCTAGTGCAACCCAATCCTATAAATAATACATTCCTATCACTATGACCTCAAAATGTCAATACTGCGCAGCCCTGCACATTTGCATATCTTGTACTGTCTAAGCTTGAAGCATGTCAGCTATGTGCTTCTGTTTGTACTTTAACTTCGTTTTAACTCCTGCTTCCTAGCTCTGAGCTCCCTCCCCCTCCATAGAGTCTGTCACCAAAATGAGAAAAGCACCAGCTATTTAGTCACCACCTCGGTAATTACACCATTTCCAGGATTGTAAGGAGAGTAAGGGTAGGGGGCGAACACCCCCTGGACGGAAATGTTAGGAGAGCCTGGGAAGAAGAGCTGGCCAGTGAGCCCTGCCTGCCCCGGCTGCCCCTCCGGCCGGGGGCAGGGGATGGGCACGGCCACCCGCGGGCCCCCACTGCCAAGGGGAACAGGGAAGACAGGAGGGGAAGGGGAGGGGAACTCCCCCTCCCACCCCCCCACTTTGG
>NW_009953205.1:1133826-1135481 GCF_000747805.2 Chaetura pelagica | reverse complement strand
TGCTGCCGCCCGGCCCCGGCACAGACCCGCTCCGCCTTCCCGCACCCCGACCCGCCGCCGCGCAGCCCCGGGATGCGTCGTTCCCCTCCCCGCGGAAAAACAGTCACCGGCGGAAAAGGGGGGAAAAGGAGGGAAAAGGCGCGAAGAAGGGGAGAAAAATAACTCCAGAGGTGGGAAATGTAGTCAAAGTGGCAACAGTTTATTTATTAGCCAAAAATATATACTTTCTTGTACAATTTGGTTCACACATATGTACATTTTTACTGTATGTACAAAAACAACAACAACAAAAAAAAAAAATCGAAACACCTAATTCTCACTGGACTTCCAAAAACCCTCACAAACTCAGCTAATGCAGATGATACAGAAGCGGGTATTTTTTTTTTTTTTTCTCCTTTTTAGTTTTAATATACGGACATGCTTACAAGTCGTAACTATACAGAGATTTATTTAATTTTTTTACAATCATTACAACAACAAGAAAAAATCAACTATGATGATGACAGCGCCGATAGAACCATAGCGGCATCGAGTTGGTTCTGAGGCCTGGAAAAAATGACACAGAAAAAAAAATAAAATAAATATATTTAATAGGTTTGCTAGTCGGATCGGGCCGGCGCTGTATTGTAAGTGTTGGTAGCGCTGGTTTTGTTGTTGTTATTGTTTTAAAAAAATACTTTCTAAATATAAAAAGTATCAGGACTAACTTAACAGAAAATGTGTTTAGCGACGAAAATACCACGGGCCCGATCCCCGTGGTTTCAGTCAATCAACAGAGCGATTGATTTCAGTGACTGCCACGCCGAACTCAGGACAGCGAGGTTCAGCCGCCTAAGATTTCGTGCCAGCTGGGGGGGGGGTGTTTATTTTTATTTATGATTTTTCTACTGCCGTGGTATTTCTCCCTGAAACTAAGCGACCCCGCCGGGGTTTTCTCGGCGTTCTGGGCAGCCCGGCGGCGCTCGGGGGGAGCCCGGCGCTGGCTGTGCTCGCTGCGCTCCCGCCCGCCCTGCTCGACCCCAGCACCGCGACCGCGCGGCCCCGTTGCTACCGAACGCAGCTCGGCCTGCCCGCGGGAATCGCTGGTAAAGTTCAGAAGAAAGAACAGGCGGGGGGGAAATCGGAATAACCCACCACGCACTCGAGAGGAAGAACAAGAAACCGCCCTGGAAAGGGAACTAAAGAAGCGGAGAAAATAAGCTAACCATTTACAACTCCCTCTATATATCCCTAGGAGACAGAGGAAGCAATCTCTTACCGCCTCTGCACTGGCTGGAAAGCTGTCTTTAGTAACTTTTTCTCTACTTCCAAGGCACTAGATCGATCTAAAAAGAGAGGGGAAAAAAAAAAAAAAAAAAGCGTTCCTTTATAGCCCCCATTTTATTCCCCTCCCATCCCTGAATTAAGCCTCTAGACTTAAGATCTCTTCTTAGCAAGTTGCAAATACGACAGAACGACCACTTTGCTGCCGGAGTGACCGTCAGAAGGCAAATAACGCCAAGCCCGGAGCGTGTCTCACGGCTGGGCCCTTCCCACAAAGACCATTTGAGCAGCAACAACCACAACAACAAAAATCATCTCCGTCGGAGGAAGGTAATTTTCGGGCTTTGAGACTAACCTGGCGAGGAGGTCCCCCCCGCCGCCGCCTCCCCCGG
>NW_009953205.1:1132446-1133112 GCF_000747805.2 Chaetura pelagica | reverse complement strand
GGTGGTGGTGATGGTGGTGGAGGTGGTGGTGGCGGAGGTGGTGCGGATCCCCCTCGGCGGCCTTGAGGTAGCGCTCCTCGGAGCCGGGCAGGTCCTCGAAGCCCTCGGAGCCCTCCGAGTCCGTCTTGGAGTCGGAGTGCAGGAGGTCGGCGTCCTGCAGCTCGTCCTCCAGCTCGTCCTTGTTGCTCTCGATGTTCTCGGTGTCGATGTTCTCCAGGTCGATCTCCTCCTCGTCCTCCCTCTTGTCCTCTTCCCCCTCGTGGTCGCTGCTGTAGGAGTTGCCCTCCTCGTCCGTCCTGCTGCGGGGGGCCCAGGTCATTTTGTTCTCCTTTTTGAGCCGCCGCCGCGCGTTGGCGAACCAGGTGGAGACCTGGGTGAGGGTCATTTTGGTGATGATGGCCAGCATGATCTTCTCGCCCTTGGTGGGGTAGGGGTTTTTCCGGTGCTCGTTGAGCCAGGCCTTGAGGGTGCTGGTGCTTTCCCGGGTGGCGTTCTTGGGCCGCGAAGGGTCCCCGAACTGGTACTGCCCGTAGGGGTAGAAGGCGGGGTGGTGGTGGGGGAAGGTGGCGTGCTGCACCCCCGGGCTCTCCTTCAGCTCGTACTGGGCGCCCTGCAGTGAGAGGGAAGGGGCTGAGCGACGCCTCGGGCCCGGTCCCGGGCCCCTCC
>NW_009953205.1:1129155-1131570 GCF_000747805.2 Chaetura pelagica | reverse complement strand
CCCGCACTTTCAGCGCCTCCCGCAAACTCCGGCAGACATGGGGGGGGAGCCGGGGGTGCGCGGAGGCCGCGGGCTCCCTCCTGTCCTCGGTCGCCGCGGTAAACGATCCGATCGCTTCTTTCTTCTCTCACTTTTCCTATTGATCTGAGTGGACCCAGGTCAGGTCCTAACAGATTGCCTGAGATTATTGGGACTCTGGGCTCTGATTGACATTTCTAGTCTCTCACAAGCCCCTCCTATTTCTTTTAAGTCTCTCTCTCTCCCTCTGCCTCCCTCTCTCTCTCATGCCCAGAGCTCTCGCCGGGTTTGTCACTAGCTGCTTCCCCCCCCCCCTTTTTTTTTTTTTTTTTTTCCCTTAAATCTGTTTACTGACGTCGCGATCTTTTATTTGAGTTGCTTTCAAATCTCGTTTTAGCGATCGCCAATCAGTTGTGTGTTTTACAAAGGTTTAACCCTGCCTCATGGTATTCTAATTATATAGAGATAGATTTAGATATAATTTCTTCCCGAGACCCCCCCTCCCCCGGAGCATAGGAAGCCAGGGTGTCAGCTGTGAGCGGCACACGAGAGGGACAGGAAAAAGTTGTGACATTCAAAAATAAAGGCTCACCCCCACCCCCTCTTTTCAGGTTTTCAAATTTACAGCCTTTCCTTGCCCGGGTTCATTTTGTTTTCTTTATTAAGATATTCCTTCCTTTCCCTTCCCCCTCTCCGGCCTTAGCGAGGGTCACATCTCCTGATATAGATTTGAAAGTCTATTAGATTTTTGTGGAAAATTTGCATTTCCAGAGTTACCTTGAAATTTTTCTTAACGTACTGAATCTTTAAGGAGTTCTCTACGTTTTGTCTGGGCTAACAGTGGGCAGATAGAGTGGAAAAGCGAAGTTAATTTTCCTCCTAATAAGGGACTTCAAAGAGTTGTAGGTCACAATTTTACATCAAAGGCAGAAAAGAAGGCAAATTAAAATCTTAACAAAGGAGAGACGGGAGCAGCCCTCTGGGCCATTAGTAAATAAGTGGTGTGAAAAAAGGGACAATGACAGGCACTGGAATTAAACTCATTAACACCTTTTTGTCTTGGTGCGAAATCTCTAATTAGGAAATTTATGATCATTTTGCTTATTCCCTCTGTTCTGAATCACTACAAGGCTTAGAAGGAAGTACCTGGTACGTGCAACATTTGCAAAGGGAGCAGCGGCACGGGCTCGTAAGGAGCTATGGGGAAGGAGTCAAGATACGCTTTAATTACCGAATAGAGTTGTTTTTTTTTCCCTTTTTTTAACGACCAACACATTTTAAACGATGTTTTGCTTTGTTTTGCTGCCCCCCGCCCCCTCCTTCCCTGAAACCAGCGTGTGAGTTGCAATTTAGTCTTTTAAGAGTAGTTTAAATACTGTTCAATCACGGCGCGTCTCTGGCAAGCGCCAGTGCGCCCTGCTCCGCTGCTGCCGTGCGGGGGGGACAGGAACACCCCATCCAACCTGTGGGGCTGGAGCTGCGGCCGGGAGAGGGACCTGGAGCTGCCACCGTTATCTGCTTTTTTTTTAAAAAAAAAAATGTCGGTGTTTAAATAAAATAAAAAAATATAAATGAAAAAGTTTGAAGGGTGTTTTGAGGAGTTGAGGCTGGAGTGGAGCCTTTTAACCGTGTTCCCATATCTTCCTAAATACCCTCTGGATTTATGGCCTTTAAAATATGATTTAGGTACAATATAACCACTGTGCCCGCAGTATGGATTTTTATAACTACATTTCTTTAAAAATGAAATTCATGTCAGATTATGCAGTTAAAGGAATCGACCTTGATAGCTTGGTATAATAAAACTATATCAGCTTGTAAAAATGCGGATTATGGCAAAGCAAGCCCCAGAATTAAAATTCCCTGAATCAATATATGAAAATCTGTAGGAAACATCTCTAATCGTATTAAGTTCATCTTTATAGCATTTCCTATCTGCTAATCTAGTGCAAAAACAACTCTGGGTTGGAGGAATTTAGTTTATTCTATTCAACGTGGCTTCTGTTACAGTTTTTGATACTATAATGCAACGAGGATAACAATATTAAATTCAGTTATGTTTATTTCTCTTTTTTTTTTTTTTTTTTTTTTAATTCTAGAGGAAAAGAGGCAGGAAACCCCACGTCCTGATTTACTTTAAACTTTTCTGTAGGAAGCGCTGGGATGGGGAGATGCGGCGTTTGGGGGGTCGGAGGAAACTTTGGATGCAGAACTCAACTTTTCAAACTATCTACCTTGGAGAGAAAAGGGACAAATTCGAAAAACCGGACAAATCGGTGGCCGCTTGTTGCCGTCGTGCTGGCCCGGCTGGTGCTGCAGGCGGGTTGTGCCCCGCACGGGCGGGTGCGGGGACACACGCCTGTCCCTCGCGGCCGGACCCGTCCTGTTGCGGCTGCA
>NW_009953205.1:1125903-1128257 GCF_000747805.2 Chaetura pelagica | reverse complement strand
GCCCCGCCGGGAGGAGGTGCCGGGCCGGGCTCCCTCCGTGGGCAGCGTCGCGCCCGCCCCACTGCCCCTAGGACCCCCGTCCCGCTTCCCGGTGCTCATGCCCTGTCGCTCCCCACCTCCTCCAGGGCGACGGAGGGGACCCGGGGACACGGCCGAAGGGCCCTGCTGGAGGTTGCGGGAAAACTGTGGGGGACCAGGGGCCATAGGGTGCCCGGGGCCGGGCAGGGGGGGAACGGCTGCCGCATCTTATCCGGGAATGGGGCGCAACCCCCCATGGGAGGGGGGTAAACAAACAAGTAGGATTAGCAGAAGGGCCGCAGTTAAAAAAAAAGAGTTAAAAAAAAATAGAAGGAAAGATCAAAGCTCTGGGTAAAAGACTCTTCAAATTACACGTTTGAAGCTTTTCCATAATTCCAAGGCGACAGATAGATAACAAGCTGCACATTCCTTATCACATATGGAATCAATCTGAAAGGAGTCTCTTGATCAGAATCTGTTAATTGCAGTGACATATGATTTGGAAAGAAAACACAATTAATGACCCTTCATGTTAGGGCTTTGGGACGAGGCCACTGACAATCTGCGCTCTGCAGCCAATGTCAACTTTTAAAAAAATTATTTATTAGTAGTAGTATTAATGTTATTATTAGTAAACCATTAAAGGGAGGCATTCCTCGAGCCTCGGCAACTGTTTTGTCTCCATTTGCGTTGCACGTTTCTTCAAGAAGGGGGAGAAGAGAAAGGGAGTGTATGAGCGCCTTTCCTTCAAGGTTTGGGGAGCTAAAATGATTTAGTACCTTGTCTGTAAATCTAATGACCTAAGGTGAGAAAAAATACTTCGTATTTTATTATTACCATTTGTGGTGAGCATTACCAGGAAATAGCAGAACCCGTTTGAAATAGTAAATATATGTATCCATTTAAAACCCATTATTGCAGAGCTTTTCCCAAAGTGAAATAAAGCAAACCTCCCCAATCCCATTTTCTAGCGCCCTCTGTCCATGGCTCTCCTTGGCTCTGCTGCCTCTTCTCGGGCCCTGGGACCGCAGAGCCTCGGCTGAGCCTGCTTGGGTGCTGGGGGTGTGTGTGGATGCTGGGGTGCCGGGAGGGGGGCAGCAGCAATGGGTACTCCGGGGCTGTTAGTGTCACACCCGTCCTGCAATGTTAGCAGCGGAGGGAGCACAAATTTTAAAGGCTATACTCTGTCATTAAATGGTAATGGCTTTGTTTTAGAAGGGAGAGGAAGAGGGAAGGGGAGAGGTTCATTTGAAGGTTATAAAGCATACACTTTAATAGGATCGAAGTGAAATTAGTTAATAAGAAAATGCTGGCCAGAAGCTCTCCGGGCTTTTAAGTGCTCTCCAGGCCATTTAGGAAAATTGAATAAGAACAGACTCTGTTACCTGCAACCCCAACTATTATCTCCAGTTCTGCACAGAGGCGAGAAGGGAAAAATAGTGCCTGGGAGACCTGAAGTCCCGTACACTCCCTGCCAGCATATTTCCTCGAGAAATAATGTCCCCTTTCTGCTCGCAATCGTGTTCTCCTGCTGCTGCTTTTCAGCAGACCAGACTACGCTGTGTACCACAAGGGGGTAAGCAAAGGTAAGGGGCCATCAGCAGATGCTGAAGGCTCCGGGGACAGCTCTGAGCAGCAGCTCGTCCCCGCTCGGGCCAAGCTGGCCTCTTGGTGTTATTTTTTCCCTTCCATTTCTCTCAGGGTTTTTTGTTGGTTTTTTTTTTTCCCCCCACCATTGTAGTGCTTTTCTGATTTGCGTTCGGACCGCTGCCAATAGGTCAGTATATTGTGTTACCTAACTTCCTATCTGCTCCCTGTCTCCCTCCCTTTCAACTTTATAATTTTAGAGGTGTTAATAAAACCTTTCCTTTGGTAAATCGTTCATTAAAACCCCCACCGAAACCTGGAAAGACTTCACAAATAAAGCAGGGCTCAGGCGAAGGCTTTTGTCCAAAAAGTGCATAATTGTTGTGAATCTTAGGAAACGTTTATCTTTATAGGAATTTTTTATTCATATCTGTGGTTTGACCGTTTAGGTGGTTTACAATCTGTTAGTGCAATTCACTAATTTTATGCCAATATATTTTATGCACCCGGTTAGACTTTCCACCGGAATGAGTGGTCTTTGTGCCCGGCCGGTGGCTGCGCGGCTCTGCCTCCGGCCCGGCAGGGGATGTTCCCGGCGGGGGATGTTCCCGGAGCTCCACGGCAGCGCAGGAACGGGCAGAAAGTGCACACAACTGTGGGAAACTTCCCCTCGCCATGTTCATCCCCCCCTTTCCACGCCCGGCGCTCACCGGCCGGGCTGGGGTCGCCCCCGCCTGCCTCTGCGGCTG
>NW_009953205.1:1123367-1125329 GCF_000747805.2 Chaetura pelagica | reverse complement strand
GCCGCTTCCCCGCACTGCGGGGGCTCTGACCCGTCCCTGGGGCGCCGAGGCGGGACGGTGCCGAGGGGACGGTTCCTCTCCGGCTTCCCCGGCTAGGTACCCTCGTCCCTCGTTTCCAGCCCTTCGGGAAGTGCCTGTCTCGGGATGGAGCCGATGCACCGGGGAAGGAGTGGGGGGAGAGGGGGGGCGTGGACGGGACTTGGCCGTGCGGCCTCTCCCTGCGAGGCAAATGCAGCTCAAAGGATGCTCTTGGTGTCTGCGTGGAAGCAGAGCGGGGCATCCCCGATGGGAGGTTTCAGCAGGGGAGAGCCGGGCATGCGGACAGCTTCGTGTAATTTGTAACTAGGTTTATTAGCTGGAGGGGAAAACACAAGAAAAGAAAAGGAGCAGCAGCTGTGCTGAAGATAACACTGCGCGGAGTCTAATCTTGTGACACAATCATTAATTACTATTGTATTAATTACTGTTTTTCCAAAACAGTCCCTGCCCGGAAGAGCTTACACCCCACATCTGCTGTGTAATGATACTCTGGTTTAGAAACGATTCCCCCATTAGGTCCCAGGTAGCGTTTACAAATGGCAACTCCTACAGTATCAAAGCCCGTCATCTTGCAGCCTGAGATTTTCTGTCCCATTGGCCTGGGTAGAATGATTTTGATGCTGATAAAATACATTTAAATATCAAAGTCTCTATTCATGTACATATTCTGTCCAAACTTTTAGATCGCGATGGCGTAACTGCTTTATTTGCTCTTCATCCCACGGATGCTGCCTTATATCAGTAACAAACAAGCATTGATTTTATGGTAAAGTCACTTTGGGATGGGAATGAGTAACTCCAGGCAGTGCTATCACTGTATTACATGGAAATGGCCCAGGTAACAAGATGAACATTGATTCAGCATTATGTTTGATCAATAATGAAATAAGTAACTTCAGGGCCAAATTAAAATGCAAGCTGGCTTAACGCTGCCAGCTTCTGGGCTAAGTGACAAGGCTAATTCAGCAGGGAAATGGCAATATTTGCATTAGAGGCTGCATCTGTTGTTTGGTAGAAGGGGCTGGATCTGCAATAACGCCGGATGAAACTGCAGGGAGCGGTTCGGGGGGAGCCGGGCCGGTGTGCCTGGGCTGGGGGGGCCGCCCCACTTCGCTCTCGGCTCCCCTCACCTGCCGGGCTCGACGGGGCTGAGCTGCAAAAAATACCGCAGGGCGGGTAGCAGCCCCGCAGCGTGCTGCGCTGGGCGGATAACCAGATGGTGTTCGCGCTTGACGAAGGAAATACGCGTGTATAAACTCCTGTGCGCACGGGAGCCCGGGCCTGGCCCCGTGTGTTTTGGAAGGGATTGGGGAAAGGAGCTGGCTGTCCCGGCGGCCTTTGCCCCGCCGTCCCCGCTGCTTGTCTCCCCCGCCGGTTTTCAGGGCAGAGCTGTCCCAGTCAGTACCGGGCGGTGGGGGCATCGGGCGCCTATAGCGCTGCTCGCCTCAGCCGACTGGCACCGGCACACGGGGTGAGACCTCGGTTCGGGGAAGGAAGAGGTGCGAGGGATAACCCCGTGTCCCAATGGGTGCTGGGGCGGAGGGCGAAGCCCGTAGCGATTCACGGCCGGTGGGAGATGTTGGCGGTGGAAGAGCAGCCGGGGGTGCGGGGGGTGTCTGCGGGTGAGGGGGATGTGGGCAGGAGCAAGACAGGCAGCAACATGACCCGGGGACACCTGGCCTTGTGGCATTTTTCTACACTGTTCGCTTTTTAGACAATTGAAAAACATTTCCTTGAATGTGGAGAAAAAAAGGTTACGGAGAGGGTCTCCCCAAAGAACGGCAAAGACCTCACAGTGCAGCCCGGGCTACGCTGAGTGTGCCCCATGGCTGGAACACCCCCCAGGCGGAAAGCGAGGCTCCCTGTCGCCAGGGGGGCTTGACAACAGATCGGCTGGGCCGGGGGGTCCCGTTGGCCGCCCCG
>NW_009953205.1:1102022-1119499 GCF_000747805.2 Chaetura pelagica | reverse complement strand
CCCTCCTGCCCTCGGCTTCTGCATGGCCGCGGCTTAATGCTGGGTTGGAGTTTCCATTTACATCTGGTAATTTAAGGGGGGAAAAAAAATTATTTAAAAAATAATAAAAAATCAAAGCTAATGCGACATTGTCACACATTGACTGCTAAGCACTCCCTATCCACCTGCTTACCCAGGGCTTGTGGATTTGTCATGTCATATTCTATGACAGTCAGATAATAATATCTCACCCCGGCTAAGATGCATGGATTTTAAAAATGTCAGTCAACATGACTGATTTTTTTATTTAGCATTTCAAAATCCCCTTATTTTCACCTGCCTTGGAAAAAAAAATAATACATTTATATATATATATATCTGGGCTGCATGTCCCTCTTTATATGCCATGTCTCAGTGAGATGAATATGTTGGCTTATTGGACAGTAAAAGGCCAGTCTCTAGGTGACAATTGGGCAGCCATTATTCAGCATTTTATTCATGCATATTTAGAGGATGGTAATGAGGATTTTTGCATTGTTGCATGAAAATGGTCAATTCCCAGCAGTTTTGATGGGGAGGAAGTGAAACATATGAGATAGCTAAGTGTCCAGCCACAGCTGGGATTTCAGATGGTTTTCCTTCACTTTGCCTTGCACTCTGCCTCTCTGACAGGTCCTGCTCAGGTGAGGTGAGCTCACTCCTTTCCCCTCACCCCCATTTCAGCATGTTTTTTACACCTTACTGTTGCTGCTGTTACCTATTGTCAAACAACAACACAAATTTGCTCATTCTATTGGTACACCCTTCCTTCCTTCTTAAACACTTATATTTCTTTTCAAAAAAAGATTTAAAAGATTTTTTTTTTAAATGTGATTGAATAGCACCAGGAAATTAGTGCTTGTAAACCTGTCTAATAGCAATAAATTATTTATAATTTCAAATGACAACTCCTTGTATTGAGTACAATCACAGTCTTGTATGGATGGAATAACACTATTTCCTCTTTAATCTTTAAAGATGCATTTTTATTTTTCATAGTGCTGTCTCAGTAACTGTTAAGCCTATTTATCCAGCTCTTGAATGGCCAGACAAAATGTTTTTCACTGTGTGTAATTAGGGAAGGCAATGAACACTTTGTCAGGGTAAATGTAATTTATTTACCACACCTCCATTCTCAGTCAATATTTGCTTTTCACAGTTATAAAAGAGTGGTTGGTTACACTCCAGTATCAGCAAATGTGCTAAAGGTGTACAGTTTAGGAAAATTTGGGCAAGAAGCTTTATTTGCTGCTATTTTGATAAGTGCATATGGTCAGTTTGGTGTATCAGGTAAAAATCTCTGTGAAGGGACATGTTTATGGGGACAGAATGCTATCTGCACTGTGGTTTATTTGAAGGTTTATGACTGAGTCTTAAAACTTAAACCACAGACTTAAAAATACTCTTTTAGACTGAAAATAACTCTGGGACAAATTAGTGCCCCTATTCCCGTTGAAGAGCACCCAGCTTTCCTGCGAGACCCCCTTAGAACCCTGGCAATCATCTTTGGCTGAGTGTGACCCAGAATATCCAAACGTCACTCCAGATTCCTCTGGCTGCTTCCGCAGAGGTTAGGCTGTGCAGCAACCCACTAAAAATATTGTGCCTAAAAAAGGGGTGCAGTGCTGGCACACAGCAAAACCTTTGTAGAAGTTTTAAATATCCATTCTACAGTGCAATCAGAGATATTGCTTTAGGGGGCTGGACATCATCTCTCTAGCTATTATAGTTGAAAACTCTTGGTTTACAACAAGCTCTAATATCTGTGGTATTTCAAGGGCTTTGCTCTGACAAATTTAGTGTGATTATTTGTTTGGAGAAATGGTCAGTCTACAGCTGTTTTCACCTTTGCCTGATACAGTCTGTCCTGGGGGAGGTTAAAAAAATGCACAGCTGTCCAGGTGAGAAAAATTAACTTTTTAACCTTCTGTTTTGTCCAGAGATCTGGGTTAGGCTGGGGGATAATCGCTGGTACAGAGGGTTGCAGGCACACCACGTGGAGGGCTGTGTTTACACAGTTTTCTTTTGTTTGAAAGTGTTTGCAGCCAGGTAACTTTATTTTCCTCATACAGGCAGTTTCCTATCACTCAGAGTGATGCAGTGACTGGCTAAAAAGAAAAAACTGCTGTGTTGGAATTTATATTTTTGTAATGCTCTGTTGGTTGCTTCCTTACCAACCCGGCTCCATTATTGTCTCTAGGACCTTCCAGCATAAATATCAGTGGAGGATCCAGCAATCCACGTTTGTCCCCATTTCGTGTGACGTTGGATGAGCTCGACACACTGGACACCTGGCCTGGGCCATTGGAGCAGGTAAGGTAACTTCTTTTAAGTTAAAAACTGTGATCCAAAGAGCCTTGTTCAATATTCATCTCATTGTGCTGGAAGTTGCTCCCCCATTACCTGCCACCGAAGTCCACGCTGCATTCAGAGACAAGGCCAGTGCTGCCTGCCTCACCGTGGAGCTGGGTTTGCTGGGCTGTCCTGGCACAGCTGGAGTGCGCTTCTTGCAAGGTGCAGTTATAGCTGCATTTAAAAAAGGGGGAAAAAAGAAGCCAAGCACAGATGCTGTGAAAGCAGCCCTTGCCTTTGTGCCTCAGCCTGGCTGAGATGTGAGGAATCAGGCAGGGTGCCGTGACCCTGCTGCACGGCCTCAGGGGTGACCTGGCATGGGTTTGGGGGTGTCTGCCCTGGGTAGGACACCTGAGGTCACCCCCCTACCCCAGGGACTGCAGGGCTGGAGCCACCCCTGGCCCTGAGTGCATTGAAGGGGGGCTTGGTGTCACCTCATGGGGTGGTGACTGTGCTGTGCAGGGGCAGTGACAGCCCTAGGTTGGGGTCACCCTATGGGGCCGGTGCCTGTGCTGGGTGAGGGTCACCCCGTGGGGCCGGTGGCTGTGCTGGGTGAGGGGCGCACGCAGAGAGCCGCTCTCCACCAATCCCCTGCTCCGGCTCGTCCCGCCCCCGGCCAATCCCAGCCCGCCTGCAGCGCTTAAGCACCGCCCAGCCCACCCTGTCAGCGCTGGGCAGGGCTCTTCTGTCTGCGTCACTGCCCGGGGGTCTCGCTGCCGGGCCCAGGCTGAGTCAGGCTGTAGCGGTGTGAAAGCCCACGGTCACGCAGGGACAGGTGCTCGTTGCTACCTCTGCAACACCGGTAAGAGCCTTCACCTCGTAAGATATGCCAGGTGCAGAGCTGCCCTTAATGCTGCCTTTCTGGTGGTACTGAGGAGCACCAAACTTGCTGAGCTTGTAAGTGATCAATCCTGTAAGAAGGCACCATTACAGAAGGCACATGCTGTGGGCAGCTCTGTGGCAATGAGAGGGCGCTGGTGGTTGGGCAGCCCCATAGCTGGGGGCTGTGTGGAGCATCAGTGCTTTACTGGCAGGGTCAGGTTTCCCTGGCATGGCCATCCAGGCCTTAGGCTGCTGGTGCAGCGTTGGCTTGGGCTGGAGAAGCTTTAGACATCCCCCTCTGTAACAGCATTGGGAGCAGGTGCCATCTCCTGCCTCCTGTTGACTCTCAGATCTTCCCTTTCCATGCTCAGCATGAAATGTCTTCTAGGTCTTGTTCACATGGACGTTTTGGTGAGTGAGTAACAGCAAGGTTGGCTGATGCCATCTTTGCATGCATGTAGGAGGAGATTACACATCACATGACGTTTGCCACCTAGTAGAGAGTACAGGTGAAACAGCATCTTTCTCGCTGTTTCCCTCAAGGTTAGGGAAATTAATACAATGGTTAGATTTCATGAAAGTAAGAGAAGAAGGAAGTCAAGTGGTTTTGGGTTGTCAATCCAGAGGTCTGTATTGAATAGTAAAGCCTAATACAGTATGTCATTGATAATGTAGTCATCTTATCTCTAACAAGGTGTTTGCTACAACAGAGCTAGTTACTTCCTTAGCTGAGGGAGGGAAAGGCAGGGAACTGCAGGTAAGCTGTGGAGATCAAAATTGCCAGCATCAGCTCCACTCAAGTGCTCAGGAATGAGCCTGGGGACAGCAAGTGGCACAAATCTAGATGTGCAGACATCTGCATGGTTCCAGGCTGTTTAGGAGTGCAGGCTTTCCAGTGAAAAATCATGGTGGGTAAATCCCCAACTCTCCAAAACAGGGTGGACCCCGTAATTACTAGCTGTGTACAGCCTTGAGTAAATACAAACAGAATACAGAGGAAAACAAGAGGCAAATCTGTTCTGAAGCAAAATTAACAACTTATAATTCCATCGTGCAAAATAAGTCTAGAATTCTGACAATATGTGTGATGCTTTCTATAAAATCCCATTTTAATCAGTGATGACAGTTTGACGTTTTTCCAGCTGCTTAGAAGTACTAGACAGTCAAGTATCTCAGTAGGGCATGGGTTGGCATGCTGGGATGTATGTAAGCTTTAGCTTTCCTCCCACTCAACGACTTACGATGGTATTTGAAGAACAGGGAGGGGGGGAAGCTTTCTGCAGGTTTTGCACTAGCTTATGCCATCTGTGTTTTTAGCCTTGTCTTGTAAAAGTAAAATCTTCACTTGAAAGTGTATCCAGATGCTGCCAGCTAATATTATCATTCTCAGTAGCAAGTGAGGGTTTTATTTATAAAATGTCCTGGCCTTTGCTGACCAATTCATGGTTCTGCACATTTGAGGGACATATAAATAGCAATTAAACCACAGTTTAGAGTAATGCTTGGGCTCTTAAAGAAAGTGACATCAATTTAAAGGAAGGGTTAATGTGCTGGTCTGGACATCAATCAAAAGGAGGAAAAAAAATGTTGTCTAAAGCAGCATTTAAATGATGGAATAAAGCACCTGGGAGAACAGGCTCCACAACATGGAGGCTGGCAGATGAAAGATGCCCAGGTGAGGTTACTGGGCTTGATGAGACAACCCATCTCAGGTGTGCCTGCTCCAAAACCTGTAGAGGCAGCATGTCTTGGAAAGAGTACTGTGTCATAAAGGTGGCCTTACAGCCTGTTTCCTTTGGAGAGAGGTCTCAGTCCTTGAGGGGACAGACATTGTCTGAGATAAGAGGGAGAAAATTTGTTACTTACTTAACATCTCCTACTGCATCCCAGTCAGACCACTTATCCTAACCTGCCAGATAGTACCTTAATCTTCCTTGGATATGAACACAGCTTTGGTCATTATTGCCACTATTTGGTCACCACCTCTTCATCCTTGCTGTGTTTATCTTCGCTGTGTTTTTCTGAAGTAGGAAACCACTGAAAATCCCTTTTAATAAATAGAAGCCTGATGTAAGATGTGCCTGCAGTCCCACTGTTCCAAGCCTTGCCGTGTGTGGCATTTCCGTGTAAGTCCTGAAGTCCCCGTGCCCCAGGTCTTCGCCTTTGCCGTGAACTTCTGTGTCACGTGCTCGGTTTCTGTTGCACTCTGCCTTACTGTTCCTGTTGCCTCTTGTTGCATGTTTGTTTCCTCCCTTCTGCTTCTCAGTGAAGACCAATCCGCTCTCCAGTGCACAGGTTTTTTAGTTAGGTTGCAATTTCTGTGGAGCAAGACACAAAGTCTTAGCTCACAGCCCACTTGTGTACACACAGAGCACCTTGTTAGCTGTATAAACAATGAGAACAAATCAAATTCAGGTTATCGATATTGTAGTAGCACAAGGGTAGGCATGTAAAATCAATGCTATGGACCTAACCTGCATGGCATAGTTACTGCAATTATACATAAAAATCACAGTTTTGTGGATTGGTAGGGACATTGAACTTGACATGCTCTTGCACAACTACTTGGTGCCCACCAAGTTTGAAGCACAACCATGCGGTACAGTCTGTATAGCACTGGGGATGCCGAAACTCGACTCTCAATCAGGAGCTGTTGGTTTATTTTTATTTTGGTTTAGTTTTAATCATGTTTCTAGATTGTTTGGGGAATTCACAAGTGTTGTCTGAAGAGTTTTAAAAACTCACTTTTTACATATCTAAGCCTTGTATCTTCCAGCTTCAAATAGGCAATTGGATGTGTTGATGCTAGCACTATACTGTTATGAAGAGCAGGCATTAAATTGAAGAAGCACCTATAAAGAAGAGCAGAATTTCCACCTGCAGATAAAAAGCCTGTTTGAGAAATTTGGACTATATTTGTTGTCTTTGCTTATTTCCGTACTGAGTGTATTTTTAAACTAGTTACATGTAGCAGAATGCATGAAAAAATCAAGACTTTCAGTTCAGAGACTGAGAGATCTAATCAGAATGTTGGTGACTTATTTACAAATGTTTTCGCAGTCATGTTGCTTTTCTTTAATTTCTACAGGATATCCTTTTCCTTCAAAGTCTCCAGAAATGATGAGAGAGGCTGCTTGTTTGGAGGCTATTTGTTAGGAGGCTGACAAGATGAATTAGTCAAATAATTGCTGCTAAACTTGTGCAGTACCTTCTATTTAAGGTATTTTGTCTGGATAAATTGTTCTCTGTTAAGGCACAATCATTCACTCTCAAAAATGTATCATTTTTGGTACATTTCCATCTATGTTCAGACTGCTTATCTTACATTTTCTACTATCTTGTGATGTTTTGTGTAGTGCAATACATTATTTGGTTTTATAATGAAAAATTAATCTTCCTCACCCTCTCCCTTCAGATTACAGATCTTCATGGCAAAGGGAAGAAAAAAGTTCAAATCTTTTGTTTGAAAATATCAATTCTGTTGATAATTATAAAATACTTAATTCCTTTGGCTTTAGATGAACCATTAAGTATGTCCCCAGCTCATAAATCCAGTCACTAATGAAAATCTGCACAAGTGAACTCAGACAGAAACTTTGGTGTGTGTCTGTGTGGTTTTTTTCCAGGGAGGCTGCAGCAGTGCTTGTACCCAGAGAATCCCCAGGGCTCTGGAGATGATTAATGATAACAAAACTCTCCCTATTGTGTTAGTGGATAGGAAGGAAGGAAGAGTACTCTAAAAAGTGTGCTTAGAATTTCTGAGTATTGAAGTTCAGAAGTCGAGTTTAACCCTTTAAAACAGCTACAACATTTCTTCCAGTTGTGTGTGTAAGGAATATGAAATCTACTTTCTTTGTCTTCATAAAATCTGCCTACTGGCTGTGTTAGCAGATTTCTACACCGAGTACATGCAGAGGGGATCCAATGCCCTGAGATGTAGCAACGCTTTTAGAGTAGTTGGGCTGCTTGCAATGTAACAAAGTTAGGCACACCCACAATCCACTTAGGTTTAGCTTTTTGAAACGTGTTAGAGATTTCTGCTAATGGGTTTTCCCTGTGGGCAGCATTACCAACCTGATTATACAGGTTTTAAGAAACTCTCTCAGGAAGATTCTTTTTCATCATAAGTTTTGACATTGACCTACTAAACTGGGTAATTTAGCATTTTATTTTCTAAGAATGAAAAAGAAAATTGAATATTTCATGACAAGAGAGGGATTATAGTAACGCTTTTCTTTATAGAAAACCTATCATGTCCAGGGGCCAGATCATGCTTCTGAGATCTGCACATCTACATGAAGATATCAATGCCTGCTTTAAGACAGCAACTGGAGTATTTTGGTTGTGATGCCCATCCCAGTTACTTGCTGTGGAAGCTTCTACGAGATGTGCTTGTGAATATAGTTTGAAGATGGAGCTGAGAGGTAAGTAACATGCACCTTACTACCAGGAAGGTTTCAATCAAAAAGTGATACTTTTGCAAACAACAGGAATATTTGTAGGGACCTTCTATCTCAACAAAAGCAGGGAGGTTGTGTGAAAGATGTCTCTGGTTGGCTGTGGCAATCTGGAGGCTCTGAATGGAGAGCTCTGGCCTCCCAAAATCCTAAATTCCTGGGAGATTAGGAGCAGCTTTTGAACAGAGGTGGAGGGCAAACCTGTGCCTTCTCCCCCTGTGACACATTGCAAGACAATCTTTGTGAAGAAATTTTGTTGGACATTGCATCACAAAAAGCCCTCTTCTAAAGCTAACTGGGAGGATGTGGCAATTGTGATTTAATTGCTATGTTCCTTTAATAGCAATTGTTCTTTTCCATGAAGGGGTACCAAATGCAACCTGATTATTAGTTGGCTGAAAAACAGGAATGCTCTGTTTCACTAGGACATGTTACCTGATACACTGAAGCTGAGATTCGATTAAAAATGTACTGGGAATTTTTAAACTGTTTTTACAGCAGATAAATTTTATCAAAATATTTCCTTTTTAAAAAGTTTCATATGCTGTAGTACTTGGCCAGCTCTCCTGCTAAAATGCTGTGGTTTAAAGTAGTTCATTTGTCCACTCCAACCCTTCAGTCTCGCGTATCTGGGCTCAATTCTTGTTGTTTGTCTATGCAAAAGAGTGCTTTGCAAAAGCGTCATTTAGTATTTGCTTTGAGCTTTAGAGTGAAATATTCAGAGTTGTGCCTGCAAGAAATCTGTTTAGTAGTCATCGTTTTACTGTGTTTATTAATTTGTTACTGATTTGCTGCTATTGGTAGGCATGGAGTTAGAAGAGTGTTACTAACCCTCTAGCTGATCCCAGACAAAAGAAATGGTTTGTTGGGATTGTGATATTTGATCATTTCCTTCCTCTCAGTCCCTTCATCTTTCTATATTCTCCTCCTTTCTCTACTTGACTTTACACTCTGGAGTGTCCAGAGTTGGAGGATGTCCAAGTACAGCAGCACACTGTGAGACTGTGTGGTGATTCTGTGGTCAGCCAGGGAAGCATCTCCAAAGAACATCCAGAAAATGAAAAAAAATAACATGGTGTTCACTCAGTGTATGTTCACATATGACCTTACTTATCTGACTGTGTTATAGATGCATGTGTGGAAAATACATGGCAGAGGTATAACGTCTTGCTCTTCAGAAATTTGCTAAAAATAGCCTGGAAAAAAATACTTAGCATTACTGTGATGCCTGTTGTAATGTCTCGGAGCACTCCTCCTACATGACCTTAGTCTCAAAGTAGGACTCAAGCAAGAGCAGATGAGCTGAGGGTTTTTATGCTACTTTTGGGGATTAGGTTAGTGCCCGTGACCGGAGTTGCCGCTGCTGGCTGCATCCCACATGTGGCCAGGTCCTTTGGTTTGCAGCATTCTCTGCCTCAAATGTAGGGTTAAGATTTCTTCCTGTGCTCTGACCCTGTTCGGGTAGGTAAACAGGCCGGAGCAGCATAAAAGGGCTGGAAGCCCCATTTCTGGCCGGGGGAGAATTCCCTCGGCACAGGCCCTGCAGAAGACAGCAACAAGGCACCGCACAGACTCTCCCCCAGATGGCTGGTACCTTTGGTATTCAAATAGGGGCGACCCTGATAGGCGGCCAGCACGGCTCCTTTCAAGTCCTCCTTTAGTTCCTGCTGTGTGTCTTTCCCCTCTTACTGCAGAGAGAAGAACACTCTAGTTTTGTTGTGTTTAAATTACACTAGCTTTTATATTAGGACACATCAAAAACTAACACCCAAACCATTTTCAGTTCACATAGCTATATAAGCAACTGCCTCATAATTAAAGTATTTAATTAAAATGTACATATGCCCTCAACAGAAGCAAAATTGTTCTGTAACATTGATGCTAGCATGAAGTTTATACTAGACAATTCAAAGATTTCTCAGTTACTTACTACATAAAAGCAGTTCCAATTCCACCTTTAAAAAAATCCCACAAAATTCTTCACATAAATCTTCCACTTGTATAATTAATAAATTACTTTGGTTAAAAATGTTAAATTGCCAAGAAGTCTGACTGCAACTGCTCTGCTCCTTTTTTATATACATATTAAAAAAAAAAGAAAAGAAAAAGAGAATGTTGAAACAGCTGAGGTTGGTTTGGTTGAGGGTTAATGTTTGGGTAAGAAGCCTCCAAGGAAAACTGAAGTGCTGAATGAACACCACTCTATGGTAATTAGTGAGTGGTATTTTTCCTTTGGAGTCAGTTTCTGAATCAGTGTAATAGCTAGTGATGGGAATGGGGAGGGACGCCGGATGGGGAAGACGGTAACTTTCTCAGTGAGCTGTAATGTTGAGATTGTGGCCATTTCATTGATGATATAGAGGCACTCCCAGCAAAAAGAGTGCAAGCCTTGTTGTGTTGGCTGGAGAATAAGTCATTAATTTAAGTTACAACTACTTTTTTTCCCGTGTTTGTTGTTTTTTTTTTCATGTCCCCAACATCCTATCTGGTATTGTGGTGCCATATTGAGTAGTTACTGTCTTCCATGCTTGACATACCTGAATTCAGTGGTTGGTAAAATGTTCCCTGGTTATATAGTTCTGCCTGTAAAGTCTGCAGAGCACTTTAGGATCTCTGAACAAACATTAGTAATTATATTGAACTTAGAAAAGTATTTTTCTGCACTTAAGTAGAATACTTTTCTTTAAAGATCTGTGAAATATTATATACCCTAACTATAGTTGTATGTTCTAAAAGGACTTGTCAGCATGCATCCTAGGAGATCAAAAGGTAAGGCTTTGTTTTCTTCAGTTCTTTGGCTTCCACCACAAGCACATATATGGTATCAGACCTGATAACAGCAGTTGTAGAAAACAGGCAGTTGGAGTTCTCTTCTTGCAGCAATTGGATGGACATGTTTAAGGTGTGATTAAGTGTGGATCTCATTTGGCATAATTTATTTCACTTGTTTAACTTAGCATGGAAGAGATCAGTATTTTATGCCATTTTATATCTGTGATGTAAAAAGATGGCAGTCTCAGCCAAAATGCTGTGAACGTTGGAAGAATCACTGTGCTTCTTTGGCTTCCAATGAGGGAAGCTCATGGCCATAGATTATCAGACTTCTTTCCATCCTTTTGATAGGTATTACTGTGAGTAAAGGCTCAGAATAAAATAATTGAGGGATTTTCAATCTTTAATGTTGATGTTTTTTCTGCTCTTTGGATAGTTTTAACATTCTAGCTGCTTGTTCTTTAATATATAAGTGGAAGCAATTCTCAAGACAGAAATGGCATTTGATTTCTTAAAAAAGAAATGCCATATAGCTGTGGCAGTCACCAAACTTCAAAATGTGTAACTGAACATGATGCTTTTTTTTTCAGAATGGATTTTAAAATGGTGTAATTGAGTAATAAGTCAATGTGTTAACTTGTGAAAGAACTGTGAAAGACTTTCTTTGTCCCTTCCAAGAACTGTCAATCAACTAAAAGCTCAATTTTTTTTGCACAGAAGAGTTTGGGTTTTGTGAAGAAAAAATGCATTTTCACTAAATAGAAATCTTAACAAAATTTTATTTGAAATGTTGGGATTTCTTCCTGAAAAGTCAAACATTAAATCATAATCTGTTTTGAAACATGAGTGTTTGCAAATAATGAACGTGCGGTGGGAAAATGTTCCAAAATACAAATGTGCTCTTTTGAGCTTTCCTTTCCCAGAGCTTACCTCATGAGTAGCTTCTAAGCAGGGAAGGTGCAGGCAGGCCAGCCTGGTGTGGCAGTTTGAAGGCTGCCTCTGTGGCTGTGGTGATAGAGGTGGCCTTATACTGAAGATAGCCAGCTCCTTTAGCACCTTGGAACACATCTGAGCTGGTCCTATGGACCTCTAGAAGAGGTCTTGGAAGGCCACGCACTCAATCCTAACTGGAAAGCCCCTGATATTGTATGGTGGTTGTTTTGGAATAGAGCCCCTACTTGAGCAAAATCTCAATAGTTTGGTTTAGAGGTGGCCATGGTTTGAAATCAAAATGAGGGTGGAGAAATTACTATTTTAAACTGAATTAGTTAATTTAAGAATATATGTAGCATATGTAGTTTTTTGAAGGTGTCAGTTTTTGGTTTTTATAGGCAATGTGTACCCACAGAGAGAACTTCTGGTTCTCAGGAACAGAGCACAGAAGATCTGTGGATATCAGTGAGGTCAGTTTTTCTTCAGAATGTTCTCTTTATGGCCGTGACAGCTTCTCACCATCTTCAGGGTTCTGCCTTTCTTTACCACTGTTCCTTGGGATGCTGTATTTACTCTTGCTTTTTTGGAGGCAGGCTGAGGTCATACTGTGGTGTGCAAGACATAGGTTTGGCAAGGTGCTAAATCTCATGCTTTGCTTTTAGCCCATTGAAGTGTTTGATGAGAATCAGCGGCTCTTAAGGAACATGTCTCGTTCTTAAAACTAGGCACATGTGAAGTACTGGGTTAGCTAAGGCTGTAGATCAGGTTTTGTGTATTGTGGCTGTGGACTGTTCTTTCCATCTATTAAAGTGATATCCTGTTTTCCCAAGAATATCATATTTAGGAGAAAGCTAGTCAAGAATTCTTCTAAGTAAAAGACCTTTTTTTCTGTACTTCACATAATAGCAGTTCAGTGTGATAAAAATAGTACAGAAAACAAATTAAACTTACAAATGAGAGGATATTAGAGTTTGGTCATCTGAAAAGTTGGTATTGGCCTTTTTTCTGAGAGATTATTTTATTTATGTTTTTTTTCTTATTGATTTTTTTTTTTTCTTCTCAATGTTGCCAAGGTTTCTCACTGTTTTGTTGTTGCTTTTTCATAAAACTCTCCACAATTCTTAAGGGAAACATTCTCATTAAGGTCACAGTGGTAAAAGAAATCTTTATGGTGAGGTTAGGAAGTATTTCTAATGATTTGGAGGTAGTTTTTTGAGGCAATTTGTCCTGACAGTGGTCATTTAAAACTAAAATAAAACCCAGAGTAATAAGATCTGTTCCTTTCTACCAAACCATGCAGAGTCGTGGACTTCAACAGGGAATGATACATGAAACTATTGAAAATACTGTAGAACAGTAAAACCAACTTTCTGACTGGAGAAGAAGGGAGTTTTAAAGCCTTGTCTAAACAAAGTTTTACTACTTTTTACTTTGCTGATAATTAATTTGATACAAATGTGCTGATATTTCCCATACATAGTAGTGAAAAAATGCTTACCCGCATGGAGGAGCGACTGCAAGATAGCTTTGGTGTTCACACTGCTCCCCCATGCAGCCACTTAGGCTACATTTAGACTAGGGAATTAAACAATGTCAGGGGAAATTCCCAAGCACTGTCACATGGAAAGCCATGCTCAAAGCTCCCAGTGGGATTATGACGACCACCAGCCCTGTTGTGCTGAAGTCCTCTGCCTGTGGCTGGAGCTTGGGCATGCTGGGGGTTTGCAAGCAGCCAGTTTGCTCTGGCACCAAGGAGACACGAGCTCTTTGGTGCCAAACAGCCTTGGTGCCTTTTAATATTCTGTAGCGTGTTTGATTTGTTTTACTGGTAAGGCTACTAGATGTAGCTTTAGCAAGCAGCATCAGTGCATTTGTGTGAAGAGGGTTGCTCTGTTTTGCGTAAGTGGCCTCACCTCATATGAACGTGCAGTATTTAGTGTGGAGTTAATAGTATACCTGAATACAGCTGCTGATTATCCAGTCACATTGCTGTGTAGGCCAGCCCTATGCTGTACCGAAGTAGGGCATGTTTGTGCTGCTGTTACTATATCAACACCACAGCTTGTACTACGCTGGGTTGCAAACACCTATGCCATAACAAATGCAACTAGGTGAGCATGCCAATGTGTGGAGCTGACCTCAGCTGTAATGAGCTGTGGAGAGGATAGTAAAATATACCAGTGGTGACTACAAAATGGACTGTCTAAAAATCCAGCACATCTCCAGGGATCCAGTATTATGTTTTTTTAAGTATTCAAAACATATCTAAGTACATTGTTTAAGGACATTTTTTTTCTTCCTGGGTGAAATTATTTGTATTCACAAAGCAGCTTTGCCATAAGAGACTGAACTTCAGGATATCCCAAATCTTTTCACAGTATGTGCTATAGATCAGGGTGTCTGAACTTTTTAGCAGGCATTCTTCTGGTACCCACCAACTGAATGACACTAAAAATCCCTTTATGTTGCTTCCTTGTGTGATGAGCTGGTGAGGTGTCCAAAGAGGTGGAAAAGAGATGCTGGCACTGTATAGCTGTCCAGCTCCTTTCAATCCATCAACCAGCTTTGCTCTAAATGTGCTCTACAGGCCACAGCTGGAGGCTGCTGCCCAAAGGCTCAGAGCCTACATGTTAGGAATTAATACTGAGATTCTGTAAAGATTTATAGAGTTGGAAAACAGATAAGTGGTGTGTAGATGTGTGTGTAGACACAAGGATGTATGTATGTGGCTTAAAAATCTGTAGGTCAATCTAAAGCAAATTAGTTATTTTATAAGCATTTATAAAGGAGGGAAGGAACAGCAAAAGTACACAGCCCCCTCACCTGGAGTTCTTGGGTTGCATAATAAATGTGACTGATCAAACTTCTTCACGTACTTATAAGGTTGTTTGGAGAGGTTAAACAGATCTGGCGATTCCCTGAAATCCCTGGGCGCAGCAGTGCTGAAGCTGTTGCTGTGGCACAGTAACTGAGCAGCCCTTCTGCTTCCTGCCACAGACCACACTTCAGAAGAAGCATGCTTCCCCAGTGCAAACCTGCTTGTGACTGAACAGTTTTTGGAAGCTTTCTAAGAAGGAATGGGGAAAAAAAAAACCCAAATTGTGGAGTTGCTCTGAGATCACAGTGATGTAGATTTATCCTGAGCTAGCTCCTTAGATGCTGACTGCAGGCTTTTTGAAGCTGTGTGTTAAAAAATGACAACAAAATTTTGTTCTGAATCTCTGAACACATTTTCAGTATTCACAGCCTTTACTATTGATATAAAACTGCATTTATCTTGGTATGTGCTGGGGTTTACAAGTCATCAGTGTTGATTCTGTGTGTATGTGTTGGAGCAGAATTTGCGTACATGTAAATGTGATAACAAAGCATTCTCTGTACATGTTACTGTATAAATGAGCTGTAGTATTTTGCTAATGCAAGTTAAAGTCAACAATATCAGAGGAAACAAAAAGTGAATTTGACTTCAGGACAGTATGACATCACTGGAAGATTATGAAAAAAAGTACTTTCACTGAAACAAGCATTTTCTAGAATGTAGTGAACTGGACGGATGGCAATTTGCAACTGTCATTTTGAATTTTCTCTTCTAAGCAGCAGGGCTATTCCTGTTTTAAGGTCCCATTTTCTCCTTACTTCTGCAGGGCAAAGGGCAAGGTTTAAGCAATATACATGGATTCATTATCCTAATATGGAGGCAAAGACATAAAAAATCCAACAAAGCTCTTTTCTCTTTGAGGATATTGCCACATAAGAAAAAACATGATTCTGGGTGAAAGAGGGAGAGGAAGGAAGATTTATAGTACCTTTGATTTTTGCATTCCTCTGAGATTATTTGAAATTTTATAATCCTATTTGCAAATTAAACTTAATTTCTTGACTTTAGCAGTCTTACATCTTACCTTAAATGTAGTCAGAAGTGTTTCTATTTAACTGTCATTGTGGAAATCCATATTTATCCTTCAGTATTGATGGCTATACTTATTTTTTCTAGTAATTGTTGCAGAGCCTGCTTGAGATCTGAAAACTGGCTGGCAAGCTTTCAGTTTCTTGTGTTTTGACTGGCAATTAAGACTTTATCTGAGTTTGATTGCCAGTTCTGTTGATAGTATGTGAAGTGGACTATTACAGGTTTTACTCCTGCACAGCTCAGTGGTTCAGCATCTCTCCTTGCCATTCTGTAGGCGTGACTGCAAAAGATGTGCACTAGCAGTGTTGGTACCAGGGTTATTTTTGCTTAGGAGATGGGCAGAGCTGTGCAGTTAGAGTTGGTTGAGACCTGAGGTTTCTAATCCAAGGTCTGCTGGCAACAACAGTTTAATTTGATGGAGTTTAGATCAAATATTGATGATACAGCTCATCTTCCTAGTCACCATGTCAATCTGGTGATGGAGATGCTTCATCTTTCCCCTGTCCGTTCAGACTGGGGCTGGGTGAGCAGGGTGGTGTGTGGGAACAAGGGCAGTTATGTTGAATGAGAGCCATGAAACCACAGCAGGAGTGGAATCCTTGCAGGTTCACCAGCTGCAGGTGCAATAGCCCACTAGCATTTTACCAGGTTGGATGGAACCCTGCCTAAAAAGCAGATATCCTCTGTGAGCATATCAAGAAACTGGTGCTGCAGTTTCAGCACCTTTCTGGTTACTTTCTGCTGTTGTCTGGCATGGCACCTCACAGTGAAAATAGTGCCTGATGGTTCTGTGAACATCTTGGTGTAGTACAGCTCTTCCTCTGCAGCACGGTGCTATTGGGCTGCTGATTGAATCTACACTTGCTATTTAGGATGGTAAACGAACAATGATTTGGCTGATAGTTGCCAAGTTCCCTTCCTCCAGAAGGGATTCTGACTTCTGTTTGGGTCTGGACACCTCTAATAGACATTTTTTCTTGACAGTTAAAATATCACTTGGAATTTAGATTTAGAGCTGCATCTGGAGGAAGAAGCTTTCTTGGTAAGCATTCATTCAGTCTGTCAATGCACATGCTGGGAGGCTGCCTCTAGAGCACTTACTTGTCAGGATGCATGCCTGACAATGACTCTTGCTGTGCTTTTTGGTTAAAATACTGACTGAGCAGGGTATGTGTTTGCATTTACCTCAGAAGAGCCAGGGAACCGCTTTTTAGGTGGTACAACCTGTGTGAGAGCCAAATGTGCCACAGTTGGGCCTGAGACCTATTGTTTGGTGACAAGCTGGAGGCTGGCATAAAAAAAAAAGGGTGATCTTCCACTAAACTTCTTTAAGGAGAGTGACTTGCTCCATACTCCATGGGAAGCAGAACAAACACAGCTCTTCTGTGTCAACAGAGCACTCAGTTGTGGGTGGGATAAGTTAAAGCCTTGTCTGAGACTATTAAATAAGAGATTAATTATAGTTGTGCTTTTGGTAGTTCACTGATTTCATTCTTTGTAATCTGTGAGGAGCATCACAGTCATTAAAACCCATTGGTACCCTGCTAATAGTTAGTGAAGAATTGCACTCCAATAAAAACACAGTGTTGAAACAATAGAACAATAATTTATCCAGTGTAGTGTCTCACAGGGATTATAGTTGAATATGTTTGTTTCTCATTTTGAGCACATTCACTGAAATTTGCAAATGCAAATTAGTAAATGGGTACAACAAACTAAGAACATCTATGTCATGTGCACTTAATCATGGATTGCTATGTGAGCAGAGCTTGTGCACGGGCATACATCAAAGCTGATATCTATCTATGTTGTAATGTATTCCTCCACATGACCATATCCAATACGTGGTACTTATTATTCCATTAGTACCCAAACCACAAACCCTTTCCAATATCCATCTGCAAAGATGCAAATAGCTGCATGCTTTGTTTTATTAAGGATCAGCCATTAGGGGGTCACTGGTTAAAAGTCTGCAGATCATTAGAGAGATTTAAAAAAAATAAACAAACAGCTGTTGTCATATATCTTGAAGAGTTTCTGTTGTACCAATGCAATTTTTATCTGTGGTGATGACGTTGTCATGGGAACATATGCACAAGGGAATTAAATGATGTCAGGAAAAGCGTAAATGATGCAAACAAACCTCATTTGAAATGTTAATTACCACCCTTCATACTACTCCAAAGAACAGTTCAATTTGATTTTATTTCAAA
>NW_009953205.1:1041773-1101964 GCF_000747805.2 Chaetura pelagica | reverse complement strand
AAATATGACAATTTTGTTTAACAATAAGTAGCTTACATTGTTGTACCAAAGTGAGTATGAGTCAGTGAGTTAATCTGCATTGGCAGCATTTGCACTGGGGACCATCTGCAGCCCTGCTTGTCTGAGCATCAGTAATATTCCTCTGTGAATATCTCATCTTGATGGTCAGGGGAGGCAGGCAGCCTCTTTAAAGAGTTCCATAAATGCTTATAATTGCTGCATTAAACTTCAGTTTATTATTTTCTCCAGGTGCAGGTATGCGGATGATATGAAAACCCACTGCATTTACATACAAATTGAAGATTTTTATTAATCAGCCCAGTAACAGGAATCAAACAGCAACACTCCATCAGGTCCTTAAATACATTTGGTGACATTTTTACCATGCATTAGCATGATAGGGCAAGCAGAATATAATGTACCAATGATTGCTTTTCCATTGAAAGCACAAACGGTTTCATTTTTCCTGTCATCTCAAATAAGTGTTAAAGAGGGTTTGGAGGCTATTGTGTACCTTCCGTATGCTAGGGACTTACAAACACTGATGGCCACATTAAATAACCATTAGTGGCTTGGCTTAGATCATTGCAACATCCCTCCTCTTCAGAATTTATTCTTTGATTTAAAGTGAAAGCAATCTGTGACTGCTTTCATAAAGTCCTTCGGCTCCCTCATTTTTTTTTTTTCCTCAAACAAAATGCATTACAACAGTAATTTTATGACTGTTAAGATAACTGCCGTTAACAAGCACTTAATTAAAATGTACAATAAATAGCAGGCTGCAGTCTTATCTCCTCTCATGAGCTCCCAGCAGCCTGAGACTCCAATGCACAGCCCTGCTGTTCCTCGGCTTGTTTGCAGATTAATTGCTTTTCTGTCTGGCAAAAGCTGCTTCTCCTTCAGCCAGATCGTAAATGACCAGATAGGGACTTTATCAATCAAGCTACTACTTTCTGTGATCACTTCCATTCAACACCTTCTGAATTTCACATTGAGAGGAACAGAAGTTATAGAGATAGGATTTAACATCTTAGTTTTTGTGTGCTTGGAATTTACGATAGTGCTGTCACCATTTGACACTGTTAATCTTTACATACAATACCCTTGGAGCAAGGCTGGTTTTGTTCCTGAGCTGGAACTGTCCCTTGTAGGAATTGTGAAGAATACATATGAAACACAACCGAGATGCTCTCTGTAGCACAAGGTTACATCTCTTCCATAATCTGTATGCACTTGCTGATGTAGCTCAGCATCCCTCTGCAACCTTGGATCCCGACCAAGGTACAGTTTACAGTTATATTAATTGAGAAGTTGTTTTATTGTGACTACTTTTCGTTTATATGGGGGCAGTTGTCTGGAGGCCTCAGGCATGGCCACGGGCCTTGGTTTGGTAGGTGCTTAATGTGCCCTGAATTAAAGCCTCATTATACTCAGAACAGGCTTTGTAAAATCAGAAGATAAGAATGTCCCTCTTTGGACTTGGCCTATCAGCAACACCCTTGTGCATATATATTTGGGGAAATACAGCTGTTTGCAGATGAATTGTGATTTCTGAATTTAATAAGATGATCTGAACAAGTCCAATATCAGTAGAAATGTTATTCTTTTTACCAAAAGTCTTTAGAGGACAACTACTCCTGCTACTTGCGAATACACAAGAGTTACAAATGTAAATATAACACCAGAGTGCAAATGTGCTGTAGTCCAGTTCTGAAATGCAATCCTTGAACCACAGTAGGTATGTGGTTTTCTTGTTACCTGCTTGGAATATAAAGAAATCTCTAATTTACCAGCAAAGGGAATGGCTTCCATTTGGAGTTCTAAACATGCACCATACAGAAACTTTGAAAATACATGATGTTAACTTAAGACTGGCTTCTGAATACACATGAAGCTGCAGTGTTAAACATAATTTGTGTAGCTGCTTCCGTGTTATCACTAAGGTCAGGACTACTACGCCTTCCACGCTATTGTTTGAATTCAGCAGCCCTGTGAACATGTTTTGGTTTTGTTTCTTTGTTGCTTGTCTTTTCTCCTGCCAATCAGAGAGACAGGGGACTTTCCTTGTGGAAAAACTTCTCCCTAGGAGAGCCAAAATGCAGTTCCACAACAGCAATGTCTGGATTCATGTTAGCAGCCTCCAAGGACATTTGGAGCGTATTTAAAAAGGGTCTTCTCCCATCTGATCTGTGAGTGGTGTGCTCAGAACTTCATTCTTAAAACACACCACCAAAAGCTAATTGTAAATGAATGAAAAGGAAGGTAGCTCTTAACAGGCCTCTGTAGACTTCTCCAGTTCCTGAGCAGATCCATCAGAGGACTGGAGGAGTCAGTGTGTTGGGGGGAGTGATGCAAACCTATTAGTGGAAGGAAGAACCCCGAAGCAATGGGAGTGTTCTCAAGGCACAGAAATGAAGAAGCAGCTGATAAAAAGTTGCTATAAAGCTGCTAAAGGAGAAAATACTCAACTGTTGGAATCCTGCAAGCTATTTGTCATGGTTGTTACACTGCTACCACTTAAATAAGCAAAGAAAAAAGCACAAAAGATAAAGACAAGAAATAGTCACTAAGCATATCAACAAGAAGAGAATGCAGCCCTGTGAAGGTAGTAAAAATACATACACAGGTCAAACAAATTTGCACTGTAATCCTGCTGCAGCTGAATAGCCCCAATATAACGTGTATGCATAGACATTTGCAGCTCTAATGCGGTTATATCAGAGAAATGTTACTATCAAGGTGCTTATATGTGCTATGATCAGAATAGCATTTACATCTCATACTTGTAACCATTAGTTGAGCAGACATGTTCACAGAACACTCTTTTGAAGGAGGGAGATTAACAAGTAACTACCATGTGTCTGTGTTTTTATTTTTTTTTTCTTGAAGGAGGGTTCATTTTTGCAATTACACAACAATCATGGTTTCCCATGACACCTATACATTTGAAATTCTGAGTTCTTACCAGTTTCCCTGTTTTTATATGTCAGTGAGGATGGGATGTTTCCCTTTTCACACCTGATGTCTTAAGAGAAAATTTCTGTTTCAAGTTCAGCTGCTTCTTAATTTTATTGAATGGGCATTTATGTCCATTTATGTGCTAGCTGTGGGCTGAGCTTTCTTGATGAGATCTGTTTCATTTCAGACTTCAGAAAACCTGTTCAAATGTTTGGTATCTCTCTGTCTCTTCTTAAAATGATGTGTAATTTTTGAAAGCCTTGTCCTGAAAAATCAAATTACTCAGTATGTCTGGACTTTTCCAGATAATTTCCAACACACTTGAATACTGGCTCAAAAACCTGTTGCTGCATAAACCAGATTTCTCCACAACTTGTTATAGGTTTCTTTGCATGTGGGAGAGAAGAACATTAGGGACTGAGGGGGCAGGCCCACTAACAGAGCACAGCCATGGCTGATCAATCCAGGTCATCTCGCTGCACTTGCGTTAGCATGTGTGTTTTAATTTTTTATTACTTAAGAATTTGTTTTGAATTTATGCTGATTAAAAAAGGTCGTATTACCATCAGTACCTACATTAATTCAACCTTGTAAAATTTACTTCACCCACTCAGCTGGGTGGAGTGACTTTTTTTATGGATGAGCAGATGTTATAGCTGAGCTGTCAAGTTTTATATTACTTCATTTATTCACAAGAAATGTTTTAATCCCAAACACTCCACTGTGAACAACTAGTGAGATTTTTTGAGTTGTGTGAAACCCTGGAAATTCAGTGATATATTCTTCGCATTCTGAAATTGAAACATTCTCTAATCTGACATAAAAATATAGTATGTACTGAATATTGTGTTTTGACATTACATTCAGCGTGATGGCCTTAGCTAACCCAGCTGAATGAAGCAGTCTACCTGTGCAAATCAGTGTAACTCCATTTAAGTCAATGGAGCAATTCAGCAGATGAGGACTTCTTGTTTTCTTGCAATATTCTCATTCTAGCCATTGTAGTGAGCCTTATTCTTTCTGTCTCCATCATCACATAGCAAGGGTACAAATATGGTAACGAGATTTCGAGTTGCTCTTAATTTGTTTGGTACAATCCCATGGATTTTTTTTTAAATAATGTATTTATTTTTTTAATATATTTGTTCTCAGTTTGTGGAAATATCTCATAGCAGTGATGGTAGGGAACGCTGGAGGACTGGGCACTCAACAGAAGAACTAATGAGAATTTTGAAACTTGAGGGAGGCAAAACAATTTTGGACTGTGGCATTAGCACATAGACTAAATACTTCTGCTACAGGGAGAAGGAGTATTGGGAAATACTGGAGATTCTGTAGGTGTAGTAGTTATCAGTGAACATATCTTCATGTAATAAATGGGGATTTTGAAGATGATTTTCACAGACAAAACAGCTGACAGTAGTTTCTTTTTAAAAAATTGGGTGGTTTTTTGCAAGCTCACATCCCAGATTAGAGTTGTGCTATGAGCAGCCAGCTCTGGGATGGGTTTTGTTGCAGAGTAACGCACAAATGTGATGTAGCACAGTTGTTGGGAAGCTTGGATGCACAGTGTACTGGGTATGGTGATGACAGCTTTTTTAGCTCTACAAGGACAGAGCTACATACTGCACAACCTCCAAGTATGTATTTAAGGCCCTACTCAGCACTGCTGCTGGCATTGTGGAAAACCAAAAATACCCTTCTTAATGCAGCCAGTGTTGAGAACTTAATTTCCTTAAAAAGAAATCTGGAAGACGTCCCAGATTATATATGTGTGCCTCTAACTTCAGAGAGGGTATGACTGTACTTTTTACTATGAGTAAAATTAATGTTAGAGGGCTTTCTTGTTCAATATTCTTGTTTTAGCCCTCCTAATGATCTTGGTTCTTTCTCTTGCCATAACCTCATAACAGGGGTACAAATCCTTAGGGGAAAAAAATGTGTACATTGATTCCTAGCTGGCTCAAGATCATGTAATTTGGGGTTGATGAACAAAAAATTGTGAACTTGGGTACTAACTGAATTGTCATTGAGAACAGAAACTAATAAGAATATTCTAATTCATTTAACTATACACTTATCTAGTGTTTTAACTGATTTTTATCTTAGTAGATTTTGTGGAGATCAGACACAGACAACTGTGAATGGCTATTTTAGAGACATTTGTAAGAGTTGTATGCAGAAAACGTTTTAAAGCTCTGTTAGAAAGGCTGTTCTACAAAGGCTGAAGCAGAAGAGATGTCTAAGTCAGAAAATGTTTGTTTCGCTTCTGAGGTGAATTGAAGATGCTTGGTCAGTCTCTTATCACTGGTAGTTTATCAGACATAACAATCACACTGTACATTTCAGAGGTTGTTTTTCAGTAAAGCATTTAAATATGTTACTTGCTTTGCGAAGTTAAGGTAAAAGTTGAGTTTGGGCTAGAAACCTGCTCTCCAGACATTTTAAAATTTTGGCAATGATTAGTCTTTTTATGAACCAACTATTCCCCTCAAAATGAGCAATCCTGATCTTTGGGAAGGTCAAAACATGCATCCTTTTCTGACTTGGTGGGAAGTAGAGAGTGCTAATTTGTTAGAGAATTTAATATTTAATCAGTTCTTTGGGTACTTTTTCCCCTACTGGAAATCTGCATTGCAGTTTACGTTTAGGCTGAATTCAAATTATTACAAGAGGTTTTGCTCTTCTGTGTGACTTGTTTCTGCCCTCTGGCTGATCCATGGTCCATGGTCAGCTCTCAGATCTCCAAGAGGCCTAAAACATGTAGAACATTTTGACATTTAGGGAGGTCAAATTGAAGAGGTTAGAAGGAGAGTTTTAACTTGCAGGAGAGCTTTTTATTCCCATTTACATTCAGGTTGTTCAAGCAATTGTTTTTTAAAAAAAGGACACATTTCAAGCCTGTTGTGTGTGACTGGTCTCTTCTGCATAGCAACCGAATGGGAGACACCTCTTAAAACTTCTCCCCTGAATCTCAGCCAACTTCCAGTTCTTCTCTCTCTGCACTTCAGAATTCTGAGATGCTCACCAAAGGCTGATGAGCAGTATTGTAAGTCTTAGGGAAAGAAAAAAGTCCTGCTAAGGTGACAGTTGTAACAGCTTCCACTGATACAAATTGTCCCTCAGAGGCATGAAACATACTTCATCATCTTCTATGATAAAGAGGGGAAAGCATTAACTTCCATCTCAAGCTGATCTTTTTGGAGTAGACATGCATCCAACTCAAAAGCTCAGACCTAGAATTCAGGATTTGATAGAAAGGTTTGAATTGAGATCTGAATTTTGCTAAGCCTTCCTGCTTTTACATTTGGTTGTAACAGGATCTGCTACTGGTGTTTCCAGTCTGGCAGATTTTCAGGCACATGTGTTAGGTCCAGGCACTGACTGGAAAGACCCAAGTGAATTTTGGTCTGAGTAATCAGTGATTCACTCCCTCCCAACCTCACAAGACAGCAAGCTTAGGAGGATTTTATCCATGTCTTTTTGCCATAACAAATAGTATCTGATTGGGTGCACCTTGATCCTGCAAATGTTACGCCAAATTTCACGTGTTTGCTGTGGAGATGTATAGGTGGGATGTGGTTATGAATTGGTATTAGACAATGATATTTTTGCTGTGTGTTTGTTTTGGCAAAGAAACAGTAGTTGCTGTAGTTTTAAGCTGTGAGGTGTGGTATTCTGGGAAATTCAGTTAAGGCAGCCTGAGGATTACAGTGGGTATTAGTATTAACCAATTACAAAAAAAATCTTGACAAATTAAATGTCAACCCCTGCCCAGCTTTAGCTGTTGAAATTCAGATCCAGATGCAAGATTGGCATTTTCTGTGTATCTTTGCTCCGCTGAAACACAGTGGCAAAAAGGAACGATATCCTTCTCTGTCTCTCGGACAGCAGTTAATTGAGCTCTGTGTCTCAAATATCTCCTCAATGATCAGGAGTTTTTAACTGTTCACATTTTTCATTCCTCCCATCACCTGAGAAGGCTTGTCTGTTATTACACCACACAGCAGTGACTTCCAGTTAAATAAGATGAAACAAAGTAAAACCTTTTTCTTATTCTATGAAGTTTGTTTAATTTTTATTCTGTTGCAAAATACTTTTTCTAGCTCAGTTATGAGTGAAAAAAGCTGGTGTCACTTTGTACAGCATTTCAGTGCCAAGCTCTTAAAAGCATTGCAATTGGAAATGACAAAGACCTGCGAGGGAACCTAATAACGGCCATTCCCAAGCAGGATATTTCCATATTGTGTGTTTCTGTGTAGATGTATATTCCCTATAGCTTTACCAATACTTAAACCCCCCCCCACAAAACAACACCAAAAAAACCAAAAACAAGAACAACAACAAAACCACCACCAAACCTCTGAATTAATAGGGTTCTACTTATTTTTGTTGGGAAATTATTGCACATGGAAAAGGTTTCTCAATAAATTTTTACCTATTACCTGATAAGTCAAAATTCAAGTTACTGGATTCAGTTACAAATGCAGAGATCCTTGGTGAAAAGTTTTGCTCCCTTACACAAGCTCTTGTCTTCTGCTGGTCATGGTTCATCTTTCTGTCCTTGCTGTTGATCTGTTGATGCACCACTTCTTTCTCCAGCGGACCTGATTAGAAGTCACTTGATTTTAGCATCCATTTTCCTGGATCACTGACCTGCTTGGAGTAGAGCAGAACAAACCTCTGTTTTTTAGGTTCACTGTGACAAGTGACCTGTGTCTGCTTCCAGCCACAGACTGAGGGCCCAGGTTGCCTACAGATATGGTCGCAGGAGGGCAGGTTCACACCTGTGCCAGGTCCAGAGCAGTCATGGTGGGAGAGTGGTGCCTCCCCCTTTCGCTTGTATTTGTATTTTCTGCTAGTCATCTATTTTTGTTCTAACATTGGTTGTTCTCATGAGGGGTGTCCTTCAACCCAGGGCCAAGTCCTGGATTGAGTATTAGAAGAGGCAGGTTTTGTAATTCTTCAGGATTCAGTGTTCAGAAACACCTCCTGAATGAAAGAAAAAGCTCAGTAAGAATATGGTGAAGAGCTGCAGGAGGGTAGAAAAACTTAGACCTGCAGATCAAGCATTTGGCAGTTGGTTCATGTTGGCATTTCTTTGCAATTAATGTGAACTGCTGAACTCCTGGATTCAGTTCTGTTCACAGCTGGTATGAGTACAGAGAAGTGTAAATTAAGTCAGTGGAGTTATGCTGAATTTAGATTAATGTTAAGCATCATCTATTTAGTGAATTTATTGTATGATTAAATTTGAAAAGAAATCCAGTGTTTTCCCCTAAAAAAATATTAAAAAGTGATTCCATTATGCTCTTGTTGTGATAATTTTTTCCCTGTCTCTTTAATCTCATTTATATTTTTAAAGACTTCTGTAACCCCTATTATGTACTTCAAAGGTGGAGCCAAGTTTCCAGATTTGTACAGATTATTCCACTTTATTATCTACCTACCATGAAAGGGCAGCCCCACTGGGCTGTGGCACATTGGATCAGAGACACTGACTCCGTACAATGTTCTGGGTATGGAAAACGAAAAAGTATCTTATGCTGAAGGAGAGCAATGGTGAAGGTCAGTAGAGAGAATGGAGTTCCCATCGTGGAAATTACTGTGTGCTCTAGCTCTGGTCAACAGTGCCATTAAATCTTCAGTGCTCAAAAGCATCTTTAATGATGTATTACATCCAAAGGTTTCTGAATTTAAAAGTTTTTGCTTTTGGTATGGAACTTATTAGAACTGAGTTTTTTTCATTTACATTATAAAAAAACTGCAGGCTGTTTCCTATGGAGTGACACAGAAGCTGTGGATCCCTTAATTTATTGCTTAAGCACTAACATTTTTACAACCTTGTTTAGCAGGTGTTTTTTTTGGTCCATCTTCCCAGAAAGTCTTCCCCAGAAAGGGCTTCTCCCCCTCTCTGAAGCAGTTTTGTCAAACATTGCTCAGGGGCTTGTTCTTCATCTTGTATTTTTATGGCCTATAGAAGTAGAGTGGCTTCCTATTCTGTAAAATCAAAGGATCATAATGACAGACAAAGGCCCTGAATCTCTAAATCTGTATATTTCATATTTCAAAATCAGATTTTGGGGGAGTTGGTGTCTGGTGGCTGCTGTTGGTGTGGCTTGGTTTGTGAGTGCTCAGGGTCACGGTAAGAGAGGAGCTGTACTTGTGTCTGTATCCTCATCTCAGTATCTCCTTTCAGGTATCAGATGTACATTCATCCCCAGAAATGGGTTTCCATTCATGTCAGATCAGGTCCTGGCCTGTCTTCTTGAGTTCATTCTGCCAGAAGTTTTCTTCAAGAGTCCATCATCAGCAGTACATGGTGACTAGGCATCCATCCATCCTAAAATCCATATTGCCTTTAATTTTATAAAACATTTAGAAGGTGTTGTCAAGAAGAGCACAGGACTGGATTCCATCCCTGGGATTTAGTAGATTCTGCAGGAGGTCAAAAGGAGGACAGACAGCAAAGTAACAGAGGAATTAAAATCAATTAGGTAGAAAAGGAAGAGCAATGTTCATGACTGAAAACAGCACAGGTCTCTTTTGTGAAGGTAACTAGACATAGCTGCCTTTGTGTGCCAGGATGATCTGACAAAGGCAGCTATGCATGAGCATCACTGAAACACCCACTCTTAAGTCTTAATCTGATCCCTTGGTCCATGTGCCTATCATTGAAACAAAAGTGGGGCGTGTGATGCTGTGTGGAGAGTGTGTGGAGTATCTGAGCCTGGTGTGCTAAATCTGCATCCTGTATCTTCTCAGGTGAACAGTGTGATATTGTTCCTGTAGTTTGTAATCTGTAGTTTGGATTAAGAATAATTCACTTTCCAAGGGTTTGCTATTTTAAAAACAGCAACAATTACAAAACATTTAAGAGCTTCAGATTACAAGATTCTGTGGAAAAATGTTAGTTAACTGGTGTTTTACACAGACTTTTGGATTTCAGACAATCACCTCTAAGGCAAAGGATGACCAAAGATGACCAAAAAGGATGATCATGAGATGACCAAAGTTTTCCATGTAATTCCTCTTCCCTTGTGCTAGGTCTCATACGTAAAGTTCATCAGACCTAAGGTTATTAATTGCTTCTCAGTTAGTTTGAAATCCTCTGGATCCAAGGCTAGTCCTTTTTTAATGCTTAGCTTTTTAAAAAAATCTCCTAGCACTATAAGAAGTCTGGGCTTAAATTAAAATCCTGTCTTTTCTTTGGGGGCTGCATTCTGTGTACAAGCTATCCCATGGCATGTCTGTGAGGCATCCTGTGAGTGGGTGCCTGGCACCCACTGCCTATCAGTAACTGTATACAGGGCTGCAGGCTGTATCCTGTATCAGAGCTGGTATTTCAGCCTCCTCTTAACGTCTGAACAGTTTTAATTGAACAAAAGGCCATTTTCAAGTTTGACAATTTCAGCTTTCCTGGAATTGATGCCAAACACAGAGCAAAGAGAGCAGTGAGGTTTGTGTGTATTTGACAAGGGGGACTCATATTTTCATAGGTTAAAAATGGACATTTTCCATATCCATTGCTAGTTAAAAGAAAGCTTACTGAAGGAAAAAAAAAAAATCAGTAAAAGGAAAATTGGCTTCATCCTGGCTCAAACCAGGACACTCATTTACAAAATAGATAAAATATGTGAGCTAACCTTCAGCCTCTTCAGCTTGTCTCCTATTTCTGTATAGAGCCATGTGAAGTGTAGAGGAAGAGCTGTCCATGTTAATGAAGGCTTCTGGGCATCGGCATGGTGTGGACTGATGTAGGTACATTTTCATTTAAAGCAGGAGTCTGTCTCTGGATGTGTTAAAACTGCACCTCGTCCCGTATTCTCACTCAGATGAAGGAACCAGAGTTCAGCTGGCACCGGACTCCACTATTTTGGCTGATAAGGTTTAGTGTAAACAAATGCAGGTCTGTGAATTATCTGGCATGAGGATCAGTTAGGGGTGCTGGCTTCCTATAGCCTTAATCTAGTTGGCCTAAATGATTTATAAACTGGCAACATGATAAATGTTGTTTTAAGTGGACAAATCACATTGCAGAGGTGTAACTTTCTGTCAGTATGTAACATGACCGCTTCTCTTAGGGGAAGAATAACAATCACAAAGAGCAGTAAGGGTAACAGGATCACAAGTAGGCATATTCCTTCTCTACAGCATAAATCATTAGAAGGTCATTTCTTTTCTCTTTGCTTGCCCTTCTTTGTCTTCTTATTTTATTTTATTTTTTTGGTGCTATTTCCTAGCACTTCCATATAATTTTGGAAAGCTAAACCCTCTATGTGATTTGTGCTGCAGCTTCTTAGTAAATCTATAAAGCTTGTCTCCATCAAGCTGTATTTTCCATTAAAATATTGTTCCCAGGTGATTTCCAATACTATGAAAAGCATGTAGCCATAAGTCTTTCACTGATTGTTTATTATCTGTTTAGGTGCTCCAGAGGATTTTGACAGCTAGGACTTGTATCATATGTGATGTAATAAAAGTGGATGTCTTCAGCGTAACAGGGGTAGCCAGTCTCTCATTTTTGTCTGCCAGGGCTGTATCTATTTTCTGTGTGTGTTTTTTGTTGTTTGTTTTGGGCTTTTTAACATGAAACTTCAGGTCTGCTCCAAATCAGGTCAGTTTAAACTTTGTGTTTTATTTGAGATATCTATATACACACACACACACATATATATATATATATGAACAGAAAACCCAAAAGAAAATCCAAACAAGACACATCAAAACCTTTCCTGTTACAAACAGTCCAGGAAGCAGTAACCACAAAGCTAGTATTTTCTCCAGTGGAGGAGGAGATTAACTTCAGCTGGTTTCCAGCATGGAGGCACTGTTCCATCTCTGCCTGCAGGAAATGCAGCAGGACATTGTATGTCTGTCTTGGATCTGTGTAACAAACATGTTGTGGGATGCAATGTATAAAGCTCCTCACAGTAGCTGCAAGAGGTTAGTGATTTAAGCTACTTTGTTTGTAAAAGCTACTGGTTTGTGAAAACTGTTAGAAGTCAGTTAATATCGTCTATCTCTAGGCAAAACATGGCTTTTTTTTGCAGGCAAAGTTCCCTCTGGTCTCAAAGGGAACTTTATGTTAGGATTACAGGATCAGCTCGTATGTAAGCCCTGACTATCTGGTAGTGCACAGTAAGGCTGGGCAAGGAATACAATCTTACCTAAACTCCAACAGCATGGTGTGAGTTCAGTTCAAGTCCATGTGTACCACCTCTGTTCCCAGAAGAGATGTTGCATTTTACTGGTCCTCTGTGCTGGCATTTGCAATGCATTGCAAGGAAAAACATAGCCTGGCAGGGGGCTCTGGAAGACTTTTGCTTAGGAGAGTTTGGCAGGGATGGCCCCATCACAGAGGGAAGGAAAAGAGGAGACTGTCTTGAAGGTAGGCTGGGAGATGAGGAACAGGCTAGCCTGGACTTGCTGACCCTGTGGTTAGTATCAAGGCCAGTCTTGGGTGTCCTCTGAGTCCTCCAGTAAAGGAAAATAACTAATAATTGTTAGCAAGATTGGTAATTTAAAAGTTGACTATATAACAAGGAACCAAAATTATTTACTATGGCCAGGAAAACTCCCTGGCCTGGATTCCAGTGCCTTTATAATATAGAATGTTATTTCCCTGCACTGCAAAGAGTTGTCCTTTCCAATGGTATTCATGCAGTGGTTAAACAGATTTGATATAACCTCAGGTTTGCATTGTATCTTCTCCAGTTGCACCTCAGAACTGATTGTCCAATGAGAATCTGCCATTTCCCAAATGCTTGTTAAAGCACTTAATCATGAAAATAACTAGTTTACCTCACAACATCAATTTGAAAATTACTCATTAATTTTTGAGGTGCAGCTGCCTTCCCTGGAGGACAGAACTACTGATCTCATCTGCACCTAAAACCTTGGCTTTGTTTGCTAGCAGGCGTGTCTGATCTGCAAATGAAATTTGGCCTAGTGTCTGTTTCCTTATAAACACCCTTGGCTGCACCTTTGGCAGAACACACCATAATTAAACAGTTGTGGCTTATACTATGCAGGCTGAACAGAGCTGGCAGGGAAGAGTTCAGGTGACTAGCATGCCACATGGAAATATGTTTCCCTCTACTTTCCAGTGGCATTTACCAGTAAAGATGAAATATATTTTTTTATCCAAACAAAATTATGTTGGATCTTTTTTTCCACTGGATGCTGGCTGTCACCAGCTAAGTAATTCCACATGGAAAACTCCTGCTTTCTCAATTCTTATCTTCTATATTGCTTTTACTCTAGAGAATTGCCATTCTGTACCCTCAGTCTTGACTGTAGGGATTTTGTATGCTGAGAATTAGACCTACTTTTGTCCACAATGTCCAAGGAATGTTCCAAGGGAACACTAGGGAAATTGAACCGGGATATCCTGAAACTTCCCAAAGCTGTGCATAAAGTGTAAAAAGATTCTTCATTTCTGTAGCTGACTGGACTAAAATTTACTCCCAATGTGTTCTTTCATCCTTAGTTTGTAATTTTAGCACTGACTCACTTCTGAAATGAAAATCTCTTAAAGAGCAAAAGCTGATGCAGATCAAACCATCTGGGTTATGATCCATTCATATGGAGCCAAATGGCCCACTTGTTAATGTAATTTGCCTTATGACCAGTTACTAGATATTTCCTTATTAAGCAGAAAATCCCTTTTGCCTGGTGGTGTAAACTAGCTTAATAGCTCTTCACATTCTTACGCATCATAGCAGCTGCAAAAAGAAAATTTGGAACGTAGGGTTCATTTACTGGCCATTTCAGAATTTGAGTGGGTCTTTTTCTTTTATTTTAAAATGAAAGTGGATAGTTAGAATATTTGCCTTACCTCAGTAGGGACATTAAAACTGGAAGATGTCAGAGCTCTGACACTCTAAAATGATGTTATTCCTGAATGTCTTGGTGCTGTTGCTTTGGGGGTTACAAGACTGAACCCATCAGCCTGTGAGAGAGAAAAAGCTTTTATTCACCAGTTCTTTCTCTTGCCTTGATCCCCCTTTCCAAGCCAGACCTACAAGCTCCATTTCAGTTCATCTCAATATTCCAGTCTTTCCTGGCTGGCTATGGGGTTCTCGTAGTCCTGGAATGACTACTGGGGTTTGGAAGCAACCTACTTCATCCAACTTTGAACATCTACATCACACAATTCTTTTTTTTCAATTATGACCCTGTGATTCTATGGCCTGTGCCATTCCTCTTGGCTGTTCTAGGAAATTATCATTCTCTGCTTTCCCAACCCCAGATGATTTGCTCCCCTTTCTCCTCTGACAGTGAAGAGTAATTTCTCTATACTTTGGGTGTTTGCATGCAGCATTCAGTAAATATTTACTAAATATACATATTCACAAAAGTAGACAACTGCTGCCTTTTCCTAGTTGAGCAAACTGTGTGCTTTTAGCGTCCTGCCCTAGAATATATTCTTCATGCCCCTGAACTTCCTACTTTTCTTCTTCTGTGCCTGTTTCAGTTTGAATTTGTCTTAATTCTGATACTTTAGGTGAGAGGATCCTTACCCTGCGTGGATCCAGCAAATTGCCCCATCTTCCTGGGGCTGACATGCCTTGACTTGTGTTGTAGGATTGTGATTCACTTCCTTGTAGCCACATCACCAAGCTTGCTTGCCATCCTGTGAATGACAAATACATCTAGGTCACCTGCTGTCACTGCCGGCAGAGACGTTCACACTTCACTGCAAAGTGATATTAATCCCTAAACACATTCACTTTTCACACTTATTTTTTTTACCAGTATTTCCAAATCTCTAGTTCATCCCTTTGTTCTTGGGGAAGACGCCCAGCCTTCCCTGTATGCTGATAGAGGCTCCTTTGGGCTGAAGCGGAGTTACACTCTCACCTTTGTAATTTGCATGTGGAAGAATCAATCCATTATCACCTGCAAGATTGTGGTCTGCACTAAGATAGCGAATGTGTGGTGCGAGAATGTCCCAAGAAGATCTCTATAGCTAGTGAAGAGCATGAACACAGTTACTTCCAGATACGTGTGGATGTTTCCCTTTAGCAGGTTATATAGCTAATACTCTCTCACAGTGGCTGGAACAGAATCCTGTGCTCTGGACTAATCTATATGATGAAACAGGATGAGTTTCAACTTCTGACTAAACCCTCCCTCCTGAGGCCCTGCTTTAAAGTAAGATCTGATGCAGATCCTTATCCTAGGACTGTCAATAATGTCCTCAGAGCACATCACCTCTTTTTCAAATCTAGTTTATTCATTTACTGATGTTTCCAAGTCAGCCAGCACTTAATATACAGTATTGTGTAAATTGGGTGGAGCTGATTTAATTAATAAATTGCACAGAGTTTAGTTAAAAATTTACATTAGTATTGCTAGTGACAGCATACAAAAGTCATAACTAGGACTCCTACCCCCATGCACACACAAAAAGAATGAAGAATTTGGTTATAAATTTCCCAAAGATTAAAGCTGAGATTCTTTTTTGTATGTGTTCTGACTCTGGAGCTTTTAAGTTTCAGGCTTTTCTCCACCACTGTGAGCCATAACAGAAACTCCTTTGTTTAAATGATCATTGAGATTCTCATGTCAATTTACTTGGCTACAGGGCTTGCAACTTTTTAGCAGAGTTAAACAAAAAAAAAAATCCAGGAAGATGCAGTGAAAAATAATGAAATATTACTACTACTTTTTGTTCTAAAAATGTGATCTTTGCACAGGTAGACCTGGAAAATATTTCTGTTTCTTCTGTGACCAAAATTAGTTTCCCAGCTGGTGATGCCTCTGAGAAATGTGTGGAGTGCTGCACAGTAAGAACTTGACCTACTTGGCACCAAAAGTTTGAGATGTGGGTTCAGTACTGCCAAGGGATTCGTGCACATGGACACAACCACCAGCACACAGTTGGGACTCCAGGATTGGGTTCAATAAAGGAGATGAGGCCTGAATTGTGGTAGGACTGTGGTTTCCATTGTCCAGAATCACAGGCTTTTGCATTCCTAATTATTTGATGCTTGGAATAATTCAGGGAACTTTTAAGATTATTGGGCTGGCGTTTTAATATTTGGTTTTGTTTTGCTTTTAAACACGTTCATTTTCAAGCTTGTGGTTTCCAAATGGCAACAACTGTCATTTCTCTCAGGCATAACTAAATTAAGGAAAGTCTCATGACACTTCATATTTTTTGGTTTATATGTAGAAATTCTGTCAAGAATAATAACATTTTCTGGTATGAGTTCTTGGGTCTGCAAACTTGGAATGTGTTTTCTATGGGTCCTCATCATTCTGTATGCTAGGATGAACATTCCTGTTTTGCTCTTTGAATATTTGGTAAAGCAAACACAAAAAAGAGGTGAAAAGTTAGTAAGTATAAAAATGGGAATGAATGTTTCAAGGAATTTCCAAGTATTTGCCCAGCACTGGCTCCTGCACATCCTCTGCTTTTGCCTGAACAGTTGGTCTTACTTTAAACATTCACATTTGAGCAGCTGGATTCATTATTGAACCAACTATCAAGAACCAAGGGATATGGCCTTTATCAAATTTAATAAACCTTTGAGGACTGCAGAAAGAATACACTTGTCTTCAAAGATCAGCCTGTTCAAATGAAAACTAAACAGAAACTGGGATCAAATTCTTGTCTGTAGATGCATTGTGAAAGCCAGCTGTTTGGTGTTTTGCAAAATAAATTAGTAATTTTAACAAAGCATTTTATTTCTTTTGATGGCCTGCAATGTTAAGTTTCTCTTATTTATTTTTTTTCCTTTTCTTTCAACTTGGAGATCAGAATCTGCCTGTATTGTGTAATATGGTAAGAGAAGTATACAAATACAAGCATGTCTAAATATGTGAACACGTTAGGCTATTAATTCGGAGAGCCTTGCCATGTTTATTAATGTTCTATGTTATGAGATTAAAGCTATAACATAGAGTTATGTGAATTATAAACATCTCTTTAGCGAGTCATATATTAACCATATTAATTTTTGAAGGGTGGAGTGTAATTTATTGAAAATTGTAAGAAAAAATAAGGTAAATGAGTTAGCTCAGGGGTAGGGCGGCAGCAAACTGCTTGTGGAGACTTACTCCCTGAGGTGATGGAGGTTAAATGCATTACAGAGCTTATAGGCTTGCTCCCTGGAGAGAACGGGGGCCAGACATTCTAGCTGACATGTCAAGGACACCACACATTTGCCCTCCTGACTAATGGCAAGATACTGAGCTGATAGCAAGGTTGCAGTGGCAATTTTCAGAGAGAAAAATTCAACACAATAGGTGGCTCCTAATTAGAGAGGAGAGCAATATGCTGGGACAATCTTAGTATCTCAGAGGTCCAGTAACTGAAGGCATAGTGAGTTTGAGACCACTGATGCAAACTTGGCATATTATTAAAGCGTAAGTGGCCAAGAAGGCATTTTAGGTGGTTTCCACAAACAAGCACTCTCCAGTTTAACCTTCATAAGTAAAGTTTGCATATCGAACTCAGGCCTTGTCCTGCACCACTGAAATCAGTGGGCTGCTAGCAACTGGCTGGGTACTTGGATTTTTGCTCACAAGTTTCTACTCTAAATTACTAACTTTACTTAAAGAGAGGTGGAACAGATATGTGGAAACAGGAGGGAGGGATGTATCATGGATGTACATGTGAAAGAAGATGTCTAGGGAATGACTGGATTACTGTGTGAAGGAAAGAAAGTTGTAAGGACATCAGAGTATAACAGGGAAGAAAGGAAGGACTCAGAGCAGGTGGGTGGAAGTGCAAGGAGGGAAGGGGAAGAGGGAAGGAGCAGCACTAGTTGATCCCAGTATTGTGACTTAAATAAAAAATTATTTCATATCAAATTTGGGAACTCCAGACTCTTTAAAAAAAACTCTACAGCATGGTAGAAGAAGAGCTTTTCTAGCTAGTAGATGCTGTACAATGCAATATTGGTGAGACTTGGACCTGGAGAAACACAGGAAGCCAAAGCTGTGATACATATTTGCAAAGCTATTTTACTGCAGCTATTTTAAGTCTCATCAGAAAGTGATTTGTTTATTTTAATATCATTCTAACATCACTCTTCACAAAGTCCCAGATACAGAGGGTATAGGTAAGCAGATAGTCTTAGAATATGGAGCATGCTTTAGGAGAGCAATTTGTCATCTTTACAAAATTCTCTTGACAAGTCTTAGACATTGTCCTGAAGAACTTGATGAGAAAATGAGGACATAACAGATACCATGAGAAAAAGAAGGACTTAAAGCAGACCAGCACTGTTCCAGAGAGCAGTATTTCCTGCTGCTCTGAGAAAGACCTTCTAACGGAGGAAGTGATGAAGCCAAGGTGTGGGCTTTACATATTGGCTAGAACTGGTTTTGAGCTTAGCTGCATAGTAGCAGAGATATGCAAAATGTTGCAATAGATCACACTGAAAATTAGGTGGAAGGAAATGCTCCATTGATTAGGTATGTGGCACTTGCACAGCAACAAAAAGCATATACCTGCTGCTCCTCTGCCAAGCTCCTGCCTTTCCAGTTACCTCTCTCACCCAACAAGCCTCAAGAATGCACACTCCCTTAATCCTCTCCTGGGAGGTTTGGGGCTTGGTGGAAGAAAGGACCTTTAGCAGGAGGAGGGAGGTTTGTTTGGAGAACGAAACTTGGTAAACTCCAACCTCCAAGTGAACCTGCTGGGGCTGATTTGCTGCCAGCCCCTGGGAACAAAACTGCAGCACTCAGTTCCTGAATCCCATCAGCTCCCACAGCCTGAAGGGTTCACACTGCTCTATCTGGCACCTCTTCCCATGTCAGAACAAGGCATTGTGTGTGTGATTTCAACATGCTTCTGGTTTTGTTCTAACTGCCAAGAAACACTAGTTGTGTTATTATGAAATGATTGAGGAGTATTTGCTCATACAAATTATTTGTTTTAAGAGTTTAGTAATTAAATGTCAACACATAGTGTTGGTATCTGAAAAGCTCTTGGGTGAAAGCCCTGCTCCGACTTGAAACTGTAATATGCTGTTTCTCTTATCTTGAAACAGACTTAGTTCAAAACAGCCTTTTCGGTAGAATGCATCTCGCTACAACATGCATGGTCTTTGGCCTTCAAAGGCACCCTTGTGCAAAGGGTGTGTTGCATTAATTTGTTCGGCCAATTTAGGGTGTGTGGCATTAATTTGTTTGGCCAATTTGTTTAGAATCTGGCAGAGCAGAGGCACCCAGTACAATGCCTGTGCCTAATGCTTGTGTCATCTCTACACCAGATCTTAAGAGCAAGAGATTTACTGTGTGATGATGCCTGGCCACACCTTGAGTCCATGCTCAGGAGAAACAAAGGTGGGAACTGAAGTGACAAGGTTGGGGGTGACTGTGAAAATGCTTTTTGTACTTTGTGTGACTGATTTCCCCACAGGCTGCTTGAACTGCAGGTGTCAGTCACAGTATGAGTGCTGTTCACTGCCCTCACTGGCTGTGCTCACCTGGGGTAGTAATCACTAGGGGATGATAATCTCAGGAAACCCTGCTTTACCTCAGTGGAAAGCCATACACAATTTAAATTTAAATGACAAACTTTTGGTGCAATAGTGTTTAGCTCACTGCAGATTGTTAAGGCTCTGCCCATCAAGCTTTTGCATGCAAATAGTTGATTTTACTCCTATATAGTTTTGTATTGTGCTTCTCTGATATTTCTCTTTTCTCGTAATGCTTGAGATGGATCGTAATGTACTTTCAAAAAAATTATTTGAAAGGATCAGCCAGTTATAGTTAATAATTACAGAAGTGACCAAAGTCTTATTTAAAAGTAAGCAACTGCAGTTCAAAATGTGAGCACCCAGAGGCTTCAATGGGAGCTTCCAGATACCCAGTCTAGGACTTCACATTGAATTGTTGATTAAAAAATCCTTGTCTTAATTTATTTTATCCTAGACAGGCAACAAAGCCTGGGATTAGAGATGGTGGGAAAGTCTGTTACATTTTCTATTTTCCATTAAAAATATTTTTTGTCAAAAGACTACAATACCATGCAGCTTTCTTCAGAATTTAGGCTAAATATCCTGAGATTTGTGCTGTGATTCTGGCAACACTTCTGTGTTCTGAGAAGGAGAGGCAGTGAAGGCAGTGACATGATGGCAGAGCTTTTGCTTTTTGCTTCACTTAAGTCAGAGTTTTCACCCTGAGTGTCCACATGACTGCATTTAACAGAGTAGATCAGTGCAAGAAAGGGTATCAGGCCTAGATGTGTATCCATCTAAACCTTCATATACTTATATGTGTTGTGAGCTACTGTCAAGTAGTGGAGCAGGGCGAGAATTTTGTGAAGTTTTTGTGAAGTCCTTGTAAACGTTACTTCAGGAAAACATACAAATTTCCCAGGCTTATTCACTGGGCTCCTGGGAGTGAGGTCTCACTGAGAAGCTGAAGACTGGAACGTGTGCTTTCCATGGCATGTGTGAAATACTGAAAAAAGCATGTGTGCAGAAGTGCTCCTGCTTCTCAGCGTAAGGAGTATGTTAAGGATGCTAATGGATGACCTCCACTGAGGTATATACACTGTGCAATCTAAAGCCAAGGGCTTTATGTCAGGCTTAGAGATTTTGAATGGTAACACACTTTTCAAAGAGCCTCAAAGTAATTAGCCTTTCGCTCCGAGTTGACACGCTTACGCTTTTAATATCAGGAATAAGGAAAAAGACTAAGGCTTCTAACCTCAAATCCATAGCAGCTTAGATACTTTCACCTCGCTGGTTTTGTTATGACAGCTCTTTGTTTGGCTGATAGTGAGTGGTGTTTTGAATAGAAGTGCTTTTGCTATGTGCTTTGCTACTTTCCCGTAATAAGGGAGGACTTGGAGGTTATGCAGCAAGGTGCTAATTGACATTAACACTCAAGACAGGAAATGCTGACACAATTTAAAATTAACATCCTGTCAATATACTGCTGACCTGTGTTAAATGTGTGCTTTGTCAAACTTTCAGAATTAGATTTTAATACAGAAGCAGTCTAATGCTGGGAGTATTGCTGGTCTTGAGAAAACTAAATTTAATACAGAGAAGTCACCAAACTGTTTTCCATTTTAGTTTACTTTTTCTTAAAGAGGGAAAGTTAAATTTTGCCCACAAAGGTCAAATTTATAAGCAGCAGTTTAAGAGAGCTAAAAATGATACTGTATTTGTTTGTGATCCATTACTAAAACAAACTGCCCTTCAGTTCTCAGTTTATTTTAGATGTTGCCTTACTAGTGACAATGATCCCTGGAAATCCCTGGAAGTCCTGGTGGACAGGAGGATCACCATGAGTCAGCAATGTGCCCTTTTAGCCAAGAAGGCCAATGGCATCCTGGGGTGCATTAGAAAGGGTGTGGTTAGTCGGTCAAGGGAGGTTCTCCTCCCCCTCTATTCTGCCTTGGTGAGGCCGCATCTGGAGTATTGTGTCCAGTTCTGGGCCTCTCGGTTCCAGAAGGACAGAGAACTGCTTGAAAGAGTGCAGTGCAGAGCCACAAAAATGATTAGGGGAGTGGAACATGTCCCTGATGAGGAAAGGCTGAGGGAGCTGCGTGTCTTGGGCTTGGAGAAGAAGAGACTGAGGGGCGACCTCATCAAAGTTTACACATATACTGTTTGGCCAATTTGTTTAGAATCTGGCAGAGCAGAGGCACCCAGTACAATGCCTGTGCCTAATGCTTGTGTCATCTCTACACCAGATCTTAAGAGCAAGAGATTTACTGTGTGATGATGCCTGGCCACACCTTGAGTCCATGCTCAGGAGAAACAAAGGTGGGAACTGAAGTGACAAGGTTGGGGGTGACTGTGAAAATGCTTTTTGTACTTTGTGTGACTGATTTCCCCACAGGCTGCTTGAACTGCAGGTGTCAGTCACAGTATGAGTGCTGTTCACTGCCCTCACTGGCTGTGCTCACCTGGGGTAGTAATCACTAGGGGATGATAATCTCAGGAAACCCTGCTTTACCTCAGTGGAAAGCCATACACAATTTAAATTTAAATGACAAACTTTTGGTGCAATAGTGTTTAGCTCACTGCAGATTGTTAAGGCTCTGCCCATCAAGCTTTTGCATGCAAATAGTTGATTTTACTCCTATATAGTTTTGTATTGTGCTTCTCTGATATTTCTCTTTTCTCGTAATGCTTGAGATGGATCGTAATGTACTTTCAAAAAAATTATTTGAAAGGATCAGCCAGTTATAGTTAATAATTACAGAAGTGACCAAAGTCTTATTTAAAAGTAAGCAACTGCAGTTCAAAATGTGAGCACCCAGAGGCTTCAATGGGAGCTTCCAGATACCCAGTCTAGGACTTCACATTGAATTGTTGATTAAAAAATCCTTGTCTTAATTTATTTTATCCTAGACAGGCAACAAAGCCTGGGATTAGAGATGGTGGGAAAGTCTGTTACATTTTCTATTTTCCATTAAAAATATTTTTTGTCAAAAGACTACAATACCATGCAGCTTTCTTCAGAATTTAGGCTAAATATCCTGAGATTTGTGCTGTGATTCTGGCAACACTTCTGTGTTCTGAGAAGGAGAGGCAGTGAAGGCAGTGACATGATGGCAGAGCTTTTGCTTTTTGCTTCACTTAAGTCAGAGTTTTCACCCTGAGTGTCCACATGACTGCATTTAACAGAGTAGATCAGTGCAAGAAAGGGTATCAGGCCTAGATGTGTATCCATCTAAACCTTCATATACTTATATGTGTTGTGAGCTACTGTCAAGTAGTGGAGCAGGGCGAGAATTTTGTGAAGTTTTTGTGAAGTCCTTGTAAACGTTACTTCAGGAAAACATACAAATTTCCCAGGCTTATTCACTGGGCTCCTGGGAGTGAGGTCTCACTGAGAAGCTGAAGACTGGAACGTGTGCTTTCCATGGCATGTGTGAAATACTGAAAAAAGCATGTGTGCAGAAGTGCTCCTGCTTCTCAGCGTAAGGAGTATGTTAAGGATGCTAATGGATGACCTCCACTGAGGTATATACACTGTGCAATCTAAAGCCAAGGGCTTTATGTCAGGCTTAGAGATTTTGAATGGTAACACACTTTTCAAAGAGCCTCAAAGTAATTAGCCTTTCGCTCCGAGTTGACACGCTTACGCTTTTAATATCAGGAATAAGGAAAAAGACTAAGGCTTCTAACCTCAAATCCATAGCAGCTTAGATACTTTCACCTCGCTGGTTTTGTTATGACAGCTCTTTGTTTGGCTGATAGTGAGTGGTGTTTTGAATAGAAGTGCTTTTGCTATGTGCTTTGCTACTTTCCCGTAATAAGGGAGGACTTGGAGGTTATGCAGCAAGGTGCTAATTGACATTAACACTCAAGACAGGAAATGCTGACACAATTTAAAATTAACATCCTGTCAATATACTGCTGACCTGTGTTAAATGTGTGCTTTGTCAAACTTTCAGAATTAGATTTTAATACAGAAGCAGTCTAATGCTGGGAGTATTGCTGGTCTTGAGAAAACTAAATTTAATACAGAGAAGTCACCAAACTGTTTTCCATTTTAGTTTACTTTTTCTTAAAGAGGGAAAGTTAAATTTTGCCCACAAAGGTCAAATTTATAAGCAGCAGTTTAAGAGAGCTAAAAATGATACTGTATTTGTTTGTGATCCATTACTAAAACAAACTGCCCTTCAGTTCTCAGTTTATTTTAGATGTTGCCTTACTAGTGACAATGATCCCTGGAAATCCCTGGAAGTCCTGGTGGACAGGAGGATCACCATGAGTCAGCAATGTGCCCTTTTAGCCAAGAAGGCCAATGGCATCCTGGGGTGCATTAGAAAGGGTGTGGTTAGTCGGTCAAGGGAGGTTCTCCTCCCCCTCTATTCTGCCTTGGTGAGGCCGCATCTGGAGTATTGTGTCCAGTTCTGGGCCTCTCGGTTCCAGAAGGACAGAGAACTGCTTGAAAGAGTGCAGTGCAGAGCCACAAAAATGATTAGGGGAGTGGAACATGTCCCTGATGAGGAAAGGCTGAGGGAGCTGGGTGTCTTGGGCTTGGAGAAGAAGAGACTGAGGGGCGACCTCATCAAAGTTTACACATATACTAAGGGTGAGTGTCTGGAGGATGGAGCCAGGCTTTTTTCAGTGATGTCTACTGATAGGACAAGGGGCAATGGTTGCAAACTGGAACACAAGAGGTTCCACGTAAACATCAGAAAAAACTTCTTTACTGTGAGAGTGACAGAGCACTGAAACAGGCTGCCCAGGGAGGTTGTGGAGTCTCCTTTTCTGGAGACATTCAAAACCTGCCTGGACACGTTCCTGTATGATGTGCTCTAGGTGACCCTGCTCTGGCAGGGGGGTCCCTTCCAACCCCTAAGATTCTGTTATTCTGTAATTCTGTTAATGGATTTTACCAAGGATTTCAGCAGATATATGGCATCTTGCACCAAACCAGGCTATCCTTGTAAATTGCCCATAAATTAAAATTAAAAAAAGGCTGACAGAAAAAACCTTAAAACAGTGGACCATAAAAGTGGCTCCCATTGACTGCTCATGTGGGAAACTCTGGTGGTGCTTGCCTGCTCACTCACTGCTGGGGAGCTTTGAAGAAACAAATAGTGCCAGTTTTCTCTCAAGTAAGTCAGAACCAGTTTGCTTCAGAAAGGTGAGAGTCTAGTCAGAATAATGCAGAGTAAGAGAAACAGAGGACACTTGGGTGTGGTCTGATCTGTGGAGGAGGTTGTTTGCTGAACATTAATCAGAGGTTGTCCCAGGCATTAGGGACAGTGCAAAAAAAAGGCATGAAGCCAGGAAAAGGTGATGAGGACAAAGGAAGCTATCAGAGGAGAAGACTGGGCCACGTGGAAGGAGCAAGAGGTGGAGTAAGACAGTTTGAATTGGGAGATGTTGGTAGGGGCAGACCTGTGCAGGCTCAGGGTGTGTGGAAATGTTTCAGAAAGGTGGTGCAAGCTACGTATCACTTCTGGCAAACTTCCTCTAAGAAAACAGTAAGTGGGTGGCCTGTTGCTATACGTGCTTCCCACTGATGGTTCCTGGGAGAAGGCCAATATTGTGTGTTGCAGTTAAGGTTACAGCAAGACTGGAAAAATATTGGCTGTAGCCCTGGTTCTGCAAATTGTTTGCACAGGGCACCTATTGCTGTGATTAACTGAGTGCTCTGAGAGGCGGCCCTTCCAGATTGTGTGTGTGAGACTGGGGAGGGTGCTCCCACAGGGAGACACTGCTGCATTGGAAAGTGGTTCTTCAGAGCAGCTGCCACGTTAGGTGGAAAAATCTCTAAAGCAACAGCCACTGGGTGATCTTATTCCATGTTACAAAGTACTAGTTGGGCTTGTAGGATGGCTGCTCTGAGCTGTGGCAGAAGAAAATTAAGTTGTAAATGGAATGTACATTGAAGACTTGGACCTCTTCTCTGAAATGGTTTGGCAAAGGACTCCAGAACAAAATAGTCACATCAAATGGTCTGTGTTTTGCTTTGTTTCATTTCTTCCCCACCATCCCCCCCCCCCAAAAAAAAAATAAATTCTTATTTTGCATTTTTCTTGTACAAAAATCAGAGCGATTACTGAGTAAGGAACTCAGCTGTCATGGTCACACTGTGCTCTTGGGGAGAAAAAAATTTGCCTTCCACTACAAAATGTTTACATTGGCTGCTGAGGTTTCTCCTGATTTCCTCTGTTGGGAATGAATAATTAAGAAGTGAACTGAGAAGTGAAAAAGGCCTCTATGTGTTTAAGTGTAATGTCACAGCTTTCCAAGGACAAAAGCTTTTAGTACATAGAAAGATTTCCCTGTCAAGCAGATGAATTGAATAGCTAAGCAAGACACCAAGAAGAGGAGTCAAAAAAGCACAGAATTCCCAGTAGGAAGCTTTTAGTATGCATTTATGACAGGTATTGCATGAAATGGATGCAGAGCACACATATGTGGGACACAGAGGCAACACACATAAGGTGTTAATAGTCTGAGCTGATACCAAGGAAGAAAAAGAGCAGACAGGGTCAGCTACTGTTTCCTGAGCTAAATGTTCCTTTTCTTATGGTGGTCAGAGCCCAGGGTAGTTTTACAATGTGCAAAACATGCACTTGTAATTAAAATGAAACTCACACTGACAGAGAAAGGGAATGGCAAATGTTGACCTCACATGCTGCATCTGTAGAGCATTTGGGGACACATTCTTCAGCAAAAGTGATGTTGGCTTTTGATATTCTTTTTTAATAAAAGGTGAACAGGAACAAAGTTCTGTGGTAATTTGTATACACTGCATTGAAGCCACTTCTCAGAAGAAGGCAGTGCCGATGGTACTTTACAACAGAGAACTAACCTTCTATATTTTTTAATTTTCCATCCTTCTGTTTAAAAACAGGAATGTTGCCATTGCTTTTCAACCATGGAAATTAAAACAGTAAATAGGAGAAAGAAAAAAGTAGAAAGGTTTTACTTATCTGTTGTTTGTTTTCTGCTGTTAGGCTTTTCCATACTATGTTCACGTAACTATTTAGGCAGGTAGGTACCCAGCCTACCTTACTAACACATCTGCCCAAGTTTGGCTTGTAAATCCCTTTGGAAATCTGTGCTTTTGAAGTAAGACTTGGAATAGGAGCAATTGAAAAGTTTGTCCATTGTCCAATATCAGCACCTTAGCTGATACTGGTGGGCCTAGAGAGAGAAAAGCTTGGAATTTCAGTGTCAGAGCCCGTGTGCCACTGACCCTCCTCGATGGAGGATGGAAAGGCAGTCTGTGTGGATACGGAGGCTCTGGTCCTCAGCTGTTGAGTCCTGGCTTAAGCCTCTTCTGCTTGCCCTGGGGGAAAATCTCTCTCCTGGTCTTTTGAATTTAAGACTCCTGGGGAGGACAGGAAAGTCTGATCCCTGCTCTCAGCCCTCCTTGACTTTTTAATCTCCTTCACTAACCAAAGAATCAACAAGTATATCATCATCATCCTTGCAGTGAGATAAGATCTTTTAAGGCAAAACACTGCCTTCCAACAAACTGACGCATAAAAGGTTAACTTAGAGTGTGCAGATATCTATGCATGTTGGGCAAATGGAGAGCTGGAGGGATTTTTTTTATTCCTCCCATTCTTTTAGTGCTGGCTGGTGAGTGCAAGTTGAACATCTGACTTTACATTACGGAGCACCTCTCCATCACCCGGGCCTTTTGTCAATTCACCAAATGTGACAATTACAGCATTTCAGAGATGAGACTTTCTAATCCTATTACTCATTCATCAACCTGCGGATGATAGCAGAAGCCAGATCGAACAGTGCCAAAAGAGCAGTGAGGAGCCTTCTCCAGTGCTGTGAAACTAGGCTTAGCTCAGGCACAATAGGTGTGTAATTTAAGGTTTTGTTGAGCTGAAATCCAATCACATACTTGACTGGTAGATCACAGAGAGACACAGACAAAAAGAAAGAGATAATTCTACCTCACACAAACACTTGAATCCAGCTTTGACTTAATAACAAGTGTGTGATCAACCTTACACGGTTTCTTTCATATTTTTTTTATTTGAACCTAGAGATGGGATGGCACTGAAATACTTTACCTACTTGAGTATCAGCCAAAAATACACTTTTTAAAAAAAAATGCCAGAAGGAAATGGAGGAACTTGCTTAGACAAACAAATGGCAAAAGTTCAGATACTTGCAACAGGAAAGCTAATATGAAAATTTAACTTCTAGGCTTAGCTTATCTTGTCAGCACTTGGTACCTATTGCTTTCCCAAGGATGGAGAGGACTTAGCAGAAATATGAGGAAAGCAAAGCTGAAAAGTTGACCCTACTACACTCTTATCTCTTGCAACTAAAATACTCCTTTTACTTTGTCCTGTTTCAGACACATGCTGCAATTGCAGGAGGAATGGTGGGAGCTCTCATGGGTGGGTGAAGTGTGTGCTGAGGTGCTGCAGCTGTGTTCCACTGCTGGTCACACAACTGTGTGCAGGGGAGTGGGAACACGAGTGGGAGGAAGTGGGGTCCTAATCACTATCTCTTGTGGAAACAGAAAAGCGGATTCACTCTCTTCTGTGTTTAAAGAGGTAGTTTTTCAGTAGATGCTGTATTGTTTAGATTCAGTTTTGTAAAGGTAAACATTCAATACAGCCTGCTCTAGGAATAGGTTTTATATATTACCAAAGTTAAGTTTAGAGCATGTAAGTGAAAATCTTTGGCAGGAAAACTCTATATAATAGTAACGGTCATATTAATGTCCATTGCCATCATCAGTGCTGTTCTTACATACAGTGTAGCAATCCAGCTTCTCTGGCCAAGTAACAGTCTTCTGTCAAGGCCAAACTTCAAAAAAAGGCATTTCTCTAGCTTGGTGTCCACCTTGAGATCAAGAAATGCCTTCAAGCTGCATGAATTGATATGTGAGGCTCCAAAAGCCTTACATCCAGAGGCGTGAGCACTGGATCACCAATGTCAGCACAGTGGCAAGCCCATGAACGTGGGCAGGGCGTAACACACATGGAAGCCTGTTGTCAGAGCTAATCTGCAGCAAGAAATAACACTTGCACTGTCCTTGTGCCAAAACAAAGGAGCTAAGCCCTGGTGTCAGTCATGCAGTGACAGGGAAAAAAAAAAAAAGAAAACAAAACAAGACGCTCAGAGAGATAAAAAGGAAGGGGAATCTTGGGGGTCAAAGAGTTAAAATGAAGTTTGAAGCTTGGCATTAGTCATAAAAGACAAAAATCCAGGCCACGTTTTGCTAAAGAAAAAGTAAATAAATTGCCAAATTTGCAGGATATTGGACTCAAAAACATACAGAAACAACACCAATGAAAAGTTTCTCTTTTTTAATAAGTGAATTTGGGGGGGGAACCCCACAACAATGAAATTCATGTACAAACATGACACAGATAAGATATTTTCAATGGTTTGTAGGAAGCTGAGGAGATTGAGATATGATCCAAACAGAGGGGAAAAAGAAGATATCCACCACACAGTATAATCTGAGGAGCTCAAATGGAGTCTAATGTGGTTCCCAAATGGCAGAGATCTCATAAACACAGAGATTTCATTCAGCAATATAAACTCTGACATTTGACCAGACAATTGCCTTGGGGGCATTAACTAAAATAGCCTCAGCTTTAAAATTGAAATATGAACTTCTGAAAGCTTTGGTAGTTGCTTTGCAGTGATGCTAAGGCAACCAGTATGAACAGTGGCTACTGCATCTACCGGTATTCCCAATTTAGGAGGAGGCTGGTGATTTAGCCACACCCCCTCATCTAAAAACGTTCTTTCCCTTTGGGTTGCAGATATAGGCAGCTCAGCTGTCTTTCACCAACAGAAAGGTACAGTTTTCACCACCCCTTTTGCCTGCCAAGAAGCCAAACAACCTGGTTGCTAATGGTGCGTGGCAGCGTCAGAGCGCTGGGGCGGTGGTGCCGCTCCTTGGATGTGGCATTCCCAAGGGTGATCCCCGAGAGGTGGGATCCTGCCATGGTTTTGGGAGTGCCTGTGCAGGGTAGCACAGACATCACTCTTGTCTTCCACATTTTGGGGAGGGGACACCAAGCACTTACCTCTCACCCGGTACGTGGGCTTTGTGATTCCTCCTTCTACTAGAGTGCAGGTTGGGTTCGTTTGTGGTGCAAACCTCAGCCCAGAGTGGCACCACTGCGGAGCAGACCCTGGGGTGAGCCAGAACAAATGCAGTTGTTGGTGGTCTCTGGGGGCTGCAAGTGCTCACTGTGGGAGCTGTTTGATGTTTCTGACTCCACACTGAATCAGGAGGGGAAGGAGGAAGCTGCGATCAGCACTATCTGGATATGTACATCTGCTAACAACCTGTGCCTGGTAAGGTGTAAATGTATGTGCAGTTCAGTGCTTCAGCGAGTGCTCTCTCTTCATAAGCACACATGCACTCTGCTACTTTATTTTTAATAGCTGTGCTCTTTTCATGATGTTAGACAGCTCCAAAATCCTACCCAGATTTGTAGTGAGAATATAAATGCTTTTTGTTCCTGCTGGATGCTCGCTGTCCTGGAAGAACAAGAGCAGTACTGGTTTTAGTTTGCTGTAAACTATGCAGGTGAGCATCTGCTCATCTTTGTAAGCCCTGACCCATCTCTCCTACAGGTACCAAATCAACTGTGAGGCCAGCTGTGTGTTTTTCTTGCTTTTGTCCAATACAATAAAGACAATGAGCTAAACCAGTTTACAGATCATGCTAACCACAAACTGACTTGCTTTGTGTGCTCCCAAGACAAGGAAAACATACAGATCTGTCTGGTAATACTGTCAATATGATCCCATGGGCTCATCCTCTCCCCACATCAGCTCGGTTTGTGTTGCAGGTCTCTGCTGACTGCAACAGGACAGTGTGTGCGGAGGACAGTCAGCTTGATAAGTCACCCATGTACTGCACATCTGTGCTGGGTGCCTCTGGCCAGCTGTTGGTAGCAGGGGGGGGCTGCAGGGGTGGCCTCTGTGAGAAGAGAGCAGGGGCTGCCCCACATCAGACACCAACAGACCTGTCTCTGCCACAGACCCACTGTGCAGGCAGTGAGAAGTGAGGGGAAAAAGTGTGAGAAAAAGCCTTGAGAGCACCGAGTCAGAGAAGGAAGGGGAGGAGGTGCCCCAGGTGCTGGAGCAGATGTTTCCCTGCAGCTCATAGAGAGGAAGGACCACAGTGCAGCAGGTATTTTTCTGCATCCCATGGAGAGGTCCACAGTAGATTAACTTTTTTTTGTATTTCTTTTTGTATTAATACTTTGGTTCCTTGTTGAACCCTAAGAAAAGCTCTTCAGGGCCACAGTCATGGGGGCAGGTTTTGCCTCAAAGAAATTTAAGTACAATGTTTCTGCCTCTGTAGAGCCCAGATCTTTGCTGTCCGTTGCTGTAAAGTGTCAGCCTCTATATTGGTTGGTAACTAACAGCAACAACACTTGAACGAAGTTGAGTGAGGATGATGTTTCAGCATTTCTCATCCCAAGGAACTACTGTGGCAGCTGTGGAAGGCTCCTACAGTCTAGGTGTGTTCTAAATAACCTCTCTCACTATGGTTCACATTAAAAAATTTGATTATCTGTCAGACTGCTGCTCCCTTTCTCTTGAGCTATCAGAGTTGCAACACTCTGCAGAAGTCATTTACTTGCCAGAGGTACCGTTAGCCCTTTGTGAACAATTAAGCTGAGGTCGGAGGTTGTAATATATCAAATTTGCGGACTGTATTGAATTTTATTTTTACTGAAAGGAACTTTTTGTCTCTTTTATCAGGAGGAAAATTAAGCTGTGAACTGGAATTCCATCAGGCTGTCTACTGTGAAGCCCTGTGGCTTTTTCATAGGGGCAGCAATGGACAGAAATGACACTCGAAAGGTAAATTTATTTCTTTTTTATTAAAAAGGATAAGTTATGACCTGTACAGTATATCTTAAAGAAGGAGGGAAGTTAACATGAGACACTGTATTTTCCCATTTCTTTTAAAAGCTGAATGGGAAGGAAGGGGGTGCTGAGCTGCCACTGAAATTGCAGGGTACAGACGTACTCACTCTCCACACTGCCCCACTGGCAGCAGCCTCTGTTTCTAGTTATTAGATTAAATATTGGAGGTTGCCTTATGCTGTAAAAAAGGGCATGGAAGTGTGAGCCAGGTATTCTGCCTAATTATAAATGGAAGTTGGGTTCAGGATAGGCTTTTGGGAAGGATTTTCAATTTGATTCTGAATTTGGAAGTTTCTTGAGGTAAAGTTTTAAAAACCTATGAAAACACATCTTCAGTGTGGGCCTCTTGTCTCACCAAACCCACAAGGAATTTTGCTTTAATTTCTGGGAACTGGATCACTTTCATTAGTTCTGTTTAAATTGACTGTCTTTGTGAGTTTTTGTTATTCTGAAGTATTGTTGTTTAGTAATCGGAAATAATTTTATTATAAACCCTAACTACAGGGAAACCCTGTGTCATTCCCTGGTTTCTAGAGAGTGGACATTTTGTGATCTATACACCAAATCAGAAATTCCCAGATGTGCTGGCTAGCTGGTCAGCACCCAGCCAGGCTGACACTGCCTTGCACCTCTCCAGGTTGTATTCTATAGTTTAGGGGAAGGGTTGTCATGTGGACCTGAATGTACAAGTATGTGTTCTCTTCATGCGAGTATCAGATAGCCCTTTTGGTCTTGCACATACATCAAAATATATATGTGAGCCTCAGTAATTTGCATGCTGATCTTGTCACTGTTTATGCAACCTGCTGTGTTTGCATGCAGCTGGCCAGCTGTGGTTTACACACAGACAGGTTTGATTTTGTGCACAGTGGCCAATGATATCAAATTAGGCTGCAAGGATCCAACGACCTTTTCATTTTTCTCTAAGATTAAAGGTTTGCCCAGCTATATTTGGCATGTATTTCTCCTTCCCTCTTTGCTGCACAGTGTTATGTTCCACTCATCCATATCTCCTGTGTTTCCACCCGAAAGAAGGTGGAATTTTGACAGCAAGAAAAGGGATTCTATTGTGCTCTGTATAATTTGAAAAACACCCTGTGGGATGAATTGTGCAATTTTAATATTCATTATCTTGAGTGTAGACAATAGAGTAGATGCTAGTAGGAAACAGTGATTAGCAGATCACTGAAGATAGTTTTTCAACTTGGCACATTATTTGGTGATAAGTGAGTAAAACAGTTTTTCAAGACCTGAATCTTTGGTATTAAAAAATGCAATGTAATGGCTGTGTGGGAACCAGCCTTCAGAAAAACATACACGGGAGCTCATGAGCTGTGCAGGGGCAGAACTTGCTGCTTTGTAAGACTTAGGCCTCACTGGTTAGCAGCCGAGACCAAGAGATTCCTGTTGTTCCCTCCAACTCTAAATGAAAGACTGGTTCAGATGGGAGAGGAGAAGGGGAGCATGCCATCAGTCCCTGAAGTGTATGGTAATGTTTAATTACAGTTCTATTGTTATTCTTCCTCTTTGGCTGTTAGGGGTTGTGTAATTTACATATTCATTCCTTTAATTCTCACTAAGGTTTTGTTGTTGGTTTTTTTGCTTGGTAAAATCTTGACTCCAAGAAGAGGGCAAACTTGTCATTAACAAGCAATAAAGGAAAGAAAGGGGAAAAAAGCTGTTCTCCCTATATTAAAATGTTTCAGGGGGGTAAGGACACAAAGTGGGTATAAATTTGTGAAAATAGAGATACAAAGACCAATGCAAATGAAATGATGTGTGACAGCATGATTTTTGTGTGCAAGAAAAAACTCCTCCAACCATCATCCTGCTTGGATGAACTGATATTTTTTATGAAGGCTGCAGTACTTGCCAATTCCCTTCTTTCAAGTGAAGCTTTCCAGAGTATTCATTTTGTGAGAAGCTTCAGTGAATTACAGCACTGCATACTGGGTTAATTCCTTTCCCGTAGAAGATACGGGTTTTTTTGTTTGCTTCCTTTTAGCAAATGACATGTAATTCACAGCAGACTTCCAGGTCCTGTGAAAGAGAGAAGATGCTTTTGCTTCACACCACCTTTGCATCTAAGGAAGTAAGTTGATCTTCTTGTAGAAACACTATCACAACTGCAGCCTTCTTGACTAGATCTTTGTGTCCTCCTGTCAAGCATTATTCTTATTACATGGACACTGCTCAAGGTTTTGTGTCAGTGTGAATTAGACTCATAAGGTCATGCCAAGACAGTGAGCAAAGCTGTGGTGTCTTCCATCTCTGTAGCTGCTTTAAGAGGAAATGGGATTCCACTTCTTGTACTGAGGTCGGACAGTGTCAGGGGTATTTCTTCAAGCCACAAACAACCTCAAAGATGCAGATGTACTGGAAGAGACTGAGGTAGTGCATGAGCATAGATCAGGGCTTGGACTCCATTCATGTAATCTGTCTCCAGCTGCCAGTAGGGGTACCAAAAAGCAAACCACCATCACAAGTATTTCCTCCTGCCATCAGATGATGTGTAGTGACAAAAAGGGTTTCCAAGGATGAGAAAAGAACAGGCTGCAACAGCCAATATTTGATAAGTGCATCCTGAGATTTTTCAGAGTAATTTCCATATTTATATATACTATATTTTAATATGGCTGTGCTTGCCCATCTACATTTCTTCCTAGCCTATGCTGTGTCTTGAGGCCTGAGAACTTTGTCTTTCCATTGTGTTCTGTCTCACAGGCATAGTATAATGACAAACCAATTCCCTTGCTTCCTAGTTAATGAATAGTCTCTGTTTTTTTTTTTCAGACAGGAGTGTTAAAAAAAGCCTAGCTTTCAGCTATTAAAAATATTCAGTGATATTTATGACAGATTTTCCACTTCTTCTTTCCTGCTGCACGTAATCTCCAAGATCATTAAAGGGAAATTCTGAGATTTTCCATGCTCAGTGCTAATGTAGCACTTGTTTCATAATGAAGCTTGAAATGGTGGGGTTTTGCTCTGCACACGATTAATGCTAAAGTCCACATCCTTATCTGATAGAAAACACCAAGAGCTCCACTGAAGTAAATGAAGTTAGGATAATTTGCATCGGTTGAGGACATGGCCCTATATCTGGTTGACATTATCATGCCTGCTACAGTATAGACACCAGCTGGGGTGCTGTTGTTTCATTCCTGTGTGGGGTAGAAAGGGCCTCAGTGGGGGAGAATGAAAATCGGCATTGCTAGCACAAGTTAGGAATGAGCTGTTTGAAGTGTAAGAAAATTGAAATATAAAGGAAATCTCACCATAACATAGAGAGATGCAACTAAAAGGGTATGAATTTAGTGAGGTTGCTCCGCTTCGTGTAACTCTAGAGGGATTAGTGCTCAGAGCACTTCCTCCAGCCGTGTCTGTGATCAGGGATGGGAAACTTCTCCCATGCCCTGGGGTTTTCAGGTCAAACTAAACTGCTTAGGGGCTGTACCTCAAAGCCATATGGAGGCTCTATCTGCTACTGTGCAAAATGCCCTGTTTCTCAGGTGGAGCTGGCAGGAACCAGTTCTTCAGCAGCTGTGTGTGATTTCTATTTGCATTTGGAAGAAAACCAAGAGGTTGCTTTTTTTTCTCTCTGACTTTGAACATAACTACCTCTCCTCCTTTAAGCTGTCCTACTTCTTAAACCTTGAGGCTTTTTGCAGTGCTGTAGCTACCTGGTTCTGGGCTTTTGTTTCAGAACACTGGTGCCATAACATTCTCCCCCAGAGGAGTCTTGTTAGAGGCACTGTGTTCCCTCTAGCCCCAAGGAGAATGCATCTTGTCTCTGTGGCACAATGGAAACTTCTGGGATTGTCATTCTGTCTAGCATGACTGAAATAGCTATAAAACATGGTATTTGTTTTTAGTAGGTTGCAACTGTGTTCCTTGAGCTGAAGGAAGAGAGCCTATACAGTGAAAGAAATGATGTTTTTAGTCAATTTTTTCCCCCTAAATAGATTTTTGCAGTAGTTTTTTACTAGTAATTGTCAATAATATAAAACCTTATAAATGGTGAGTCCAGCTGCTAATAAAATAAGAGCAGAATTCCTGTTGAGTTGAATGAGGTCAGACTGGGGCTCCAAGTGAAGGTCAATACAGTTTTTAGCTCCTTCTTGCTCCTTCTTGCCTGATCCAGCAGTTGCACATATGAAAGTTATCCAGCTGTGAGACAGTGATTCAAGAAGGATGGGTATGCCTCAAAATCCATCGCTCCAGCTGTCTCAGGCTGTTCTGGTGAGCCAGAGGTTTGTGTTCTTCAGCCCAAGGACAGGGAATTACAAATGTGTGCTGAAATAGAAGCCAGAGTACACAGTAGAACAAAGCCCGTTGGTATGGGAGAATTATAATAAACAGCATGAACAAAGCATGATCATTTCAAATTCTTGCCAAATGTGACCTGTGATTGTCACTCTTCTTGGGAATATGGCCATGCTACAAAAAAAGAAAGAGAGACAGAAAAAGAAGCTGGTGATTTCTTTGGAATTAAAGTTTTCGGCTATGACATGGGGTCTCCTGTTGGGAAGAATGCTGACCTCCATGCATAGTTCTGGAAATAAACCCTATCTCCAATTCCGTTGTGTTTTTTTTTCTTCCACTGAAGAGCAGGATTAGATGTTTCTGAGGAGGAGAGTAATCTCGTGATTGGAAACTTTTGATGATATTTTCAAATGCAGTTGTAAAACTGTGTGATGACATGTAGGTGTCTGCACCCAAAATACTTACAAATCAAACTGTGTGGGTGCCTAATTTCTACGGTGGCAATAAAATATTGCTTAGTATTTCCTTGTCAATTTTTAGGGAGCTACAGCAGAACTGAGTGTAATTCTTAAGCCCTGCTTTTTAGCACGGACTTGCCATCAAATGACTGTTGTGTAACATTCAGGCCCCTTCAACAGTCTTTATCATAAGCATGTGCTTTTGGCAAGTTGCTCCACTGAAGTCTGTGCAAGTGATGATGATACTTGGAAGTCAACAAGAGCATAAGGTGGCAGTAAAACATAATGTGCAGAACACTACCTTGGGACTCACATCAAGTCCCACTGCAGCACTGGTTATGATTTGGATTCCCCCCACCTCAGTGTGCTGCTGTGTAAACAGTGATGATCTCTTTTGTGAAGCTCTTTGACATCTTTGGAAGAGAAGAACTGTATAAAGACTGGCTTGCTATTATGCATATCTTTAAAACAAAGCTTAAAGCGGCAGCCCTTTGCTGGGTTGGGGTGTAGGTACTTAGCACTTTGTGTGATCGAGCTGTAGATTACATAGGCAGTGGTTTGTATCAAGAGCCTTATCAGTAACTAAAACCCTTCTGTCATTAACAGAAAGAGTGGTTAGACACTGGAATAGGCTGCCCAGGGAGGTGGTTGAGTCACCATCCCTGGATGTGTTTCAGGGTCATTTGGATGTGGTGTTGATGGATATGGTTTAGGGGAGAACTTCGTAGAGTAGAGATGATGGTTGGACTTGGTGATCCCAAGGGTCTTTTCCAACCTGAATAGTTCTATGATTCTATGATTATCAGAAGAGCAACAATCGTATTTTAAAATGGTTGCCAAATGTGTTTATTTGAAGAGGGTTGTTCCTAGCATGGCTCAAACCATTGTGTGGCAAGTGTACAATTGATTCCCACTAAAGCAAACATTCATAGCTTGGAAAACTGTTAGATAAATGTCAGTTTCTGCCATAATTTGTGGAATCAATACAAACTGAGTCAAAGAATCACAAGCTGTAATGTGAAAATAAAATGATCTGCGTTACGGTTTTTAAGTAAATGATGATAAACTAATAAATGCCATTAGCTGCTGCCATTACTTTGTTGAATTTAGCTGATGTTACTGTGTTGACTTTAAAAGCTATCAGCTTAACTATATAAATCCATTTGACATGTCTTTATTCAGATAAAACTTTAATACTGCAAGTGTAGCAAATTAGATGCAAATGCTCTTTTTATTTTAAGTATATTTAAAGCTGCCTTTTCAATGCAAATTTTACAGGAAATCTCAACAAGCTAGGACAGACATCTTAGCTGTCAGCGTGCAGCACTTTCATTTCGGTCTCAGGCATGGGAGCTGCGTTTTGTCCCTGCAGACTGAGATAATTAAAACTACAGAGAGATGGTTTTAAATATACATGATACACAGTTACTTAAATTGTGGGATAATGCATAACTGCAGCCCTTAATATTTTTGATAGCACACTAACCAGCAGAGTGGATTGTAGAGAAAAAAATTAGTATTTTTTTAAACAGTTTAATGATTTTTTTTTACTTTTCACCTGATGTTTTTGAGGAGGCATAGAAATACCAATTAAAAAACTCGGCTGTGATTGCCCTCATTAAAAAGATACTGATACCATTAACTTTTTTTTTTTTTCTTTTTCAAATTATGCTTTAACTTCTTTGGTTTTGAGCAGTTGGAATACATATCTATTTCAGCTTTCATTTGCTGAACCTCCTGAATGAGTTTATCCAAACAATATGAATTTACTCAGATCTTTTTAAAATCCCACATCTCTTGTGGTTGATAAAGCTGACTTTAGCTAAGAAGAGTTGGATCAGGGTGATTTAAATTTCACAGTGAAAATGATAAGGGCTTTACTAGAAATAATAAGCACATTTAAATACTGTCATGGGCGAACAGTTGAATGTACAGTGAGAAATTTGGCAAGGCTAGTCTTTTTTAGTGTTGACTTAATGAAGTAATGGATAGTAAAATAGAAAAAAATAGACTTGCATTCAGAGGTAAACTAATGTTAATTCCATATCAGTAGTTTTATAAAGCTTTATTCATTATAAAGCAGCATTAGTGCTCTAATAACTTTAAAATGTCACGCTGTTTAAAAACAACAAAAAACCCAAACCAGCTCACCAGCTAGGTAAGAAGAGGAGTCTATTTTGGCAGCTGTCTACTAACTGGCTGAGTGATACCTTATTATTGTCATGAACCGCATGTCAGTTTGTTGAGCCTGAGGATAACTTGTGTTTCAGGGAAAGAAAAAGAAAAAAAAAAACAACAACCCACCAACCTACACATCCACTTAAGCTCCAGGGCAAACAATAATGGCCCACAGTTTAAAATCGTTTTGAATATTTCCTTGTCCATTTAAACAACAGAGCGCCTCACCTTTCTCATTCAAATTGAGTCGGGAATCCGCAGAGCCCCAATTGCAAAGGAAGGCTTGTCTGGAGCTCTTACATTTGCAGGATCAAAAGGTTCAAATCTATGAATCCAGATGTGCTTTTGAACGACGCGGCCAGCACAGGTATTGAGCGGGGCAGGGGGCACCGGGCGAGGCTGGTTTTTGATACAGTCGTTCAGACGCTTTATAGCCGTTATTAACGGGGTTTTTGCACGGCAAGGAACCGGCATCCAGAGTTAGTGAGGTCTGATCAGTGAGGCGTCTGGAAAAAAATAAATCTACTGTGTATGGCACTTTCAAGAAGGGGCGAGAGAGAAGAAAAGGGAAGAAACATCACTGTGTTGCCAAAGGGCTGAGGTTAAGAATCCCTCTGTGCAATTTAGCAGTTTTTAATTCCTACATTTTAATGCCTCTCAGGCCATTGTGTCAGTTTACTTTAGCTCCTTCAAGGAGCCATCTCACTGCTGCCAAGTGGTTTAGCTCTCCGAGGGGCTGCCGGCTCCCTCCTGCTCGGGATTGCATCCATCACGTCCTCCTGCGCACTCTCGCTGCTGCCCTCCTCGCCCTCCTCCTCCTCGCTCCACCCCCAAATTTGGGCTTCCGAGCTGTCACCACCAAACGCTGCAGCGGCTAATGCCACCGCCTGACAGGCTCTAAGTGGGGTAAGCGTTGTTTTTCACAGGTGCCCCTCTGGTTTTATTTATTTTTTTACTTAATTTAATTTTTTGCTGGAGGAAGGTGGTAAAAACCTCATCGACGGCTTCCTGCCATCATAGGGAGAAGCGGTCATTAGCAGACAGGGAGAGATCAATATTCCTGCCCAACCTTCCTGGTTGCAGTTCCAGTCAGTAATTATATAGCTGTTATAAATCCATGAATATCGTGTATAACGAAAAAACTAATCTCCTCAAAACAGCTTATTTCCATAGTTAATGACCAGAGAACTACAACTGACGTTGTCATTGACAACTTCTTTGTATTTGGTAAACAGATTTGGTAGGAATAAAAATATTCTAAGATTAAAAGAAAAAATACTTAGGCGCTAAAATTCCCCCATCCACCATCACACACATATTTCCTCCATTTGGCTCATTACTGGACAAGTATGTCCTTTAAGACCCAGAGATTAATGAGGCATTTTACAAGACTAATACATTTTAAATTTTAACACTGGAGTTAGCATCTATAATTGTACAATAATACATTCGTTTAGATTTTTTAAAGATAACTAATCACAGGTGACTAGAACTGCGTGAAGAGGCAGAATTTATGTTTCTCCTGCTGCAGGAGTACTAAATCATGCAGGAATTGAAATTGTTTTCCTTATGACAGATAGCTCAGGCAAGATTAGTCAGTCACTGTTTCAGATATAATGCTTTTTTTATTACGCATACTTTATGTGAGACTATTATATTTGTAACGTATATTTCTGGATACAGCAAATTAACTATTGTGTAATGCAAGGACCAAGAAAGAGTATCATTAGTTCTTGCTATCCCGCAGTTTTGAGCAGCTGGTGAAATATATACCAATCATCCAACAGCTAGCTTCATGTTAACATGTATAACAAAGCCTGAACGATTCCTGTTTGACAGAGCTTTACCATGTAGTAATAAATAAGGCTGAATTATTGATGGTGATAACTGCTAATATTATTATGACCTCAATTAAGTGCTTTTTTTCAGACACATTAGCAACAAAAGGTCTTCTCTTCGTTCAATGCTGTTTTTTTCAAGTTCCACTTTACATTAAAATCGAATTGATCAAACCTATTTGCCATTTCGCTGTGAGTGGATAACCATAATGGGTAATCTGTCAGCATGGTGCTCCCCTTAAAGCTATTAACACCTTTTGTTGTTTTACTCAAGTTTCTAAACGTGCTGAGAGGTTCAAAAAGGCAAACCCTACAATCTGTTAGGATTGCACAGAGCTGTGACTTGTGGCACTCTTTTAATTACCATACTTTTTAAACTCTACGGTTAAATACTGATATTTCTGACACTAAGTAAGTCCTTATTTACTTATGAACCTGTGAGACAGCTAAATTAAAGCTGATTAGGAAGATGGCAGCTCTGCTGCTTGCAGCTGAGGTGAGTTTAGCTGCAGCATGGCATCTCCCCACAGCTCCCTGCTTGACTCCTAGTCACTGGGGCTGACATCACTCAGCAGCACAGCAAATAAAGGGAACTTAGAGTTTTTGGTCCTTTGGCACCTTGGCAAATTGTGTTAGTTACATGGATATGTGTGTACAGCGTGGAGCAGTCTGTTTGTTTGCGAGAGAGCTTTTATAATAGGGAGAAGGAGATAATTTCTAGGGACAGGCTGTGTAGTGTGCATGCTTGGGGAGTTGTGGGATTACACTCATTAAAAAGTGAAGAGCTAATGAAATAACCAGAGGAAGTCTGAATAAACTGAATAAACTAGAGATTACAAATATGGACCAGACGACTTGGGAAGCCTGTGTCTTTTTCACTTGAGTCTCTGATGAAGATTTCTGCCCTTCTGGAAGGATTCCTCAGGTTTGAGCATCTGCATTTTGGAGATTCACCGTATTAATACTCGTATGGGGCTGAATGGCAAAAGATAGAGGGAATTCCTCATTTACCCGCCTCTTCCCCGCCCCGTAAGGCCCAGGCTAAGAACACTTTGTATAATGCTGATGCAATGGCCAAGTGAAAGTAGGTAGTGTTCATCAGAACAAATCCTGATTATATTCTTGGGTAACATCTCAACAGAAAAGTCTGGAGAAAATAAGCAGGGAAGTCCTTTATTCCCTTACAAGTTCCTCCTTTTTATTTATTTTATTTTTAGGGTGGTGTCATATTTTGTTGTTGTTGCTTTGGTTTTAATCCTCTGTTCAATTACGCTGCCAGTAGCATTGCTGAGTGTGTCCTACTGCTGGAGGAGGAGGAGCCCAGCTGGAGCTTCGCCACCTCCGTGGCTTGCCTTGCGGGAGGGAGCTGCTGTCAGCAGGCAGCAGAGGCTCCTGTTCCTCTATGGGTTCAGGGGAAGTGGGAGGACGTTGGTGGGAGCCTTTGTTTGGGATTTTAACAGGGCATGTAGCTTTGATGAGGGAGCACAGTTCATTTTCCATAATAAGAAAGGGGAAGATCTCTGCCTAGCAATCAAATTGCAGCCCCAGGACCACATAAGCCTGTTGCCCATGTAATTTCATGTGAGGAGAGTCTTGTGAGTTCATTCATAATTATTCTTACATCAGATTCTTTTAATTGCAGAGTGCCACAAGTGAAGACAGAGATCCCAGTTCATTGCTGGCATGAGACTTGGTGCCACTGATTTAAACCAGGTTACATCTTTTGTGGCATTAGTGCCAGCAGTGGTTTGGGCCCTTTTGCTTCTACTTATATTGTGAGTCAAAAGCAGGGTGAAATGAAGAAATATTTGTGTTGGCTTCAAAACCAGATTGAAGATAAATTGCTGTTAAGCTCCACTTCTGTCTAGCTGTTGATACATGTAATATGGCAAATTAATTAAAAGCTTATACCCACAATATATAGGGATTTCAATTGTTTTAAAGTGGTGGTTAGTCTTTCAGCAGCTAGAGGATACGCACGACTGAGTTATTCTAGTAGATGAGCACTTCCAGGAGTGTATGTTTAAAGTAGTTTAACGTACTTCCAGTTTCTTCATGTCAATCACCTTTTGTGCATTTTTATCTTGTGTTGAACAAACCGGAGCTGTCCTTTGCCCATTTTATGAGTGTCTTGCAAAGCAGGGTATGAAGTGGGTTGATGACAGCTCATCCATCTCACTGGTTTTGAATGGGGTTCTCCTACTGTATATCATGCAGAGAAGCATTTTTTGAAGCCCACCCACCTAGTACTAGTCCCTTGTCAGGAGAGGTTGCATTTTCCAAAGGCATTTCTTGGCGGGGTAAACATGCATCATCAAACAGCAGATTTCTTAATGGTATCTAGTGATGTTGACTTTACTGATGCTTCAGCTGCTGTTGTCTTAATATAGGCTGTCGCTTGTATGTCAGCTGGAAACAAAAATCAATAAGCAATGAAAATGCGAGTAAAGGGAAAACGGCAAAACAAAATCATAAGCAAGAACTCAGTATCTCCCCTTCTATAATTTATTCTGCTGGTGTCTGTGTTTTTACCATTTCACAGGATCTGCAGATAGTCCCTACAGCCTCCTGCTCACCTGAATTGGGACTCTTCCCACTTTGGGAGGAAATTAAGGCACAGTGGTTGTGTTAGTAACTGTTCTGACTCCCTCAGGTTTAGCTCCAGAAAATTGAGGCAACTTGCTCAAGGACACTCAGAATCTGGGTAAATATTAATGCCTACCCAGTCCTTGTTCTAAATTGTTTAGAAGGTTCTTGAAGCTCTCTGGGCTGCCACGTCCATCTCCATCTCTCCGTGGCACCCCTGTGGTGAAGCAGGGCTGTGCATGTGAGGGGAGCTGGAGCAGCTCAGCGACAGACTGTGCTGAGAGCAGGGTGGTGAGGTGCAGCCAGGGGAGATCCTAATGAGGGCAACGAAACTGCCACATCTGTGACTGAACACTCGGTCTTTTAGTCCCTACTGCTGTGTTTACTGCTCCTTAATGTGGCATTGTTTACTCACAATTAACCTCCCTGCCATTAATTTAAGTAGTTTAACGTACTTCCAGTTTCTTCATGTCAATCACCTTTTGTGCATTTTTATCTTGTGTTGAACAAACCAGAGCTGTCCTTTGCCCATTTTATGAGTGTCTTGCAAAGCAGGGTATGAAGTGGGTTGATGACAGCTCATCCATCTCACTGGTTTTGAATGGGGTTCTCCTACTGTATATCATGCAGAGAAGCATTTTTTGAAGCCCACCCACCTAGTACTAGTCCCTTGTCAGGAGAGGTTGCATTTTCCAAAGGCATTTCTTGGCGGGGTAAACATGCATCATCAAACAGCAGATTTCTTAATGGTATCTAGTGATGTTGACTTTACTGATGCTTCAGCTGCTGTTGTCTTAATATAGGCTGTCGCTTGTATGTCAGCTGGAAACAAAAATCAATAAGCAATGAAAATGCGAGTAAAGGGAAAACGGCAAAACAAAATCATAAGCAAGAACTCAGTATCTCCCCTTCTATAATTTATTCTGCTGGTGTCTGTGTTTTTACCATTTCACAGGATCTGCAGATAGTCCCTACAGCCTCCTGCTCACCTGAATTGGGACTCTTCCCACTTTGGGAGGAAATTAAGGCACAGTGGTTGTGTTAGTAACTGTTCTGACTCCCTCAGGTTTAGCTCCAGAAAATTGAGGCAACTTGCTCAAGGACACTCAGAATCTGGGTAAATATTAATGCCTACCCAGTCCTTGTTCTAAATTGTTTAGAAGGTTCTTGAAGCTCTCTGAGCTGCCACGTCCATCTCCATCTCTCCGTGGCACCCCTGTGGTGAAGCAGGGCTGTGCATGTGAGGGGAGCTGGAGCAGCTCAGCGACAGACTGTGCTGAGAGCAGGGTGGTGAGGTGCAGCCAGGGGAGATCCTAATGAGGGCAACGAAACTGCCACATCTGTGACTGAACACTCGGTCTTTTAGTCCCTACTGCTGTGTTTACTGCTCCTTAATGTGGCATTGTTTACTCACAATTAAACTCCCTGCCATTAATTTAACTCTCCAACGGTGAATTGGTCACACAGCCCCGACTCCAGGGCCGGCCAGATGTGCTCAGCACATTTTTTGTCAGCAGGGCCTGTGTTGCAGCCAGTCCTGCTGCAGGCTGCCCACTCCTGCCTGGCCCTGCTCCTGCACAGTCCTGCTTCCAGGCCTGCTCCTGCCCAGGCCAACCCCTGCCTGCCCCTGCTTCCAGGCCTGCTCTCCACCCAGCCACCAGCACAGAGCTGCAGCATGGGAAGCGCTGATTCTTGTCAGCCTGAATTTCACACCGGAGATAACAAATGCTTGAAGCCTAGGTGCTGCTTGGAGGAGATAAACACATTTTCCCCCATTAATTAAAACGTATCTGTAAATTTAAACGGAGATGGTGCCTATAATAAGTTTTGAACTGGTGACAAATGTCAACAGCAAAAGGCACGAGATAAGGTGATGTCAGATCCGTGGGTGACAATACGTGTCTTCGCCCTGCAGTGAGCTGGAGCATCGCACCGTGGGGTTTCCCAGGCAGTGGCTGTGGGTGACACCAGCTAGTTCAAGTAAGCCATAATGGGATCCTGGGGAAACAGAGAGGGCCCTGCTAGAAGAGATGGTGGTTTGTGCATGTCTCACAGTGAAAACAGGCTTTAAGTGATTTTGAGTATTTGCTATTTTCCTCAACATCTCTTTTGATTAATTTGCCTAAAGGAAAGTAGTTCAGTGTACTTGCTGTGTTTATTGATCTGTCCTATGTATGTATTCCAGAATAGCAACTGAAGTTGAATAAGCTTAGATTTCCTTAAAAACTGTCTTTGGCCTTCTCCCTCAGCATTTTGCTAGTTACAGCAGGGCCACTGTAGGCAATCATTTGAAGTATCCAACCTATTTTTAAGATGTATAATTATTTATAGTGGATTGTGTGAATGTGTTTTATGTTAAACACCAGACAACTAGTGAGAAAGGGAAAGAAAACAGTGGCACTGCAGTGGGATTTTATTTCTTACTAGAGATAAATATGTTTACACCAAAAACTGTGGGATTGCCTGGTCTGTAATCCACATTGCAATTACATTGTAGCCCTTTCTTCATCAAAGGATGTGATACATTAATAAGGTCCAGATTTAGTAACTGTATTGCACCTCGGAGGTTCTGCTTGGGAGCTGTGTCTGGCCCAGCTGCCCTGGTATCTCTAATGCTGCAGTATTTTATCCATGCAGAGGAATCACAGAGGCCATGATATGCCTGCCTGGGATTAAGTATCCAGTTTCTTTTCAGAAAAAATAAGTATCCTTCTTCCTTTATCTCCTCTTATGAACTTGGCAGAAATGCGTTTGTCGTGAAGGTGGGTTTGTGTAATTTTTAGTGAGAAAACCCATCTCATTCTGATAAACTGCTGAAGATTCATAGACTTTTGGACATTCCTGACTAGTCCTTTATTTAATGTGGTGACTAAAAAGGGCAGGTCTGCTGATCCCCTTTTGGATCCCTGGGCCAGCCATCCTGATATTACAGAGAGATGGTTTAATTTGAATTACTGAGTATTTATGCACCAAGACAGGAACTCCATCCCCAGTTCTGGCTTGAGTTTCCATGACCAGGCCTCTAGGACTGATCCATCTCTTGCGGCCACACTCAAAGCCTTGGGTTCATCTTTTTGGTAAGCTCGTGCTCAGCCACCTGAGCGTGATGCTGTCACGTTCCCCTGGCTGTAGGAGGACACCAGGATGTCTGCACGGAAATGATGTTTGGGGTTTTCTAGCTCTACCTGCATGATTTAGGAACACAAGTGATAGTTCTCAAAGTAACCCTACAACCAGAGGGCTGGCGAGACTCAGTCCCTGGGACCCTCCACTCCCAAGCAGGAGCCCAGGAGAAGGTGGGAGCAGCTGGTTCAGCCTTGCAGGAGGGGGTGTGCTCCTGCCAGCTGTGGCCAGAGGTGCCCAGCTGCGGCCACAGCTCCAGACGGTGACAGGAGTTGTCCTGTGTGGGACAGGGGAGGCAGAGCGATGTACTTTGTCAGGCTTGTCATTGCCGCGAGAGAATTACGGGACATTAATCCTTTGGAAATGCCCCTGCTAATTCTTGTGGTTTTGTTCCTGTAAGCCTGAGTTTCTCCTCCCTGGAAGCCTACACATTTTATTGGGTATTGTAAGTAGCTACACCTGCAGTTTTAAATGACTAACACAAATGTTATAATGGTCGCGATCAGTCAAAGAGAAAGTTCAAAGTTCAAAGGTCAGTCTTTGTAAGCGTTAGGAAGCCTATGGGGTAATGGCTTGTTAATGTTATTTACCTCATTCGGATGAAAAACTTTCTGCACGACTCTGTTGTGTCAAGACATTTACGTGGGCAATTCTGGGTATTGTCGTTTGAATAGGGGTTAAATTATTCTGTTTTGTCATTAAGTGATCCTTGATTGGCAATTAACTACACAATGGGTGATCATTAGGGAAAGGCCATAAAACTGTTACAGCATTTAAGAGTGAATGGTGAATGAAGCCAGATCCTACCCCCCCAAACTGCAGCTGCCAGAGAAGCAATTTAAAGCAGAAACATTTCGAGGCTTGGAATAATTTAAAACAATAATTTCTTTAATATGTTTCCCTCATTTTGTTTTGAAAATATTTACATTGAAGTGAACGACCGATAAACTTGCTTATAGTTACCTAAAGCATGTCTGGTATTGTCAGGTCTCCTGATTTTATTGTATTGGTGTAAGCAGTGCTTTATTTAAACCCCAGGCTGTTGGAGTGCTGAGATTGCATCAGAACATTAGCCTTAAAAGTGAAAGTGAACCGTGCATGTTTATTCCAGAGAAAATAATGAAAAAGAGTCAACAGTGCAAGTAAAATAATAACAGAATCATCAAATGTTTTGGATTGGAAAGCACCTTAAAAATAATATAGATCCAACCTCCCTGCATGGGCAAGAACAACTTCCACTAGATCAGAGCCCCATCTAACCTGCCCTTGAATAATTCCAGAGATGGGGCTTCCACAGCTTCCTTGGGCAACCGGTTCCAGTGTCTCACCACCCTCATAGTGAAGAATCTCCTCCTAATGAGACCTTGAGAACTGAATTCCATAGAAAGAAGACCAACTTGTTTAATGGAAATGTCTCCAAATCCAGAAGACCTGAGCCATGGCTTTTGTTGTCCCCAGGCTGATTACCATTTGAGATCCAGACCTGTACTTTCCAACCCAAAGTCCTCTCTTTTGTCAAGAAACGTGACAATGGGCCTTGCAGTCTGCTATATATCACTTAAATTGCTGTAATACTTCTGGTAGGCCAGAGCCTAGATTGTACAATGTGTAGTTTAGTAAGGCTGTGGTTCTGCTGTGGCTAGACCTGTCCAGGTAGGGCTGCTGTGCTTCTCTCTCCTCTTTTTTTTTTCTCTGCCCCTGGTTCCTGCCTCATCACTTGTAAGCCATTTCGTCTCACAGGAGGAGCAGGGAGGCAGAGGACAGGAGCACATAGCTTAGACAAGACAGTGCTGGTGCTGACTTGCATCAGTTCACTTGAGACAAACACATGAAGAAGTGTTCATGTCATAGTTATTCAGTGGCTGCCACCCAGCTTTACCTGACTTTACCATCCTTGGGTTTTGCAGTCATGGTGCTCCGAGTAACCCCTGGGGACTGGCTTTTCTAACACCTGTCCAGAGAATTGACCTAGACAGGCTGGAGATTTGGGCGGGGAGAAACCTGATGAAGTTCAACAAGGGCAAGTGTAGAGTTTTGCATCTGGGGAAGAAAAACACCATGTACCAGTATAGGTTGGGGGCTGACCTGCTGGAGAGCAGTGTAGGTGAAAGGGACCTGGGGGTCCTGGTAGACAGGAGGATGACCATGAGCCAGCAATGTGCCCTTGTGGCTAAGAAGGCCAATGGCATCCTGGGGTGCATTAGAAAGGGTGTGGTTAGTTGGTCAAGAGAGGTTCTTCTCCCCCTCTATTCTGCCTTGGTGAGGCCGCATCTGGAGTATTGTGTCCAGTTCTGGGCCCCTCAGTTCAAGAAGGACAGGGAACTGCTTGAAAGAGTCCAGCACAGAGCCACAAAGATGATTAAGGGAGTGGAACACCTCCCTTATGAGGAAAGGCTGAGGGAGCTGGGTCTTTTTAGCTTGGAGAAAAGGAGACTGAGGGGTGACCTCATCAATGTTTACAAATATGTAAGGGGTGAGTGTCAGGAAGATGGAATTAAGCTTTTTTCAGTGATGACCAGTGATAGGACAAGGGGTAATGGGGTCAAATTGGAGCATAGGAGGTTCAAGGTGAATATCAGAATATATTTTTTTTTACTGTGAGAGTGGCAGAGCACTGGAACAGGCTGCCCAGGGAGGGTGTGGAGTCTCCTTCACTGGAGACATTCAAAACCCGCCTGGACACATTCCTATGGGATGTGCTCCAGGTGACCCTGCTCTGGCAGGGGGGTTGGACTAGATGATCTTTCGAGGTCCCTTCCAACTCCTATGATTCTATGATTCTATGAATTCCAGTCATGCTCTTGGAAACGGTGATTTTTCCATGGCTGAAAAGTCAGCATAACTTTTAACTAAAACTACAGAGCTAATTAATTGCTTAGTGATTTATTCTTGCTTCTTTGTATTCCAATTATGATTTCAGCTCATCTCACTTGAGAAAGAACATGCTCTGTGGCCTGCAAAGAGACTTATTTCTTCAACTACAATTAAAGATTCATTCCTAGTAATTAAAGATATGCTGTTGTGAGCTGTGCAAGTGGGCTACAAACAGCCCAGCATCTGTTGGGGGGGCTGTGAACTGGGGCATGTTCTCTCTGTGCTTTCTTGTAGCCCCAGATGCATAGGTAGACACCAAATCTGCAAATATTTGCTCTTTTGCTTGGCTTGGAGAGATCCATTGTCTTTCAGGGCCTTTGGAGAGTATCATGGTGATGAGCATAAAAGATCAGATGTTATGCTGTAAATCTGCCTTTAAAAGGGAAAAAAAGAAAAGAAATAGGAAAATGTCCATGTTTCTACATTGAAGTTCCAGCATTGCAATAGTCAAAGATGTTTTGAATAGCAATAGACAAAGGTGTTTTTAATAGACTCATTGTATTTTCCAACATCTGAATTTCCCTTTAAACTTGTACTATGTAAATGTTACTCAGTTGCCCTTTTAGAAAACAACAATTTGACTTTTTTTCCCTCTTTGTATTCTGACAAATATTGGTCTTGATGAGTGTTAAGGGACTAAAAACGCTAAACATCAAAGTGCTCATTATCAACCAGCCAGCTGCACTCCCCACCACACCTCCTCATGACACACAAACCTGATCTTTTCTGTGGGGACCACCCCCCCCCAGAGACACAGAACAAGTTCTTCTCTATGCTAACAGTGCACAACATTGTCAAATGATGTGTAATGATTTTATAATGCAAACTAATGCCACTAGGGACTGAAATGAGACTTCTGATTTCATTACACTCACTACTGAGACTGGTTTGGAATATGAATTTGGGGCAAAGATAAAAGGCTATGTTCATGTCCTTTGCCCAACAACCCTTGGGTAGTATTATTTGGCGTGGATCCAGACAAGGTATTTCAGGAAGAAAACCTTGTGATTTTTTTAAGTTGCTAGAGAACACAGGGAGTGCAAATAAGTATCTTTTACCAAGTAAAACTTTGTGCTGTGATTGAAATCTCAGCATAAGTCAGGAGAAACTTCCCTGCTGGGTCAGAATCAGGCCTTTGCTGGCCAAGACCATATTCCTAAAAGCTACTGTTTGTTAATACTGGTCTGCGGAATTTTTGTGTTAAGGCAGTTGGAAGTGAGATTTTGTTCTTTCTGTTTAATTAAAATACATTTCTTAGTTAATTTTTAGTTTAGACATAGCTGTAGAAATGTAAGGGCACTGTACATATGTACAGTGTGTACTAAATAGATGGTGTAGTGTGTCAAAATGAATAAAGCCTTTTTACAGAGTGACAAAAATGTAACAGCAAATGGTGTTCCTTTGCTTATTGTTATCTGTGTTACCATGAAGCCTAGGATACCTGTCTGATTTAAGTGATTTCATCTTTCTGTGTCCTAGGAAACTGGGAAAAAGAGAAAAAATGCCACAACATTTTTCTCTAGAATGGGTAATATGAGAATTAGCTTCCTTCTTCATTCTGCTGTAAAGAAGAAAAGCCCAGGCTTTCAGTCAAATTCTCGTCTACTGTAACTATGTCTGGTTCCATTGTTTTCAAGACAGTTTATCCCATTTGTACCAGTAGAAAATGTAGGCCATGCTAGTGACAGCAGGGAGATGAACACCCTGAATATCTAGCTAATTTTCAAATGTAATCTACCTGCTAATGTGTGATACATGAACTAAGTGTCCTTTATATACTCTTAAAGCACTTTAGATGCAGGAGGGATAGAAACTAATCCACCTTCAAAGGCAATTATGTTGGGAATTACACTACTTCATGTAGTAAACTGTATTCAGCACCCTGCCCTTTTTTTCCAGCACTACCATTGCCACTATTTTAGATATGAGTAAGAATTGATAATAAGTAAATGAAATTCAATAAGTGAAATGGAAAGGAGCATTCTCACACAGATATAAAGGCATCTAAAATGTAAGTGTCAATTAAACTTGTTTCCTCTTGTGCTTATACAAACTGGACAAATGGTTTACTTTCATCATCTAATATATTTAAACTGTCTTGGTTGTAGGGGTCACAGCCACTGTGAGATGGGAGGAAAGACAATACTAATCAAAAGTAAACCATGCCAGTTTTTTTCTCTAGTGCCGCTAATCTTAATTGAATCAATCTCATGGCATATGTTGACAGTGAAAGATTGCTCGAACCTGGGAGGCCAAGCTGGACAGAGCTTCTAGCATAAAAAAAAAATAAAAAACTTCTTTAATCATTAATTTGTTCATTCACTCCCATTTGCTTCCATTCTTCAATGTCTTAGAAGATGTACCCCATGCAACCTTCCTCTTCAGCAATCATTTCCAAGTGTTTCTCCCAATATACTCATGTGTGTGCAAAGAAACTAATTTGCCTGAGATGAACACAGCAGAAATGCTTATCTTTTTTTTTTTTAAGAGCGATGTAGAGGTATTTTATAGAATTAAGCATTTTGAGAAAAGGGGTGGCATTTCTAATGATCTGCAACAGATTTGAGTTAATTTCGGAGCTGAAAATTTTCCTGCTAGAGGTTAATAGGTAAATCCTACTTAGACTAGGACAGAGTTGAGGAGTAGTTTGCCACCTTTTCATAGATTCACAGTAGCCCTAGTCTTATAAAAGTGAGGCAGAGAGTTGAAAACCCTTTGAGGTTGGTGCACAAACTAGAGAACTTTGTGGCCTCTGGAACAGATACCCTAGGAACCAATAAATAATTAGTTATATCAGATTGAGTTTTCCTCCAGGATTTACAGAGGTTGTTGAGGTTACTGGTAATGTGAGAATTCCCCTGTCAACTGTTATTTTAATTTTATTATTATTATGTTGCTACTAAACAAGCAAACTATATGCACAGACATGTACCTTGTTCCTCAGTTTCCCAGCACTTCATTATATATTGCATTATATATACATTGCAAAATTATGTAGCTAATTTTGTTAACACACAAGATGGAGGAAGGCCCTTAGTGTATGAGCCATTATTTCTGTTCTGGTCTTCATATCTGCAGATGTTTGTGTTTGCTGAATTGTGAGTTTGAATATATTAAAAACCTAAGATCCTAAAATGAAATGTGAAAGGGTAGAGGGATCCTTGCAGAATCAGGCTCCTAAAGGCTGTAATGAATCCTCTCTAAAGATAAGTCTAGATTAGATTTATTCTTTGTAAGGAACAGTTTTAGTTAAATAATACTGGTAAGTCATCCATTATGGGCCCATTGCTATATTGTGCATTAATAAGACCCATTGTATGCAGTTAAATGGTATTTGATGATGAAAAGCAGGTTTACTGGTGATGTGGAATAAAATCTCTAACATAGTAGCAGAACATTCCTAGAAGTGTAGTTGTTTGTGCTGAGCATCTATTGTCTACAAGTATATTATAACAGTGTGTACATAACATTCACTTACTCTCCCACATTTATTTTTTCTGTAAAGCAACTCCATTTTAGTATTCCATTTGTTTTGGGTGTGTGAAGCAGAGGTACTCTTAAGAGAGATATGCTCTTAAGTCATTCCTCAGGGATCGATTGCACTGTATAACTTGAACTTCTTCCCAAAGCAAGGAATTCACATCTAACTTCTTACTCTGGCATTTAAAAAAAACAAATCAAATCTAGTTCTCAGACATGAAAAATCCTTTCTGCTTTAGTAGCCTAAGCCAATGTCATTTACAAAAATATCTGAGAAATTAAATAGGAAAACCCCAGACCTTTCAAATGACAAATAAGTAATTTCATCCATGCTTAAAATCCAGACTGTATTTGGTAAAGCCTCTTCCCCAAGCTGATCCCCTTCTAAAATGCCATCTTGTTTTGTTTTGATGTGTACCTTTTTAGCAGAATAATTAATGTTTTACAAATCAGTGATGGTGAAGTTGTTCACATTATTCTGAGGGCAATAAATCCACATGCACGTAGTTTTGTATTATAGAGATCATTTAAATGAGTGTAACTGAAACATTTTGATGACGGTTTTAGGATCTTACCAAGCAGTGATAAAGCAAGCAGTTACACTATGTGATAATTCTGCCTTTCATTATAATGCAGAGTTTCTCCATACTAAATCAGGCCAAGATGCAAGCTATTACCCCTGGGCAAAATTAATTCATTATGCATGTACGTTATTCCTAAAATTATTGATAATACTTTTAATAGTTATTTTTCATGCATTAACTTCTGCAGCTATATTAGTCTGGAGTATTTCTTGAATAATAAATCCAATCTCAGAGCCTCTTGTAGTTCCTTTAAGTTGAAAGCAAGTGTCAGTTATTCTCTGATTTTGTGATTCTTATAATGCAGTAAGTCCACAGTGCAATTATGAAGTGGTGTATTAAGCTGTGTTTAAGGAAAACAATAGGAAGAGGGTAATGAGTGTCTAGTGCGTCACGGCAGTGGGGTTCAAGGCATGGCTTAGAAGCCTTTGCTGTAAGAAAAGTCTGAAATAATGCTGCTGAAGCTGATTACATTTCAGGACTGTAAACTTGGTAGCAGGCTTGTCATCTTCCTGTACACAATATGAGAGTGTATCAGCTGCTCAGAAGAGTCAGTAGAAGCCCTTTTCAGTTGGGAATTTCAGCAGGTCACAAGCTGGGTTTTGCTGGCAGAGATGCTTATTTGCAACACAGGAGTTTGAGGCCCAGGCTACATTTTTCCTGGTGTCTTAGGCAGTTCTGAGGACATGTGGAGAGCAGTGACAATTGCTGAGTAATATATTTCCTTACCTGCTTTTTTATCACCTTAGTCTTGAGATCATTTTGGTCTATCTGATCAACTCTGTTGCCAGCCAGCAGTTTTAAGGGTGAATCTTGCCATTTATTTCCTTTTTGCCAGGTGTTGCGTATGAGGTTTTGTCATCTCCTGTCACTAATAGCTTTGTGAATCAAGAGAGGCAACTCAGTAGCAAGTCCATAGAGTCAATATGGCGTAGAAAAAGGTTTTTGGATCAGTGGGGCTGGATATAAAGTTCAGATGAGAGCCTGTATGCTGACAAGGCATTGTCTCTGTGGTGTGTGAAGGGCAGTCAGATGATTCATTTGTTGGGTCTTTGAGGTGCTATAGTGATGTTTACTGGCCCTTCCACTCTCGTCAATGATGCAACCAGGACAGAAAATGGGTGAGCTGGAGGCAATTGTCCCCAAGGTCAGCTCTGCCCTGCTGACCACAGGCTGGACCTGGTGGAGGGAGTTGTGGCAGCAGAACCAGATTTCTCTCTTCCCTGGGTGAGCACACAGGAGAGGAAAGGCTCTCCCTGTTGAATCTCTTCCCAAGAACATTTACATTGAGGATAGGCACAGGTCAGCCCTAAATCTCTGTATTAGCATAGCTTATTGTTTAATGAAGAGATAAGTGATTGTGTTTGGGTTAGAAAATGTGATGTTTTCTTCCTTTGTCCTGGCATATTTAGTAGTACAGCATTGTGTTTGATTTTTTCATGTGCTGTCTTCTCTACAGGAGCTCAGCACTTGACTTTCACCAGATCTGGTAGCAGAGAGGTTTCCGTCATCTCGGTATGAGTGTGAATCTGTCTCAGGCAACCATTCTCAACTGATGTTATAGAGGTTTTAAAAGCCTGAGGATGGCCTGAGCCTGAGTCACCAAAAGGACTTAGTATCAGTGTAAATGGTATTTATTTGCTTGTATTTACAGAGTGGAATGCCAGTACTGAGCTGAATGGAGGGAAGTGCAATGCAGCAGCAGGTGGGACTGAGGGAGCTTCACATCACCTTTATTCTTCTGTGAACCAGTAGTCATTCCCACTCTGATGTGTGTGTCCTACAAGATGTTTTAATATGTTCCCAGCATGCTATATGTTGGCTTGGATTCAACTTGCTTAATATCAAGGACTTTCTATGACTATAGAGACAGCCTAAGGCAATAAAGTTCCCATGTAGGGAGCTAGCTGACAGTGTACATCTAAGTCTCTTTCCTTGGTCTACTTTCTTGCCTCTTAAGTCAGGGGTGGTTGGAATGAAATGAAGGTGGGAAAAGAGCTGGCAGTGGCAAGGGGAGACATTTCCCCTCCTTGGCTGAATGGCTCTTACACCTCCTGCACATTTGAGGAGAAAAGTAAAGGAGTATGAGTGGAACTGAAAGCCATCCCTAAGCTTCCTGTATCTCCCATCTATTTTTAATGAGACACCAAACAGCTGTTGTAAGAACAGGCAGAAATAGTCAGTGTTACTTCACCTGATCAAGTAAAACCAGGAGAAGATCTAGCATTTGTTAGACATTTTGTTATCTTCCAACTGTTAGAAGTGCTTTCTTTGGGGAATAACTTCAGAGACTTGGATTTACATGGTTCACTAACTGTAATAAATAAATCTGAATAAATCCAAACTTCAATGCCAAGGGCTGAATCAAATGCACTTAGTTTTATACTGAAAATATCCTGGCTTTAAAAGGCTTAGCATGTTGGGCTGTTCTGTTTAACAATGAGGTGAAAAACAGTGCAGATGATTGTAGTAGTAACTAAAAAATGCTAGAACTCTTCTGTACCTTCCCTTAAGGAGATAGTTTGAAGTTGCATGCTCAGACTTTTTCTTCGCATGACTAATTCACTCTCCTGTGACCTATCTTTAGTTTGATATTGAAGCAGGAACAGGAACTGTAGCTTCAGCTGACCCCAAACATTTAGTTACATTAATCACAGGGTGTTTTTGGACTCTGAGCATTCTGAATGAAAGACACTTTCTTTGCGAGACATTGATCAAACAGTCTACAGGTATCAGTACATCGAGGCACATTAATCATCTGGTGCATTATCAGTTCCACCAGGAGAATATGTAAATGTGATTCCTGTCAATGATAAGGGAAAGGAGAATTTATTTTTTTAAAGTGGTCCATCTGGAGCTGTTGATATAATCTTACCTAAGACAATAGGTTGTAAAGATACATTTTTGCAGGGCTGCCAATGAACATAAAGAACAAGTAAATTAAAGGTATAAAAAAAGGAAAAGATATCAGGCATACTTCAGTCACTTGTGGGAATTGTTTCACAACATCGTGGAGGAGACTTTTTCTGCTTAATAAACCAGTACAGTTACAATCATGTAACCACAAAGCTTTGTTGAAGAGTGATGATACTCTGTTCCCTGCTTCAGTGCTCTTGCCCTGGCATACAGCTGGGAGGTCCTTTCCTGGTGGCTGAGGATGTGATGCTTATGCTGACTGAAACGGAGGTGATGGCTCACCTGCTTGCAGAGCAAGGGGCTGCCTGGCTGAGGGATGCAACATGCATCTTGCTGAAAGTGTACTGTATTTCTAAACTTGTGCCCAGTTGGCCCAGTTGGTACTCTGCCAGAGAGGCAACCACACAAAAAATGTATTCTGTCAGTGTGAGTGTGTGAAAAGTTTGTTCCCCTCTCATGAAGACATGTTACCTGGAAGGAAGATTTCTTGAGGTCTTTCCTGAGGGGATTAGAGACGTTGGGCAGGGAATTTAGCAGAGAATGAATATATAAAGCCATCACCTCATTCCTACTTCTTGTCTCTTTAGTGTTCTTTCCTACTTTCCCAGCATCTTTGGGCTACAAAAGTGGAACAAGGAGTCCTTCAGGAAGACAAGTGCTTGTCTTTAAAGGGTATGGATGTTGAAGACATCCTTTTAGACCTTGAACACTGGAAGAAATGTACAATCTGCATGCAAAGGCTGAGGACAGAGCTTGATTTGGGTCTAATCTTGGCTGTACTCAAGTCAGGTGGAAGTTCCCTGCTTCCATGATCGCAAAAGATTTTAGGATTTCTAAGCAGTTTGAGGGGCAGGTGGGCCAAATTCTGAAAATTTTGAGAGAACTAAAAGTTTTTTTGAGAGAACTACATATTTTTTTGAGATATTAGGGCTATAAGGTCATGTAATTAAAGTCTCTCATCTTGTAGCTGAGACAGGGTTTGTTTTCTCTTCTTACAGGACAGCATTTGGCTTTGTCTTATGGTTAACGTCATGCTTTCCATTTAAATATGGAGAAGTTAAGAAAATTTGAATGTAATTGTAATGTGCTTTTCTTTTAGTTCTCAGTTATGATATCACAAGGAAGTATATATGAATGTCTCTAATGAAACAGGACTTGTGCTGCCAGCAGTCATTTTTCTAAAGTATAACCAAGTAACTGGTAAAAATTAAGTGATTATAGCAGCAAGTTCAGGCCACAGCAGTAAAAGGAGACTTAGTGTTTTCATTACAAGACTCATTACTGAGAAGTTTATAGCTCAGTTATTAAAAAGAAGGTGCTATGAAATTTGGCAATCGTTATTACAGTAGCCAGAAGTTTTTTTTAGTACAGTATTTAAGAGCCTGGTTTATTTTACTGTATTCTCTTTTGTTCTCGTGGTCTATGGACATAGAAGCAATAAATAAGGAGGAAAAAAATATGCTAGTATTAATGCTAGTGGCAAAAGGCAAAGAGAAATAGTAACAGATCAGAATAAAAATTACTGCCCAGATCTTTGCCCTTTGGGCAACTTGGAGCCCATTACACTGCACACGAGCAGAAAGCCAGTAGTGTGTACTATGCCCTTGTTGGTTTGGCTTTTGTGGCCCTGAGATGGCCTGGGTGTTATAGAGTCTGAGGTCTCGGACCAGCACTAGGGCTAGAGCATTCCTGGAGGCTTCAGAAATTCTTCTGAATGATGATGAGTCAGCTTCACTTCTGAGACTCTTCTATTTGTTTTTTTCCTATGAGAAGGTCTCACTCATGATCAATGCCTTTTACTAATAATACTTATTGGATCACAGTAGGTTCATGCTGTAGCCTAACCCAGAGGAAACTTTCAGAAGAGGAAAAAGTTGTCATGTTGTCTGGCTCAGACTGCTGACGTCTCTGTGGCCACTGCTTCCTGGTCTCTGTGCACTTAGAACAAATTTTGTCTTCAACAGGGGCAAATACAGTTTATTCCATGTTAGGATCGTATCTTCTAAAGAAAATGTATAGGTTGTTAGAAATTCCATTTGGGTATAAGAGAGTGGTGTGTAGTATTGGGGATGTAGTCAAAGATCCAGAGAAGTTGCATTCAGAAGATTAAACTGATATAATTAGAAAAATAATTATATTAATTTGACATTTAAAAACAATGAAAATAATGAGATGGAGTTTAGGGGTGTACATTTGGTGTTACACATTGGACTAGGATATAAATAAACTCTGTAATCTTAACAATCAACTTTTTGAAATTGATTTTAGTGGAGAGGCTAGGCTTGTGTTGACAATTGCCTTTGGGATCACTGCAATGGAGCTATCTTCTATGTTTCAATAAACTTGCCTTTTTTTCTTCCCTTTTTCCTTTTCCTTTTGAATGAAATACATTCTCATCTTTAAGAATATAAGCAGCAACAGAACTCCTTATGTGCTTACAGATAAGCAAGCAGGAAAAGGTATGCAGGAATTGCCTTCTTTTTAGTATGCATAAAGGCCTTCAAATAAGATGCAAGTTGTTTACATTTTTAGTAATGTCAATATCCTAACAGGCCTGGGTATGTTGCCTAGTGGGTATTTTTTAGCTGTTGTGGACTGTTTTATATCACAGTAATTTCCAGGGGATTTTAGTGTTTTTTTCTTATTTATGTTTCATTGAGTCCTGGGAATATTTTAAAGATTCTTTTGACATTTCTAAGTGGAGGTTCTCTTATCTCAACGTATGTATTTCTCTGCATATGTGTTTTGCTAGATTGTTGCTGTATTTTTCTTTAAGTTTTCTTTACATTCTGCTTTTTTTTTTTTTTTCTTTTTTGCTTTTTTTTTTCCCCTGGGAAAGTTGTTTTTAAAAATACAGGTGGATATTCAAAAGCCCCCATTTACTATACCTGAATTGTTTGGGTTTGAGGTGAGCAAATACTAGAGAAATGTTGTTTACTTGAAATTTTCAAAGATGTCCCAAAGGCAGCCACCTGGAAATATTAAAGAGGGAAGGCTAAGGTATTTATGAGGAGCAGTGTGGTGGCTCTCTCTATCAGGATCATCCTAAGAGACATTGTTTGTAAATGGATTATGAGCTTCAATCACTTTATTAGGATTTTTATTTGTGCACATTAGAGCTTGGTGCGTTATAATTGACCCGCGCTTACTGCGGTTGCTGAGCAAGTCTATTCCCCAGCTACCCGGGACATTTTCACAGCATTCTTGGTAGCTGTGATTTGGGAATGTGAGTTTACCTTCAATTATAAGTTTGTTTTCTAAATAATGAAGTAGTTTCAGGAATATTGCTGTACATAGGAAATTCCAACCCTGATTTTCCAATGCCCCTTTCATTGGCTTTTGTAGACCTGGGGTCTTGACTACTTCTCTCTCTGGCCACCCTGTTGGAAGGGGAAGTGCCTGCAGACATGATGTGAGAACAGGTTGCTGATGAGCTGCTTAATGCCCTTTCAATTTTAGTTTTCTGTGGATTTAACTTGATTGACTGAATACAGTTGCTTTCATGTATGTGGAAGAGATGATTTTGTGCAGATTCCCCACTAGAACGAAATCATAAAACCCTGCTAGGAGGAAAAGTAGATACTTCATGAGTCTTATTGGTCTGAAAATTAGCTGTTCGCCAATGAGTCTGTAACCTGTGTGCACAGTGACTGCCTGTGGATTACCCACTCACTGGTGCCTTGCAGAAGAGACTGAAAAATCATGTTTTTAGTGTGCTATCATGTTAAACCATTGCTTTGCTAACATGTCCCTTGGGCTGTAGTCTGGAGGCACAAATCAGAAGATATTTCCTTGGTTGAATATATGCAGAATGAAAGCTTCCTATTTGAAAGCATCTTCTCATGAGGGAGAGCACAGGAGGAGGATGTTGATTGTGACTGACATGCGCCTTAATATCTGATGTGGCTTTCACACTTGGAAATATTCAGGACTCCATATGTTCCAAAACCCCCACTGAACACTGCATATAACATTGCCTTTATCATTCTTTAATCTCAGTTTAATTGCTGTGGTCAAATTACCCCACACTTAATAACCCACAGCTTGGTATATTATTTAATATGGTTGACACATACTTTGTTTTAAATGTCAGCGCTGGTAAAGCCCTGGAGTTGGCAATGCTGTGCATGATAGATGGCAGAGGAGATGGATCATCTGTTCTTTGTCTGTGCTGTTGGTATGTTGGCTGCAACTTTTTCAACTGTGACACTAGACTCATGCCAAACCCAAAGCTACTGAGTGGGTAACATTATCCCGTGTATCTAATGTTTTGTAGCTGATCATTCTCAATTTCTCTGGCTTTTTTTACAGGAATGTGTAATATTATATCACCCAAGTCGAAGTGGTGAACTAGTGTTGTTTCAAATGGGCTGATTTAATTAATTCAGCACCCAGTGGCACCTTTGTTATTAAAGGATTTTCACAAAGCAGTACATAGTCTAATTATGAATTTACACAAGAGACCTCAACAGCATCTGCTGGGTAAATAATATACATTTGTAAAATGGTCTAGCTACTAATTTACACAACCGACCACTGAGACACTGAAAGGCTGTTGCATTTTGTCATGTCAGCTCTCAAACACTTCCAAGCATTCCT
>NW_009953205.1:1007235-1041604 GCF_000747805.2 Chaetura pelagica | reverse complement strand
TCCTGCTTCTCTTCAAAGCTGTTAACAAAACTCTGAACTGAAACTCCCTGCTAGAAATAACAGTACTATTTGGAGTTGGTACATTCAGCTGCAATTTCAGCCTAAGCTGCCTCCTTGTCCCCAGCTGGGTGTGGGAAGCCTTGGGTCACCTGCATTCCAGGGCCTGCATTTGCATCAGCACAAGCATGCAGGTTAGGGAAGAGATGCTAATTTTCATTCTGGGCTGCTTGCTGCTGCAAGTGGTGCAAATCTATCTTCAAGCTAGATTAGATGGTCCCCAGAGACTTTATCCTTGCATGGGAGAGCCTAGGGTAGGAGATAAGTGCCATTGTAACTCCTGTGTCACATCCCTGCAGCTGTGTTCAGGATGCAGCCAGGACATGCTTGTCTTAATAATCCTTGCTTACAATCTTGGTCCCTTGCAGCTATGAAAGGTAGGTGCCAGTCACAACAGGTCAGGGGCTGCACTGACTATTTCTGGAAAGGCTGGTTGGTCCCAGCACACTCATTGAGAACACTTTGGCCTTATTTTGGCATCTGGGCATGAATTACCCACTTCTGGGAACAGCAGTAATAGATTCATGCAGCTCCTGAGTAACAAGATGGTGACAGCTGGGGAGTAAATTGCTGGTGTAAGGTAAAATTTTTACCAAATCAGTGAGACTGACATTCTTAGCCTGGAACCCATTAGTGATTAGTGAGAATAAGATTTAAGATTTCTCAAACCCTCAGCTACAGGCAGCTTTGCAAAGTGAAAAGAAGAGATTTAGCTATGGCTTAGTGCTAAGAAGAGAGGAGCTTAAGTTTAGGAAATGCCTTCAGCATCTTAACTATCCATGGAGATGCAGTTGGCTACCAAAGCAAAACCAAACCAAAATGAAAAAGACAGGAGGACGTGTAAAAGAGCAGATACTGGGTGAATCTCTCTCTTCCTGTGTTTCTGGCACACAGGATTTGAGCCTGGAAGGAGAACCTAACAGTGTCATTGCCATCTGTGCAGTATGATGCCTATCAATTTGAAGTCTTACCTTCTTGCAGGCAGGAAACCGGACAAGTTCACCCATAGCAAATCCCCCTCCATTTCCTCACAGCTGTCTTACCTATGGAAGCCACAGACTTTTCCAGCAATGCTGAGAAAAGATTTGTGTCTACAGTGCAGGAGGAGGTCTCCCTCCCTGTTTAACCCTGTATTGTACATCAGCAGGCTACAACTGGGGAAGGGAATTTGGACTGGTTTTCCCAAGCACTCTATTTTCTGTTTAAACATCAGGCGTAGAAAATGATTCCATACCTTCACAACAAAGCTGGTGCTCCATTTTAAAAGCACACCCATGCAGCACTGGTTATCCAAACCAGAAAACCAATATAACTGTTTTTCTTCATCCCTGGAGTATAGTATAGGACAAAGATAGGGAGAGAGGAATGGGAAAAGTTGGAAATAGGGACTCTGCTTCCTCAAGAGGTGTGATGATTCTCATGAGTCTTGTGTCTTGCTCCTCTTTTTGTGGGGTATTTACTTGCAACAGAACAGGAGAGTGCGACCGGAGAAGGAAAGTACCAGTGCCCTAAAAGGAAAAGACCCTTTTGAAATGCATAATAGGAGACTGTCAACCTATTGGAAAACTTCTAATAAATGCCTGATTCATTTATGTATAAGATCCTTTTTGCAGCTATGTAATTTTAAGCACAGGCTGTATCTTTTGCTGAATGAGCAGCTGGATCTGTGGAGAATCCAGTTTTTGCATTGACCAGGCTGAAGATACCTTATAGATAAGGGAATGAAGTGCCTTGTCTTTTTTTGTCTCATATTACCTTCATATTGAAGGCAATATGGCAATTTGCTGAAGGAGAGTATTTTTTTTTTCTTTGTTCCAAGCAGTGAAGTAGCTTTACAAGGCTCACAGCTCTTGTTTGAGTGTATCATAACATTTGTGATGGCTTTATAAACTGTGAGAGTCAAGCATGAGTCAGCCTGAGAGAAAACATATAATTAATATTTTGCTGTAGATGAATTGGGAGTAAGATTATCCATGAAAATCAGAACTATTACCCGGCTGTGCATAATGAATGGTGGCTGGGGTTGGTAAATGAGGAGTTGAGAGAGAGAAAAACTGTGTTTAAGATGAAAGCTGCTTTCAGTGAAGACAGGATCATAGCAAGAATGTAACAGGAGAAGTGAAATATAATTAGGAACGTGACATTAATACTGGATTTGCAGAATGTTGCCTAACAGGTGGGTGGAGTTTATTTGGCTATTTCAGCTGGAGTATTGAATCACACGGATGCAGTCTTTAAAATTATTTTAGAGTGTGAGAAAAAAAGGTATCAAGAATGTTCAAATACATGAGCTCCCACCATCAGCATATGTCCTCAGTCTTTCTCTTCTAGCTGTAATAATCACCTCCCAGTTAAGATGGTTCTTGCTCTGTCATTCCTTATTTCTGTAGCATTGCACTGGAAAGCAGAGGGGATATTGGGTTTCCTTTCATCACAATGACAAGTCTGGGAAACATCTGGTTTAAACAAAATGTACAAAAGGTTTGAAAAAGAATTAAGGGGGTTTTGGCATTTTTTGTTTATGCCTGTTAGGCACCTATTTTTATTAAAATAAAATTTATGAGTATAATCTGAAGAGAAGACATTTAAAAGTTTGAACTGTAGAGTAATCAGAGAGGAAATCTATGAAAGGCAAAATGTCCACCAGAAGGGACAACATGAGTCCCTTTCTGGGCTCTAGGATGGAAGCATCAATATAGAAACATTTGTTTCAGTTCATGAACTTTTTTGCAATCGAGATAAAGTATCAGCACCACCTGTGATATGAGCATCAGATTTATTATCAGCTTCTCAGGAACTGCAAAACAGCCAAACTCCACCCCACTGTTAATAAATCAGGTGCTGAAAGCACTTCAAATGAGAACCTTGCTGAAGAGACAAGTAACTCATAAGGATCAAAGACTAAAGTCAGTTAAAATGGCCACTTGCCCCTTTGGCATAATCAAAATGTGTTTTCAAAAAAAGAATAAAAGATAAAAATAAATTAATGTGACATGATTTTTAAAAATCAAACTAGGACTAATATTCAAGTGGGAGTGGGCATTGGTTATTGACTCACTCTGATTCTACAAAACCAAGATTCATTACATTGCAGAGTTAGTAAAGCTTACAGATTTGATCCAAAGACCACTGAAGTCAATGAAAAAATAATATTTCTTTTTATTCCAGTGGTTTGGATTTGGCTGTGGGACCTGCTTGCTTTGGGCAACAAGCATCCACTCTCCACTGAAGCCGATTTGTCTTCACTGTGTCATTGTGTGCTCCACTCACATTACACACATACAGGAAATCAACTGAAAGGCAGGCTTCTGATGAGAGAAATGGCCTGAAAAATATTGCAATGCCTAGCTTCCTAGATTAATTAATAAAATTAATTGCTCATCATCATAGATTACATGCTGGTCATTTAGCTGGTATGCTCTAGGGAAAGGGTGATAGAAAAGTTCAGAAGTGGGTGGAGATGGAGGAAAGAGAGAGGAGGATGGGTTAAGAAATACAAATATCGATGCATGATTGTTTTTTTTTAAACAGTGCAGCTCTGATTTGCATGAACAGCATTTGCATAGCTAATAAGTTGGAGCTGTCTGACAGCAGAATTGGCAGCTTTACAGGAGCTATGTTTTCACAAGCTCTAACTTTTCTTTTGTCCCTGCACTGGACATAAACTGTAGGGATTTTTTTAATTCAGTGTCAGTGAGGATCTGCTCATGTTTAAGTTTCCTCTCTCTTTCCCATGTCCTCTTGCTGGTGGTCTGCTTTAGGAGACAGGTGGTTGTTATAAACTGGCTGTTTTTTAATTTTTCTGGGTGACTGTTCAAGTCATAAGGAGAATGAGGAAGACTTTTTGGATTATAGTATCTCCATGTGGCTGTATAGAAGGGGTCTGTATGTTAGGGCAAGTAAGGGCTTCATGGGTGTCTGCCCTACTCTTCGTAGATGATGGATTGACCTTGTGGACAACAGAAACAACTGCAAGAGGAGAATTGAGGTGAACAAGCAGGACTGAGGCACCTCTCCCACACTTGGTAGTGAAGCAAATGCGAGTCACAAGCAGGAGTGTGGGTGGAAATAGTGTTTTGGAATAATTTAATACAGAAATCCATGCTGTCAGATTTGGAGTTCTACTGCTGAGGGATAAGAGCACTCTTTCTTTTGGACACCCAGATGCAGTGCCACTGGTCTGAGCAGAGCTAGTCTGGGTTGTAACTAGTGCTGGAGGGAATCCAGTCACGTTCCTGTGGCAGTGATACACACCTGAAGTGAGCTCAGACAGAGATGAGTCACCGGGTCAGTGTTTGACGCTCTAGATTTTACTGTTTGCACATGTGGTTGGCTTTGTGTAAGAAACTGGAGAACAACCTACTTTGTACTGGGTTGAGGGTGTTAGGAAATCTGAGGAGTGGAGTGCCTGAGAGCTGGGTGATTTCAGTTGGGCAAACATCAGACAAGAAAATAGCATATTTGCCATCCCTCTTTGCCTTGCTTTTGTGGGATATTTGACGTTAGGAGAACATTGTCATTCAGGTTCACCCACAGTGACAGGTCCATTCACTCCCAGCTCTGTGCTTTGAGAAGAGTAATTTCAACTTTTGGAGTGAAGTCTCCAAACACATGGTTTTACCCGCCATTTTTAGTAGGGGTTCACAGAAGTGCAGGTCCTGGTGTTCGCTGTGCAAAGCAGGAAATCTTCATGAGCCCACATTTGTGGTGTGCAAAACAAGAGCTACTGCTGATTGAGCCCAGAGACTAGATTTCAGAGAGCTCATGTAGGTTCTGTTTCATTACTGGCCCTTGGAGAAATGTTTTTCAGCCCTATGCTTTAAAATTAACATTGAGCAACAAGTCAGTTTTGTTTAGGGTTTACTTCTCCATCCACTCGATTGGCAGCAGAGTTGGCGTTAGTAGCAGAAAGGTTGATATTTCAGTCTTCAGCCTTCTTTATAGCATGAAAGGTACTCCAGTATAGTGATTCTCCGTGTGGGATGAATTTATTAATTAATTTTAAAGGCAGCATATTGCAGCTTGAGCTCCTCTTCTGAAAGCCAGGCAGTACTTCACACTGAGGGTGTGAGTCTGTGCTGGCTCAGGGTGCACGTCCTTCCCTGATGGAACCCTGTGCACCTCCCAGCGTGAGCTTCCAGCCCTGCAAAATGGCATTGACAACCTGATCTTTCATCAAGCTTCATTAAGCAGCTGGTTTTTAAAATTATGAATACCTAATGTGGGATAACCTAGTGGAAGCTTTCTGATCTGTGTAGATACCGGGAAATTTTAGTCTCATTCCACTATGTGTACTAGAGGAAATTAGGAGTTCTGGAGTCAGGGAATTGGGTTTTCTGTGGCTGAGACTGGGCTGCACTGTTCTTCTGGTACAGAAATTTTAGGAACATTGATGGGTGAAGCAGACACCTCCTCTGTGTGTAGTGTTTCTGTCAACAGACCTCATGGTATACAGCCAGCCTAATAATCACAAGTGTTTCTTTCTGTTTAAAACCCAGAAAAGGAACTGACATCTTTTATCAGAAAGACAGACAATCTGTATCCCATGACAATTCCAGATTATGGATCCCAAGAGATTTTCCTTACATTCGTATTTTATCACAGAAATCACAGCTAGTGCTGTTTATTTTCTATACCTCCACACAGTTTTCAAGGTATTGCCAGCAGGACCCGTGCTGACACTGACATGTGTTGTTGTCACATTGCAAGATCTGATAGAAAACCCTAGATATATAAATATCAGTGTTTTCTTGGATCTTCCTTTGCTTTCAGTGGTTTTGGAAACACTGGCACTAGTTAATTCACATGCTTCATATGTTTTGTAGGCTTTTTTCCTACTTCTAAGGAAATACTTGTTCCTAGTAGACTTGTTTGGAGTATCACTTTCTTTTGTTGCTATTTTTATTTTAGGGAGCTACATATATTGTCATTTTCTAGCTATTACTACAGAATGGGAATAGAAGAAATGTCTGGGGAAAAAGAGAAAACCTTGGTTATTTGGGAAAATGTTTTTTCATCACAGTACTCCTGTCTTGCTGCTTTGAATGAGCTCACTGCCCAGACCCACACCAGAAGTTGGGAGAATGGACAGCAGAACTGCTAAGGAAATGCAGGGCATCCAGAAAGCCACACTCCACACAGCTGCTCACTGTCCTCTCTTTTGACATGAAAGCTAAAATGTCACTCAGGTACCTTCCCTCTGGACTTCTCTTACCCTAGGGATCAGTAGTACATGAGAACAACCCATCCCCGGTGTACTGACATCCACAAACTCATGATTTGTCATGGTTGCAGTTCCTTGAAACTAAACTTTGGGTTTGTGAGAACAACAGGTTCTTCACACTGATCCCCTGTGATTTGGCTTGCTTTGCCTGGCAGACTGTCAACCTTCTCTAAAGTTATAATCATCTAAGGCTCCTTGCAGCAGATTTTGGCTGAAAACACGTGTTCCTGAATTTTCCTGCAAGTTTTTACTTTTTTCACAAACAAACAAGTTTTAATACATACTTAATATATGTTTGATCACACATATATTCATGCAATTATTATATTTCCCACTTCAAGAAGGCATCTTAAAAACCAGTTCAGTAGTGCAGTGAACCGGGGGTCACACAGGAGCCAAGTACACTGGATAATTCCTTTTTATTACAAAGAATATCATTAGGTTTTATTGCCACATGCAGAAGGCAGGGACTCTGTTTTTATGTTTCTGAAGCCCACACAGGGCAGTAGATCCATCCAGCATATCCATCTCAAACAGAAGCTACATTCCTCTTTTATTTGAGCTTGAGATGCCAAAAGATGCTTAAGCTGTGATTCTTCAGGTTGTGACACCTCAATCAGTTTACTCCTGCACAAAATGGTCTGTTATCAAACTGGAGGGCTTTGCTTCCTGCGTCTACAAAGCAAGGTAGCAATCAGCATAGACATTCAAAGCTTATTTTACTCCTTTCTTTTCTCTGCCCCATGTACAAACTATCCAGATGTTTTTTGGCAACGGAACAGTAATGATAGTGGGATGGTAATTTCATCTTGAGTTTTACAAGCAAGAGGAGGGGCCAAGAGGGAAACCAGGTTTGAAGGTTGCCAAATATATCTTCCATTTATCATTCCAGCTAACAGGGACTAAATTATTTCTGAGTGGCAGTTTTAAAAGGGAGGAGAGAAAAGCAACATACATTAATATGTGCAAACATGTACCTCATGCTAGAGAGGTGTCTCTGAGGAGTGGCTGCTTTGGTAAGCCAAAGTATAGTCCTTCCTGCAGGAGAAATACAGCGTGTTACTCATGCAGGAATTCTGGTCATGCCATTGGAGCTAAAGTACCTGGAAGCATACCCAGATGAGAACAGGCTCTGTACTACTGGTAACATGAAAGACAGACTTTTTTTAACAGGATCTGGAAACAAAGGGGATATTTTTGTCTGAAGAGTACTCTCACTCGAGGCCCCAGCAGTGTTTCAGTTCTGGATAGTGTGCACCATGCTAAGGAAAGAGACCTACACAAATACAAGTTTTCATATCAAATACCCTCAGGATTCAGCAAGAAGAAAGGCAAGCTTCATATTTTGCTTTGCCATTTTCGTGCCATTCCAAAGAGGGAGAACTATTGCTTTAGACTGTGATGGAGAACAAGGCTGTGTGATCAAAGCAGCTCAGGATGTGTCCCATCATGCCATTCAGTGAAGGCGTTCACAGGGCTGTTCCAAAAAGAGTTGTAAGTAGATAAAGCATCCGGTGAATGGGAAACAATGTGCTTGAGTCATTTATACTAGGCTGTTTTATAATACAGTATTTCTCAGGTGCAGATTCACATTTACTTCTCTAATTATTGCCATTATTATTATTATTATATGGTAATTATAATTTACCCATACAAATTAGTTGGGTAAGAGGAAGGATTAAATGACATGTAAAAAGCATACTGACTGGAACTAAATAGGAAATTCCAAGGAGGAGTCCTTAAAAAAAAGCAATTGTATGATATTTAATTGCATGATATAAACTGTAATTTCCCCAAAGACATTGTATTAATCTTATGGTGGTTAGCCATTACATTTGGTCCATTTATAATCACTTTGAGCTACTTAAATACAAATTTAAAAAAGGATCAAACTTTTTTCCCCACTAATAATGCCTAGTGCTTTCTCCATAGCTTATTCATCTTCAAAGCTCTTCACCAACATTGGCTAATTATTCTTTTTTCTAATTAGTAGAAATTGACTATGGTCAAAAGGGCCATTCAGCCAATTAGTGCAGTTCTACCCTTCAAATCTCAGAGCTTCTGACCTGGAGCTTTCAAATGGTTGATGAAGATATCATAAAATGGTTGTGCTGAGCCTATAATAAAGACAGCCAACTGGAGAAAAAGAGAGAGAGAAAAGAAAAAAATCCCACCTCAGGGAAGTGTATCAAATCTTCTTCACAGCTTTCCCCTAGAGGCAGCAGCATGGAGAATGAAGGGCTGGACCCCAGGCTCCTTCCTCCCTGCACCCAGCTGGGTGAGGCATGAGGCAGGTGAGCTTACCCTGGCCACATTCTGAAGGCTTAAAGGCCCATGGGGTTTGTGAGAGCCACCGGCTCAGGGGCTACTTCTGTCTCTTGTGTGCTGAATGTGGATGTGACAAGGGTCATTTTGCTGTTATTCTAGTGGTGGCCCTGTGCATGTCCTGCTGGTGGCTGCCTGGAAAAGCAAGCCAGTGAGTAGCTCAGGGTAGTCATTAGCACTGCTGTAGTGTGTGGATTCTCAATTTTTAATTGTATGGTAGCAAATTAATAGGCAGCAAGAGGAATTTAGGAAGTGATGTGGGTTTTTAAAAGTCATGTTTACATTCAAACTGTCTTCTCAAAAGAGTGTTTCTCCTGGGTCTTCCTGTGCTTGCCAAGAGTGGCATTGCTCACTTGTAAAGAATTCATATGCATCCATAACTTGGTAGGTGAAAGCCATAGGTAGCAGAAAAATGTCTGGAAGTATGAACAAACTCCCTCTCCCTTTGTGTTCTGAATTTCTTTACTTGTTCTTCTAAAAAGGCAGCAAAGTGACAAATTCTCCTCGAGCAGCAGCTTGGTTTAGCTATTGGAGGAACAGCTGCGTATGTGAGACTTGTTTATGGCTCAGAAACTGTGAACGTTTTAACCCTCAACAACAGTGTGTGCTCCAGGAGATTAATATCTGCATTACATGGACTTGCTGAGAATATATTAACTCTTGATGACACGATTACTGTCTTAGCAGTGTTCACTGCATACAATTGCATGGTGTCTAAGATATTAATGTGTTTTTGTGAAGAATTTAGGAAACAATTTATTTATATGACTGTGCTTCATTCCATATCACACCAGGACATCAATTAGCTACTATCGCCTGTAAAAGAAATGTAAATCATGTGTCTTACTGGTTATGAGGATAATACTGGGCCAATAATTCACAAAGAATAATTCCTTCCATGAATTGTGCCTCATTCTGTGCTTATGAATTGTTCACAAACAGATACAAATGTCTCAAGTTTTCATTTCTCAAATTATTAGAATGGATTATTTTTGGTTACAGTTTACTCATGGAGGTTTTGAATATTCAGGACTTAAAGTTGGAAGAGATTGTGTTTGGTCACACAGTACAATACAGTTCTTTCTTGACTGAACCAGTGCAATTTTCAGAATCAGTTGGTGTTGGGAATACTTGTGAGACCTAATGCAAATACCCTTTAAAAATTTATGTAAAATATGGTGCTTGGAAAAAAAAAAATTGACACTGGCCAGAAATACATAAAAAAATTAGTTTCCAGAATGGTGAAAACCAGAGTAAGCTTTGAAAAGGATTTACATTGAGAGTTTGAGAAAAATATACCCTGGGAAATAATATCTAGAAATAAAATCATTCCTCCCTCCTAGTGTGGTTTCTAAAAGTAGGCAGCAAAAAATTATTGCCTTAGGAAGTTAATTAACTCCAGCCACTTTTAAAAGAAAATAATTTTTTAAAATTAAGAAGAAATGTGTGGATTTTAGTTCCTTTTTTATTATTATTTATTTTTCTGCAGAATCTTTGGCTTTAATGGAAGGAAAGATTTGAAAGGGTTGGCATTTGCATTACTCGAAGGAGTTGTATTTGTGTTGGCAGCATGAGAACAGGGAGCAAGTGGTGCTTTCTGAAGAACTTGGAGGTGATTTAAGAATTTTCCTGAATACTCTGGCTGCATATAAGCAAAACAGTGAATACATATGATTAAAAAATTAGGTATTATTTTAATTTTAAAGATAAAGCCTAAGATAATCTTTCTGATCCGGTTTTTTATTATTTTTTTTTTGCCTGTAGCTGCTGGCACACAAATTAGAGACAATTTTAACTGTGCCAGTTTTTGAACCTACTCTCAGTATAGAAGTGAGATAGCTGGTTTTCCATGCTCCTGCATGTATGTTGAATATTGGATGGAAGGATAAAACCTAGTCTTCATTCTTTTTGCTGAAAATAGATAAGATGGAAAATTTGCAAGTGTTTTGGGGTTTTTTTTTAGTTTGATTCACACAGGTACCCAAGCCTTTTCTTCTCTGACCAGCCTACTGAGAATCTGAAATCCATCCTCTTCCCTCACATTGCTAGGCATGCCTTTCCCATGCTAATACATTAAGAAACTTTTATTGCACTGAAGAGCATTTAAAGTTCACTGCTTTGCCGTGACCTTTTCTCCTTTAAATTGTTTCATCATTGTGACCAATATGGACCAAAGAGATGTAAAAATGTTTGGGACATTTATTTCTAGGAAGGTTAAGCAACTTTTGCTATGCCCTTTTTACATTCTTCCAGACCCTCTAAAAAGAGACTGTAACATGGCAGCGATGGCCTCTTTAATTACATTTTGTTGTCAGAGGAAGCATGCTTTAAAAGAACAGTAACCCAACACTCCTAGAGTTGAGGATTTCAATAATCTCAACCAGGTTCACAACATTTGGAAAACCCCAAACCTTCTGTCAACTGATTGAAGCAAATTTTACGCATGCAAGAAATACAGTCATCTGGCACAAGGTTCTGTGTTATGGGGCTCGGGCAAAAGGATCCAGTTTCAGTTTGCCAGCATTTCATGAGCAGTTGGATAGATTTCACAATGGCAGTGGTTTCTCAAAACCCCAAAAGCTAAAGAGCAATAGGCTCCTGCTGTGCTTGTTTTCAGTAACATTCATCTCCATAATAAATGTAGATCAGGTCCTGAATATTGCCAGTAGAGTACTGAAATCTTAATAACAGCTGAAGATTTAAAAAAATACAGATATTGGTGGAACTCAGGGTGGGTAACACTTTTTCTCCTTCCTGGCCTTTTTTTGGTTGGCCACTGAACCTGGTTGTTTTGTTTCTATCAGAACTGCTGGTAGCTTTGTACAAAGCATAGGAGAAATTTTCTCCTGCATGCCTCCATTTTATATTTGTGTAAGTTTTGTCATGTTTTAGCAGAGATTGCCAGGAGAAAAAAATCAGATTTACAGTGGGCAAAGGTAATGCATTGAATTTGGCAAGAGAGGACAGGGGGTAGAAAATGCCAAACACAGGCATGTGAGTTTACCTGAAATTGAAAAGTCTGTTTTTGGTATGTATTCCAGGGTTTCTACAGGATGCATATTAGTCAGGTCAGTGAACCTGCTGGCCTTCCCTTGCAAGATACTTTCACTCGGGACTGAGCAGCAGCAGAGGCTGTTGTGGCATTTTTAAAAAAGAAGAAAGGGGCTGCATCTGCCTGCCTGTCTCTGGGAGGACACAACCTGTGTGTCCTGGCTTCTGTTTCTGTGGAACAAGTATGCCAGTGGTTTGTACCAGATTTAAGGAGCAAAACTTCTAGGCTTCAACTTAGGACTTACGAACAATCAAAGCTGAAATGGGACCCAGAGTAGTCTTCATAGGTTGCATGGAACTGAACTCTGGGAAAGGCATGGAGAGCTGGAAGGTATATTTATGCAGTTCAGATCACCAGTGCTCACATTTTAGGTGTCTGCTATTGACTTTGATTGGCACGATTGTAGATGTTCCCTGTGGCTTAAAGCAGAATAGCCTATTGGCACGGTGTGAGGATTAAATCTTGAGCATCTGAAAATGCCTTACAAATGAAACAGGCTAGATACTAGACCCTGTGCAGCTGTCCCCACAGCCTGCAGGTACTGCTAAGGAGCACAAACTATGCATCTGTAGTGACTCCTGAAATAGCCACACTTAAGGATTGTATAGAAAATGTCCAAACCTGAGCAGATTTTTCCAAAAGGAAGGATGACAAGCTTTGTGAAGGTATTTATGCAGGAAAACCACCAGGAACATTAATGGTACCTTTAGCCATAGTACCATGCTGGGCCAAATATGCCAAGTAGGGTGAGATGTTACCATTGTTCTCACTGGATCTCCATTGCTGACTGTGGTGAGAAGGCAGAGAAGAAAGGAGGGGCTGTTGGTCTTGCCCTCTGATAAGCTGACAGCTGTCCTCATAATGACAAAATGTGTTAAAAAAGAAAAAGAGAAGGTGAGGGAAGAAACACAGGAATTGTGACAAAGAAAGAGGCTGTTTTGCTATCGTGAGTTGTGCTCCATGCCTGGAACAGTGAAGGAGGTGTTGTGGATTTGTGGGACCATCCAGTTGGAGGATGGCTCAGAGCAGTGCAGTAGAGATGGCTCATTTCTGCTGAGCTCAGCCTCAGGCTTGTCTTTGTGGCCAGCACCATGAAGCCTGTGGAGCACTGCACAGCAGTAGGTTATCAGGGCAGCTTTGTGACTTGGAGCCAGGTCATTCAAGTTGGCTTCGAGGGACCACAAAGCCTTGCTGCGTCACAGTAAGGTAGACTTCACCCAGGTTTCTTTTTCCCTTGTGAGAGAGGGACCCTAGATAGACATCCAAGCATTTTCTCCTGCAACCTGCCCCTTCTGAGGATATTTGCTTAGGGCTTGTGGTGCCAGAGCTGACTCAGTGAACCTGGGCTAGCAGAAATAGCTGTGACTCCCTGACTGATGTTTCAGGGTTATTCAGGCTGAGAATCTGTCCTGGCTTACCACTTCAACATGTTGTTTCTTCAGCATATGCCTCTCACTACTGACTTCTCCATAATCCTTCCCATGCTGTCTGTTTCTATCACATTTCCTGAAGTGTAAATTTTTATCACATAACACAGAGGAAGGTGTCCCCTCTACAGTTCTGAAACTATTCTGTCCTGACATATCTAAGGGTATCTTCAGAGGATTCAAATCCTGTGCACCTCACAAGCACATATGATTGTATTTTCCACATGAACATTTTGATCAAAGGAGGGATTTTATCAATGACCGCAACTTTGGCGCTCAGAGTTTAGCAGTGTGAAGTGTTCGAGAGGATCATTTTACTGTAAGAAGATGACTGCAAGTTCTCAGTTTAGTCCTTTTTGTATTAGGTACTGGAAGGAACAGCAGCTAAAGTGACTGAGTAAGTGTAATTTTGAGGCTTGACTGGTTGGGCAAGAGAGTCACATCCTTGAAGCAATAAATAGCTCCTTCCAGATCATGATGTGCTAGCAATGTTGGGGAGGCAATAACATGGGACTGGCCCAAGTTAATGATACATATTAAAGGAGATTAGGCAGATATCAAGGACATGTTTAGTAAAGCATCTATTGTCTGCATCTGTCACCACAACATTCTGGCAAGTATTGAGAAATATGGAAGGTGTGAAGCAGGAGGAGAAAAACTTGATCTACATTTGTTGACTACTTGTTGACAGCAGCTGAGCAAGACATTTGCAGAATGCTTTAAAAGTTTTGAACTAATTCTTGGGATTGTTTATACACAACCTATAAAATTCATTCTGATCATGCTTCTGGCTGCCAGAGTGGGGAAGGATGCTGCAGGGAAGGGGTAAGTTTGTGTGCATGGGAATGTGCATGTGAAGAGAAAGCTTCCAAGATGCTTAGTACAAAAGCCTGATCCTGAAATAATTTGGGTTACTGCAACAGAATGATCTCTGAAAAGGAAATAAAGATTGACCTTTGATGATGACAGGAGAAGAGCAGATGTCCCCTCTTGAGGCACTTACGGTGCCATGAATTCCCAGCCAGGCTGGAAATGCATGTCCTGATGAAGAGTTTGCACCCACCATGAGTGGCTGGTTCCCTGTGGCTCAGCTGCATCCCTGTTAAGTGCTGCAGCAGCAGATGGAGTGTTTCCCTCCATGTGCAGGCTTGGGATAGTGTCTTCAGTTCAGGTCTGATCCAAACTTCGTTGAAGTTCGTGGAAAGAAGCCAATAAACCATGGATCAAGGGCTTTAATGGGTATTTATTTGTCTAACATTTTGTATTGTAATTAAGCTGCCATTTTAAAAAATAAAATCTCCTCCCACCCCCCAAATTGCCATCAATCCTTCCAATAGGAGCGTGCTACAATTTCATGTAAACTGGGACAAGGAGAGGATGTGGACCCATGCCAACACAAATGCTCATTTTTACAAGTATAGTCCTGAATGGAACAGTTTTGCAAGTCCTGTGTTCTTTGTTGCTGCTGTGGTTAAATTTTGAGCAGTTTCAGTTGTCCTGTTGCTTTGTCACTTGCTTGTAAATCAAATGGACTGTTTTGCTGTTGGCTTGTTGAGTGCTGAAACAAGCACAAACAAGAGCTTCTCCACTGCTTTTCAAACTGTATTTCAGTCCTGAAAAGGTGGCAGTTGTGTCATGATTTACAGCTCCTATTTGGTGTTTTTAATTGGGAATTTACACGACAATTTGTGGCTACATGATTATGTTAAGATTATCTTATAAAAGATCTAGGACAGTTGTTTGTGAAACCCTGGGGGCACATACCAACCTCCTTAGTTATCTAACCAACTGTTGTGCTCCTGGGTTAAAAGAGTGGGGCCTTCAGAAGTGGTTTGATCTTCCTCTGGAAGGTTAAAGGTCAAATGACTCATAAATGAAGAAAGAGTGATTTAATCCAGGGAACCTGTGCTGTTATTGTAAAACAATATTCAGTGGTGATGGTACACTGCTGTATAAATGACAAACTGCACAGCAATGGAAGTTGTTATTACATCACTGGAAACCTCACCTGCACTACATTTATGACTCTATAAACATAGGTTTATTTAACAGCTGTGGGAACACCTATGACCATTTTGTGTTAAAGGTCAGCAGTCCTAAATTTCAGTTTGCATGTTAGTTTTCATGGGTAAGGTTCATAAAATGTGATGACTAGCATTAAGTGATCAGAACAGAACCAAAACATAATGTGGGGGAAACATGTGCCAATACAACCATTTGCACTGCGCCATGTTTCTTTGAAGCGCTTGGGAGGATTGTTTGTTTGCTGAATGTTGCTCTGAAACCAGATTTATATCACTTGGTTACAATTCTGTCTCCCTTTCAGGGAGAGTCTGCGACTGTGTCTGCAGCAGAAGTTACACTCCAGCAGGGGTTTGCCTTCTAGGATATTTTTACAGGGGGACAGTTGAGTCGAGCCTATTTCAGAACAAGAATTAAAGGTAGCTGTACATACGGCAGCTGCTCCTCAGTTCCTTTGCCAAACTAGATGATTAAAAATATTAATATTTATTCTTGAAGTTGGCACGTTAAACAACAGGCCAACTGGCTGAGTGAACAGTGAGCTCTGGATTGCCAAGTGCACAAAATGAAGCAAAATTAAAGAGAAAGCAGTGTGTATTAATGCATATAATTTTAAAATGGGAAGGTGGTTTTATGTAGATGGTGTCACCTTGCGGTGGGTCCTCCACTGCATCACATGGCTACTCTGTAAAGAATAAAATACTTTTAAAGCATTTGAAAAGCTAAACTGAATCTCTCTTTGGAGCTTAAATTGCACATACACTGTGGGAGGAAAGGAATCTCCCTCTGATTTGGGCAACATTGTTCTCAGCTTCTTTTCTGTGGCCTTGTCTAACTCATGCCACACATGAATATCTGAGTGCTTCTTTACATTCCCCACCCATGTTATTGCTCCAGGTGTTGTACTGTTGCTCAGTGAATGGTAGCAGATTTTTAACAAATTTGCAACAGCAATCTGGACTACTGAAAGGATTATGACTAAACCAATAAATTACTATTGTCTGCTTTCATTACACGACAGATTCCCATAGCCCAGTCCAGTGTGGCTGAAGGTTTTATGCTGATAAAGATTACTGGGTTTACTTACATTTTTGAAACGCTATTGTTCCATTAGATTCATAAACAATTGGTAGTCAAAGATCAAACAGAGATAATTACTGTTTTTTTTGCACTTCTGGAACACAGATGAGATGATTAGAAAAATCAAAAAAGATATGAAGCAATAATGAAGCTTCTCTTAAGCAATGTCAAACATATCTTTCTTGTTCAACAGCATTTTGTATCTCCATCAATAATCTCGCCAATGGTCATATAATTAACTATGCTAATAATGCTTCTTTTAGTCTTTTTATTACTATTATTGCTGTGAACCTACTTAGGAGCAATCCACTGTAATTAGTAATTAATCTGATGATTATGTTGCCCTATGCAAACGTGAGATGGAGCATGTTGATCCAACCACAGCGGTCTTGGTCTCCGTGCCACACGTTGTTGCTGACATATGCTGGTTGGTGCTGCCGGCAGCCCTGCCTGACCCCACAGCCACATGGGCCAGGGGCTGCTGGCTCTGAGCTGCCTTTGTGGGGACAGGGATGGGGGATGGAGTGGTCCATGTTGTCACCATGTCAGTCCTGCCCGTTGTTGCCAGCCCCTTTGCTTTGAGAGTACCTTCCAGTGCCAATGCCATCTTGGGCACACACAGTGAAGGGGAAGTTGCAAGCCTGGCTGGCTTGGGCAGCGAGTGCTGCTGTGAAAGGCATGGTTGAGTGGTTAAGATGAAAGTACTTCTACTCCAGTTTGGTGTTTCACATGGAAGCCACTTCTTTCTCACTTTCTAAACATTAGCTTTGATTCTCTTTTCTTTAAATCCCCAAATTATCCTCATGTACTCACTCTTGTTTGCTCTGGCAATCCTGTAGTAGCATTTGCCAACATCCCACAGCCCACTTTTTTTTTTTTAATCTTAGCTCAGAATAGGAAACAAATGTGATAGAATTTATTGGCAAGTGCTGATGTTCTTGTGGCAATCATTGTGCTGAGCACTAACAGAGGGAGAGGTGAAGAGAACTGGGAATTCCCACTTCAAAGCAATCCCTTTTTTTTTAGTTATTGCTGGTGGCTCTTTACTGTTAGAATTGCCACCACTTTTTGGGTGGAGGATAAAGAGTAATGAAAGTTAAAATGTAAAACGTATTTTTTAAAGATACTACAAGCGGTGACTTAAGCACCAGAGCCTTGTAAATCCAGTCTTACCTTGGCTTCATCTTCTTATTTTTGTTCTCTGTTGCAACAAGGCAACATTAGGTACCGCTTTCTCAGTCTCAGTGTGTGTTATAACTATTCTCCCTGCTTTATGGCACAGTTGAAGGTTCCTGCAATTCACTATTAGAAAAAAAAATTTGTGCTTTTGTCCCTCTAAACAGGAGTTAGAACAGGGCATTCAGCAAGCAAATACAGAAGCTGTCAAGAGCCCAGTCGACTGTGAGGTGGCTCTAAGCTGTTCTAATGCAGGGAAGTTATATTAATCCAGGGAGTGGAAGAAGTAGTTTTTAATGTTTTGTAATCACATGTAAGTGTAAAAGCTGAAGGCACAAATCAGGTTTAGGGGACACAGTGCTATTCAAAGTTAAAATTTGTACAAAAAGTATTTTTCCACCCAGCATTTACAACCTGGAGCCTAAACCTAATGCCTGCTCCACATAACCACCAAAAATACATGTCAGAAGTCTATCTATCTGTGTAAAGCTGGAGATACTTGACATTTCATAAGTGTCCCTGAATTTTCTGTCTTAGCAACATACACCTCTGATGAGTAGTGCAAATACAGCAAAAGGTAGCATTCAGGTGAAACCAGTATTTACACACTATCTCAGTGTTGGAAGTAATTAATCTTCAACTGTATGAGGCTCTTTGTGATGTAAAGCAAGTGCTGACACTTTTGTGTAAACATGAAGATTAGCATATTTACAAACTGGTAGATGTTTCTTTGATCAGTGGCTGCTTGCACTGGAAAGGCATGCTGGTATGTGGATTTGCTCTTCATGTGACAAAGACATCTAATCCTTTTACACTATTCTCAGATCCATATTTAGAATTCTGACTTGTGTTTTCTATATCCACTTGAGCTCACTGTTTGGTTTGTTTAGCAGTGTTCATCCACTCACTCTGTATACACACTAGTGACTCATTCCAGTTTGTTTTCTTTGCAAAGCAAGCAGTAAAATTCCAAAGTAGTAAATGACCTGGGTGAAAACCCCTTAAACTCCTTTTGATTTAATTACTAAAGCAAATTGGAACCACTTGCAGTCAGGCTTTTTGATGGCCCATATAAAGATCTTCACTGTTTTCCTTCTTGCTTTTAACTTAGTGTGAAAATTAGCCAACCCAGCTCCAGCCTACTTCAAATGCTATTGCATCAAAACTTTTATTTCTGTGTACATTTAAACTCATCTGGAAGACTTTGAAAGAGGCATCTTAGGTGCTTGTTTTTGTTCGTTGTAATTTAATGGTAAACTGTAAACAATACATAATTCATTTTAGTGCAAATGATAGCTTTACATACTCTAAGCTGGTTAGTGATGGGATCTTGTGGTGACAAGATAATGACCTGAGCAGGTTAGAACAGGCTGGGTGTTATCTTTTAAGAAGGATGAAATAATGTTATGACATTGTCAGCACATTGTCTAACATGCTAGCAGCTCATGGCTTATGTGCAACCCATGTGCTTGAGTAAACAATTGCAAGATTGGCCCTTCTAGGTGTACATGTGTTGGCAAGACCAAACATGCTGGGTGACTACAAAACAACCAAAGAGATGTGTAGTTGAGGTGGGCCCACACAGGGTTGTGGAGGAAGCTCAGACTGAGTCTCCTTGGTGGGTGGGGTGCCACTGCTATTCTCAATGCTGGTTCCTCCATTTGAATGCTGAGAGCCTATCTGCTCAGCTTATCCACAGCTGTTGGACATGGCAGCTTGGTCTTGGAAACTTTCCTGCTTTCCTCTGGAAACCTGGAGCTTTGCCTCTATCCCCAGGCACACCTGCTAGTCTCTCAAAGATGAGGAAACCCCTTCTCACCAGCCTACTGTCTTGTGGAAGGTGTGAGGTTAAGCCTAGACTCTTTAGGCACTTGACCTGGCTCCTGTCCTCACACTAAAACCTCTGATCTGATTTTAGGTTTCTATTTGGCAGCAGTTCCCAGTAATAAATGTATGTTTTGGAGATGCAGCTGCCTCCCAACTGTTTGCCCTTATGCCACAACTGGAAAGACTACTTCAGCATTTTACCAGTGGTTTAAGCTAGTATGTTGGTCTGTAAAATTCAGCTGCTGAGAGCATCTTCTTCCATCCTCCAGTACAGAGGGGTAACAGCTGCTACAGTAGTGCAGTGAGTACCTGATGGTGGAAATAACTTCAATGAGGTTGACTACAAGCCTGGCTGTGGTCTGCCTTGCCCAGAGCTGTAGGCTCTCAATGCAAAATGAAGAGAGAAGGAAGTGTCAGCCACCTCTCTAGTGTCTTTTGAATGGCTCAGAGGGATACCACGTTTCATATTCTAAAGGACCTCACCAGCTTTCCAGCCAAGCAGGACACCTGTGCTCACAGGGCTGGCCTGAGGCTCTTTGGCTGGATATTAGACATTTTACTTTCTTAAGAAACAGCTGTGAATAGTGCCTAAGAAAGGCATATAATGATGCCTTGTGTCATACATTCATTTTTCCAACACCAGTGTCCATCACTGTGGGCAAGGTTAGATTTTTCCCTTTGGGATATTGCAGTCTATAGTCACACAACTTCAGAGAAAGTTAAGTCGCATGGCGCTGAGGGGAGACCTCATTGCCCTCTACAACCGCCCGAAAGGAGGTTGTAGGGAAGTGCGTGTTGGCCTCTTCTCCCAAGTGAATAATGACAGGAGCGGAGGAAATGGTCTGAAGTTGTGGCAGGGGAGGTTTAGATTGAATATCAGAAAGAATTTCTTTGCTGAGAGTGGTCAGGCACTAGAACAGCCTGCCCAGGGAGGTGGTGGAGTCACCATCCTTGGATGTATTCAAGAAATGTGTAGATGAGCAACTTCAGGGCATGCTCTACTGCCCGAGATTGTAGGTTGTGCATTGTGGGTTTTTTTGGGGTGTGGTGGGGGTTTTTTTGTGTGCATGGTTGTTTGTTGTTGTTTTTTGTTTGTTTGTTTTTATGGTCAGACTTGGTGATCTCAGAGGTCCTTTCCAACCATGACTATTCTGTGATTCTGTGATATGAACAGTAAAGACAGGATCTGTGTTTTGATTTCTTGTTGAGCAAAGTAAGCAGGTGAAGTGCTTGGGAAAGAACCTGATACAGTTTTCTTGCATTACCTCCAGAACGTCACATGTATTTTAGATCTATTACTGAGTTAAACTTGTGTTAAACTGAGGATCAAATAGAAAGCCTGACATCTCATTTAGCTCTTTTCATGACTGGATTAGCCTAAACAGAACAACTTGTCTACACGGGAACAGAACAGACACTTAATTTTTAAAATATTTTCCTATCTAGGCAGAGAAAATGTGAATTGAGTATATAAGTAAGGATGAGGCAAATAATTTATTTTGTTGTGGTGATGAAAAATGAAAAATTATTGGATGACATCTTGACCCCACCAAAGTCCATAGAAGTTTTTCCACAGTTTTCAGTGAAACCTTCTGTATTTCCTATTGATATGAAGGGGAAAAAAAACAAAACACAAAACCAACAACTTCTGCAGGTTATATTGTTACTTATTTAAAGTGGAATAACTGTTTGCACATTTATTAACTAAAATAGTGTATTAACTGAAACCTTCCTAAGTATATATTAATCTCTGGTTTACTACAAGCTTTTGATATGTCTGGATTGATTTAACTTAATAGACATGTAGTTAATATGCTAAACAAAATGGGATTTTAGTAGTTTTCGTCTTTACACCATTACTTGTGTCTTTATTTTTTCCATGTGTGAGCATTCAGAACTTCTGCAACTTAAATGCCCAAACAAATGGTGAACACTTTGCAGCCAGTACTGGAACCTTCAGGCTTTCTGACTGATTCCCTCCTGTTTCTCCTGTGTGTTGCTAAATCAGGGCGGTGGAAGAGCTCGTCTCTAAGTTGCTGAGCCTGTGCTGTCTTCTAGGCCAGACCCAAACATACACTACCATGACCAGGAGTAAGCAAGTCAGGCTTGGACCCCTGGGAGTATAACCTGACTAGGGGCTGAGAGTGTGTAGGAGAAAAGGGCATAGAGTCTTAGGACTACAGCGAAGCTAGGAAGCTGCAATAGCCCTGGATCAAAGGATTGGGGGCTGGCAACCTGATTATTCAGCTCTGTAAGACTCAAATCCCAACCATGAACATCATATGAACTTTGAAGTTTTTCATGTTGTCCATGGCTGTGCTGTAGTAGGCAGGAGTGACCCTTTTATGCTCTCACAGGTCTTTTTTTCTGACAGTTTTATGGGCATAAATAGATAAAAATCTTCATTTTAGGAGAAGGATGTATTTAGGAATTTTAGGATACTAAGTTCATGTTGCCCTAGAGCATTTTTTGCAAATGTTAGCATGCACATACTATTCTGGTGATTAAAGCAGAGTATTTTGACTTTAAAGTGGCATCTTCTGAATAAATCTGTCTGCAAATGATTTATGCATGCCATTAGGATTTACTGCTGGTAGTTGTCCTGGGAAGCCTGATCTGGTCTTTCAAGAGTTGCCTTAGCTTTATCAGTCCATTTACATGTGGTCATATTTCAACCTCCTGGAGCTTTTAAATGTTTAGTACACAGAACACAAATTTAGGCCTGTGTTTGTTTTTATTGGTGGAACCCCTTTCCTTTCTTCAACATTCTCAAATGTTCCCTGGTTTAAGTAGAGTTATCTAAGGTAATCCACTCTTGCCCTTACCAGGGATATTCCACTTTGTTCATAAGCACATAACATAACTCTAGTCCCCAGTGATTTCATTGTGAAATTAAAACCCAGACACTCATCCAGATGTCTTAGAAGATAAGGGCAGGCCTAATCCATATGCCACAGAGGAGTTGAGGAGCAGGAATTCACCTATACATCATCACGTTGTTATTAGCCTGGACCATGGCAAGCCCAACACAAACATTTTCCACAGGGCTTGCATTCAGGCTTGGCAGTGTTAAGAAAATACCCTCCAGCAATGTGTTATTTTAGGCTGAAACAAAAGTAGACATGAATGGCAGGAGGAACAGAGAAGTATTGTTTTTATTTGCAATGTGAACCCTTAACTTGTGTTAAATGAAAATCAAACCAACTAAGATGTAAATACCATCGTGTTCAAATGAGCTATCAAATATCAACACATTTATTTTGTGATGGAGTACTGATGCTTGTCTTAGGCACTGTGGGAAGGGCAATTTAGATAGTAGAAGCCAAAAGCTTTATCTTATTAAAACTGGTATGATGATTGATTTTGACAGAGAGAAATCACTTCCATGGCAAAAGAGAAGGCAACAAAAACATTGTGCATTTGTCATAATAGGAACGGTGGCACTGAAATTAGAAACAAAATGTGGGCCTGTGAGAGAGGTAGATTTTTGCCTCTATTTTTCACATTTCTGCCACAGAAGTTACCACCAAAGCTGCCATCATTATTTTATGAAATCCATGGTAAGTCTGTAGGGTAGGGACTGGAACCCGCATCTTCAGGAGGCAACCATGCACAGCCACCCATTTCTCTCTTCTTCTGCCTTCGCTTTCCGCTTCATCTTGCCCTGGGAGCACTCCTGAAAGTGAGTAGAGAGATGTTACAGGGTTATTATGAGGCCAGGTTTGTGATTAAAGCATGAAACTGGTAGTTAGAACCGGTTTGGATTCAGCTCCTGTCTGTGCCACAGATGTTCTGCATGGCCACAACATGCTCTGGTTTTGATGAAATTCATCCCTGTGCTGGGAGCCAGCTAGAGGCTTGGGTACCATCTGATGTTGGGAGACAAACAAGGCTTACCCACTGGTTGAACATTATACAAGTACATTTAGGAAACTTCAGTGGTATGTGTGCTTTGTGGTGCCCTTCAGCAAAGGGCTGAACCTCTTGTTTATCATCAGTGCCTCAGTGCTCCCTCCTGCCAAGCAGGAAAACTGCAAGGTTAATCTCATTAACATTTGTGAAATACGACTGTGATGGACTCATGGAGTATGTCTATTAGGAGGAAAGTGTGCAGGTTTCAATTGAGGTGTTCAGAGTTTATGCACTTTCTGAATAGTCTGAGTCTCACAGCCATGACAAGGTGCCCTGGAAAAATCTTCGGAAACAAAAACTAAGCTTTATTAACAAATTCTGAGGGCTGGTTTAGTTCTTTTCATTTTGGTTGTTTGCTGGTGTCTTTTTTTAATATGAGTATCTACTGTAAATTCATGCAAAGGTATTTCTGAAAAGAAAGACCAGGAAAATGACAGGATAGAGAAACAATTTTACAAATGGAATATGGGTTAGATTTTTTTGTTTTGGGAAGTGATCCAGGTTACCCTAACAGAAAGCAGAGACACATTTCAGCTGGGGTCTCTTTGTGCACAATACGATGGCAAAACAGTTCAAGACCAGTTCATCTGTGTGAAAATATGACCCTGCATGAGTCTGGAGGTCAATGAAACCACTGTTGATCTGCTCAGGGCATGCTGGTCACTGCTTTGGGGTCACTTTGATTTATGTGCTTGGATTTTCCGCTTCCAGAAGAATAAAATATGAGTGACTGTCTCTTAGTTGACTCTCATTTGTTGTTGCAGGCGTGCAGCTTTCTCAGAAATATGTACTATATGAAGAAAGTCTGATAAATTTAATGTAAGGGTATGAAGTGACACTTTAATGGAAGATGAATGTCTTCTCCATCATAATTAGAAAAGAAACTGTGAAAAACATGACTTTTTTTCTCTGGTTTTGTTAAACAAGATGTGATTTTCCCATCTTTCTCTGGTACTTAAATGTCTTCTTACTGTGGTTGGATTGTTTCACAGTTTTTAGAGATTTACTTTTAAGATGCTTATGAGAAGGATGGAATAAATGGTAACACCATCAAATGGATGGGGTAGCTGAGGCAGAGGCAGACTCAGCGATAAGCTAAAAGAAATCTGCAAAAGAAAGCTAATAATTATTTACTACTCTAGCTCCTCCTATCCAATTTCAAAAGTAAAATAGATGGAAGCTTTAGATTTGCTTTCTTAGTGCAAAATCTACAACTGCATCTCTGGTGAGATGTCTTGGGAGCATTAACATAGCTGGTCACAACTCCACAGAGAATTTGGGGCACAATCTTGAGTACCTCTTGAAGTTTGGCAGGGACTTCCAGACCTTCACAGTGACTCTGTGGACACCAGCTGTGGCTTCCTGAGCATTTCACTGGCAGGAATTGGTACCAAATACCTCTTCTTACTCTACAGTTCAGTGTGGAAAGAAAGGTGGAGACCCAGAGCTCCACTGGAGGCATCAGGAGGCAGAGCACAACCTTGCCTCTGACATGAAGGAGGTGGACAAAATGTTGTCTCAGTTGACACAGGAAAATGTATTACCTTGATCACATCATTAATGTCAGTGGAATTAACATGGGACACCTGAGTTAATATATTTGGATTTTTTTTTTGTTCTTGTTTTCTGGCATACTGCAAACCTCAGCTCTTCTGGCTTCTGTGTCACTTGTAATTCCATAGTTGAAAACAGTCTTTTCCTATAATAATTGCTAATCTGTTTACTTCTATGAATCAAGACTCCTTAATTTGGCCTGTAGGACTCTTTAACCCCGTCAAACTTCCAAATAAACTTATTAATGAGGGTTGCTGCCACCTGCTTTGCATGTGACTGCATGAGAGCCAGCAGTTTGGAGCACACACCTATGAGGATGTGTAGCTTGGAAATCCAGAACCACTGCTTGCCCAAAGAGTCAGAAAGTGCATTTTTATTAATGCTGATAAAATTTTGCCTTGTTCTTTCTCTACCCTCCAACTAAGTACATTTAAAATACACCCGTGACTTGACTTGTTTAATCTCCTAAGTGTTAGTACAACAGGGGTAATAAATACTGCAGCACTGTAACATATTTGTTATTAATACCTTACTTCAGAGAAGATATTCAGTCAGGATTGTATCTGTGGAAATGTTCCAAAGGCACGAATGAGTGGTTGAGAAAATATGAAAAGTCATTTTGTTCAGATATGCACACCACTTTCACTGACACTTCCATTATTCAGCCTAAGTATTAGTTTAGAAACAGAACCTGCACATGACTGAAAGAGCAGCATGTCTATGACTGTGCTGTAACTTCACTGTATGTCTCTCAGTAGCATTGCTCAGGGAGTTTTGCAAAACCCTAAAACATTGGTATGGTCTGTGAACAAAACATGGGGCTGGAGAGGCCACATTTATGAAATGTTTAACATGCTTCTCAGTACTTGTTCCTTAGAATGATTGCTTCACAAGCCTTCTCCTTCAAGACATCCTTAAGGCTGTTTAATACCTTCTTAGCTGTCATTTCTGTCAGCACTCAGCACTGTGAAGAGTTGCTGAACTAAACCATATTAGCAGGTCTTTATAATTATTTGTAAATGTTGGGCTACTCAGAAGATTATTGCACTGGTACATTGCCTTTGGTGCCTGAGGGGAGCACGAATTATATCTTATCTGCAGGAATAGCACTGAGGAGCCAGACCGTCTTATGAGATGCCGTGGTGCTCAACCCACTTCCAATCCCATCACTGGGATTGTCAGGGTACAATTTATATCAGTGAGCAGAAAGGACATAGCCATTATGCCATACAAACATTGGAGTTTAGCATGAATCTAATGCATGGGAAATGGATTTTTTATTTTTTCTTAAATGGATAAAAATGTCTTCTCATCTGTAACCTTAAAGTGATTATATTTCAGAATTCCATTTGGAAAGATGGAAAAACAGATGATCTGTATTTTTTAAAACTCTTTCTGATAACTGGTACTTCTTGCCTATACAGTTTGTTGAAGTATTACTGACTGAAAGCATTTCAAACTTTTGACTGTATATCTGACTCCAGTAAGGTTTACCTTTAGTTTTCTGTATTCAACTGAGGAAAACTACAGTTTTCTGAAAGTTGTCAGGGCTGGAACCTGGAAGTTAGGCTGTTAAAATTTCAAAGAAGGGATCCAGTTTTCAAAGGCACTGAGCAATCTCTGAGTGCCATGGAAACTGTCTGGGGTTTAAAGCTCTGGGAAAAGGTCAGGCTGGTTGTTTTGTAACCTAAATTTAAGCTCCTATGTACTAAAAATGCCAAGGAAGAATTATCCCATATCATAAGCCAGTTCTTTAAAAAGAAACATACTTTTAACAACTGCTTAATTGAAAGCAAAGCTTATTTTCAAGATGATAGGAACATATTTATGTTTGTAGTTATGCTGCCTGTGTAATTTCCATCTTAAAAGGATGTCAATTACTGCTTAACTCTACTGGCCAGTGAGCCTTTCACACTGCCTCCCTAGGTAGAAAATAAAATTGGTGTTATTCTTTCTAGCTATATATATATATATTTATCTATTGTCTATCTCCTGCTGGGAGCTGCTGAGGGACCTGCTGCCATACCCTATGGATCTGGTGACAGGCAAGATTGACTGTCACAAAACACTCAGCTCTTTGGTGCCAGGGCATTGCAATGGGAGGCTGCAGGGACCTTCCACCTGACTGTGATCTGAGAATGCTGTGAGTGTTGCCTCTGATGGAGGCTTCAGACTGAGGGCATTATCTCCCCAGAGAGCCTCTTTGATAGAGGCTCCACTCGAGGCTGCAGCTCCAGATTCAGTCCCAGCTGAGCATGAAGGCTTCCTACCGGTAACAGGGTGAAACCCTGCCTCACTTCTGCTTGGGCTTTTGTTGTAGTGTTTGGTGATGGTGGATTTCATCACTGAATGGTGTATCCTGACATGGGCGTGAGACAGTGTGAGCTGAGCTGCAGCACAGAAACCATAGGAAGGGCAGCAACTGGGAGGATATCATGAGTGGTAGAGGGAGGGGGTACCTGGAAGGAAGTAGAGACAGACAGCATCACTTCTCCATGCAAACTCTGCCTAAAGAAGGGTTCCTTGAGTAACTAAGGGGTTTTAATATATGAGCTTTGATTTTATGTCTGTATTTGCTTATGTTTAGGTTTGTTTATTTATACTTTATCATGTGAAACACAGTAGAGGTTAATGGTTTGCTCTCAGATAGGGTAATTACTGTTACAATACAGAATCAGAGTATGATTCAGATTGGAAGGGACCTTGGGAGATCCCGAGTCTTTTGGAGAAAGAGATGTCAGATGAGATTGCTCAAGGGCTTAATCCAGAAGTGCCATAGAAATCTCCATAGATTTGGACCTTACAGCCTCTCAGGGGACCCTGTGCCCTGCCTGGATATCCCCAAGGAAAGTTTCTTCTAGTGGCAGCCCTGAGAATAAAAGGCAAGGTCCACAGGCATTGATGGGCATTGTCAAAATCACACAAGCATTTTAACTTTCTATTTTCATGTCTTATGCTCTGATTTCCCATTGAGCTCACTTCTGTGCTGTGTTGGAATGGCTGCACTTACAGATCCTTGAACCCTTTTTTTGACAAGCAATGGAATAATTCTGGCGTCTTGACTGACATTTTCTCTCTCAATGAAAAACAGGTCTGCTGATTTAAGGGGTTTGAGTAAACTGCTACAGGCCAATAATAGCTACTGTGATTCTGTAACCGGGGAAAATTTCACTCATTGGAGCACTATGACCCTTGTGGAATCAATGATGCTGAATCAGTGTAGAAAAAAGTTTGTTCCAGTGATTTTAAAATGCCCAACACATGTCTCTGTGAAGGCTGGTGGCTGACCTGGCTAGCTTTCTGTAGCCAGCTTTCTGTAGCCAGCTTTCTGGCTCTTCTCAGGAAAGGGACTGTAAGAAATGGCACTGGTGCCTGAAACTTGTTCAAAGGAAATATATAGACTGATGTACATGAAAAACAAACAGCTTTTTTAAAAATGAAAGGCAGAGAGATGAAGGCTGCTAATCCTAATGTTCTGGCTGCTCTGCCGATTTTATTACACAAGTTAAAGGTGTGTTTATTTTCTCTTTGTGGTGCTGGTTGTGTTGGTAAGGAAACCACCACACAATACACTCCATGTAAAGTTATAAATGGTGCATGTTTATTCAGAAGTGCCTGCCTTCCAAGCAGAATGTACTTAATGAACATACATAATGTACATAACTTATGCCTGGCCATAAGTTATCTGTAGGAAACTTGCCCAAATGTCCTGAAGCAGAAGAAGTGTTACTCCAAGGCTAGACCTGGGAGCAGCAGCCATCCTGTGACTGCGTGCCAGGAGCAGGGTTTTGCACGGCTGGCCCAGGGCTGGCACTCAGTCCTGTTGGGGTGACTTCTTGTCAGCTCTGCAGGGCTCTTCCAGACATGGTGGCACGGCTTCTGCATCCTGTTTAGTTTTGCGTTGCAGAATTGTTGAGTTTGCCCACTCAAGCTCTCTCTGTTTGATGTTTCCTGCAAACTCCACAGCTCCTGGAGTCATGTCAGAAGCTTAGCTATTATTAAAAGTTTGTAGGTTTTGTAGGGATAGAAGAAGCTTCTAAGCGTGAATTTCAAATGCAAACTTTACAAACAAATAAAATGCACCTTTGCATTCACTGAGCTTTAACATCTTGTGGTTTTTTAGGGTATCATTTCTGACTTAGGACTACTTGAGGTTGGCAGTACTGCTGCTGACTCGTTGTGCATTCAGGCTGCATTTGTGTTGCCTGGTCTGACATATTCCTGGGAGACTTATTTCCACTCTTTGCGCATTTAGCTACAGCCTGGGCAAAGCAAGAGAATCTATTTTTCAATTCATGTTTTTTCTTTCCCCTTACTTTCCCCTCAACCTTTCTATCTTTTAGGATACTAATTTGGCTATTATTCTGAAAAACACATTAAAATTATTGGTGATAAGCTTACAAGTCATTGGATAAGTGTGTACAAATTGGCATTAGATGGACCGGAGGGATATTTTGACAGTAGGAGCTAAGGCAGTAGAAAGAAAATTAGAACATGCACTAATTTTGGATCTGCATGACATTCTGTGAATGTTTACTTTGCGTATGTATTTTTTCAAGTTTTCCTCTGTTGTCACACGTTTTGCCTCCTCTTGAAAACAGAGGAGGAATTTTAAGTTTCCGTGAATCTTAAAAACAAAGAAGTTTTTATTTATATCATGACAGACTTTGGATAGAGCTTTTGTGGAAAATAACAGGGGACTGGGGTTGACATCTGAAGGCCAATGCTGTCAGATCCTGCTAGTTGTGTCAGAGGACACAAGTTTACCCACTTCCACTTAAACTTTTTGTTTCTTATTAATACAAAGATATGTACTGATTTCTGGATCTTGGCCAAAGACTCTGAAGTCTTGTCAATTATATTTTACAAGTTTTCTAAAAGAGAAAAGACAGGAACTCTATTCTCTGACCGGTAAGTGTGACTATAATAGTAGTAGAAGGATCCTTGAAGTCCCTTAAGTATAAGGCACCAAAGAACCACACCCAAGAAGATCTAAGGTAATTTTGACATTTGTGCTATGCTGGAATTCTTTTGTTTCACAAGTGTTTGTCTAATAGGCCATGCTTGAAATGACCCTCTTAAAATCTACCGTTAAAACTTGAAATGACACAAGCCTGAATCATGCAAGCAAAAGGTCATTACCTTGGATTTATGTGCTTGAGTCTCTTGGCACAGCCAGAACACCCAGAAAATAGAGTTCTAATTCGTAGAAATGCTCCCAAATTCTACAGGTGTGTTGCTGCAGACCACGGTCTGAACATGTCTCCCTTCTTTCCTACCTGACAGTAGACTCCTATTGGAACATGTCCAGTGCTTTAATGAATTACAAACCTGTAAAATATTTCTTTCCCTCTTCCTGTGGTAACTGCTCTTTAACCTGGCAGTGAGACTGGGTACAAATAGGCACTTGAGGCTGACTCACAGGGAAATGTACTGTGCTTGGAAACAGGCTGTGCCACCAGGTCGGCCCTCAGCTGCGTACCCCAGCACGGTGCTGAAGGCTGGTGAGGACCCCTGTGGCTGTGCTTGATGCCAGGCACATGTGCAGGAGCTCCTTGCCAGAGCAGGTGGGCAGGAATAACCTCTGCCAGGAGCGAGGGAAGAGGGCTGGGGCAGGGTCAGGCAGGGAAAGGCATTCCCAGCATTTCTACTCCTGCACGGCCCAGGGAGAGCTGTGCCAAACAACACATGCGCCCTTGGCATCTCCGATTACTTCTGCTTCTGTAAGTCAGGAACCATTCCACCCAAGCCAATGGCACCTCATTAATGTTAAACTGATGTGAATAAAAGGCGACTGGGACATATATGTTTCCATACCTTTATACCACTGGGTCTGATTCGACTTTTACTCACACTGGTTTGATACTGATACAGTTCCTCTGGCTTCCATGACATGAATCTGTATTTAACGTGGGTCAGTAAGATCTCAATCAGATTAATTTCAAAAATGTGTGCCTGGAGCTGTTGGGAAAGGATGGGTCTGTAAAAGAAGAACAGAAGAGAGTAGGTAAGAATAGGAAAAGGCTCAAGAAACAGCTGAAGGATAGAGCTTTATATTTCTTGTCCTTGTTTGCCTACAGTTTGTTGTCTTTGTCAGTGAAAAATGGGAGAGATGAAAGAAGGGAATGTCTCTTGAGTTAGTGGTTGTCTTCGGGCTGAGTGAAGCCCTGAGGTAGAAGCATGTTAGTCCTCCTTCCTTTCCTTGCTTCAGCTGTTCTGAGCGTTGGGGAAAAATAAAAAAACAACACTTCTTTTTTTCCAATACAAATTAGGAAAAAGCTACAAGGAAACACAACAGATTATTTTTTCCAGTTTGCCTTAGGGTTTCCTGGAATTTTTGCTACTGTACATTGAAAGTAACTCTATCTGTTTAAATACATGCTGATCTTTGGTTGCTCTGAGATCCGAATCAGCCCCAAAGAAATGCCTTTCGCTTGTAGTCATTTTTGTATTGTCAGTTCTTCCTCCTCACCCCCCGCCACGCTGACCTCTGTGGTATCAGGTGACAGTGGGATAAGCTGCAACATATGTGGTCCTGGGCAGCAAGCAGGTTATGAGCCAAACCGATAGAGAAATGGTGATCTGTTGGCAGTCTCCTCAAGGATGACAAAGCAATCTGTTTCCAAATGAAGGTAGATGTAAGATAAATTCTTTGACTGCTATTTTATTTTCCTTGGCATTAACCAGGCGCTGTTACTATTTTGTGGCTTTGTCACCACCAATTAGAAACTAAAACAACGTCATCTGCTGCAAAGTCTTGTGATCCAAAACTCCTATACCTCTTTGCAGTGACATTGTGAATAAACAAAATCATCTCCAATGGTTCATTAATACAAGTTTAATAAGACTTTGCAAAGTTATGTCAGGCACTTAGAAAAGAAGTTCAGAAATAAAGGCTCAATCCTTCAGTGTCTAACACAGATGAACTGACTCCTTAATTTTGCTGCAACAATATGTGTAGCTAAGAGTTTGTTGGGTATCTGGAAAGTTTTTTGTTGTGTTCACTATTTAAATATTCTGTGCAATTGTCATCATTAAGTACCCGACATGAAAATAAATCTTTTATAGTGAAACTCGGGACATTATGCAATAAGTTGAAATTTATTGTTTAATCCTCCAACCAAGCTATTGCACAGCAAATGGAATTAATTAAGATTTTTTTGTTGGCTGTCTCAATTTCACAGTAAACATATTTTTATTTGAGCAATGTGTGTATATCATTAAAATATTTCAAGGAAAAAGAAATTATTCAAATGGAGCAGCTTTGTTGTAAATCATACTGCATTTTTTTTCCTAAAATGTAATTTGTATCCGTATCATTTGTTAGGACTGTTAGAATACTGAGTTTTTAAAAAGGTAAAGTGATGTACTTTTTTATTGTCTAGACTATATGTAAGCCATTGCTAATTAATGCTGCCCTTTCTGATGACTTTGCAACAGGCATAACTCAAACAAACCAATTATAAATGATTTTTCAATGTAAACTTTTACCAGTGTAGCCGGAGGGCTTGCTCAACATAAAAGTATAATTTAGAAAACAAAAGTTTTAACTAAGGTCATGGTACATCAGGCAGTGATGGATGTACATGTAAAAACATCTGACTGCAGAACAACAACGTTTTCTTCGAGACTAAGCAAAATGTTGGTGGCAGTGATAAGAAGAATGAAAAATAGCCTTGAATTGAACTAGCCAGAAGGTTTGGGTTTGGGGTCCGGGTTTCTGGGTTTTCAAAGTTTTTTAGAGTTCCAGGAGTGCTGCAAACAGTTTAGTCGATCTTTTAGACCTTTTTTCTCCCGCAGGCCCATAAGAAAGTCAGAATTTTCAACATCATCTGCTGGCCTGGGTCTTAGATATAATTTAGTTCCCCTTCTCCCTTTTCTGAGCTGCCAGAGCAGAGCCCGTCTGCTATGGTGTCCAGGTCCTGTCCCACATGTCTTCCTCTGCCTTCACTCCATGTGGCATTGACTGCTGTTGGTGACACAGCTCACCTGGCTTTAAGTTTCCAGCTGCTGAATGGAAAATGTCACGGCCCTGTGATGCAAAGCACTGATCTAGTATATCCTAATGTCACAGGTTTCAGCTTGGTCACCATTTTGGTGGGGTAAAGTCTGGGGAGAAGACCTCTGTTTGAAAAGGTGGTGGTTGACTGCTAACGACTATTCATCCTTACTGTCTGTCTTTCAGCAGCCTGAGTGAAACTGGCACAAGCTCACATCATGTGCTGTATCTAATTTGGTAGAAGCAGTCACATGGCCACAGGATGATCTGTATCAGATTTGTACAGCTGAGTCATCTGGTACCAATTCTTGCAGAGCGAAGGCTCCATAGCTACAAACCCTCATGTCTTCCTGGAGCTCCTGCTCCTGTCTTGTAGCCCACTTATCCCACTCCTGCTGTAGCCCTGCTCCTCTCCCATCTCTCCAGTGTCCTGGTTTGAGCTCACCCCCTGTCTCTGCTGTAGCTCAGGAATGTCTTTTCCCAGACACACAAGTCACCTCATTCTGGACTCAGTGGTCCAGTAAGTCCACAAGCTTTGTATGTGATTCCTGAACCACTTCCTGTCTGCTAGACAGCAGAAGAAATTGGAGGTTGTTGATACTTCTCACTCCTCCTTCAGATAAGTCCATAACTTTGCCTCCCTTCACACATGGTTTCTCCACAGCCTCTTGCAAAGAGATCAGAGAAAATTGTTTTTTATCAAGCTATTTCTTTCACCTCTCAGCTGAAAACTGTCGTCCTGCTCATCAGCACCACACCCCTGTGACTGTTCCAGCCTCTTCTGCCCACGAGATGCAGTGAAGAGAGCCAAAGACACAACCAGGGTTTCACAAAACGTGGATGGAAACTGTCTATTGGAGCTGGGTCATGAGGGTATCAGCCAAGCTCTGACTGAAGGTTTGTCATTTTGTTGAAGTAAAACCTAATTTTGCTGATGAAGTAGAGGATAATTATTATTTTATTTTTTTAAATACAATCACCACCTTTTTCTATATTTATTAAAATTCCAACCTTATTGACCAAATAGTATGTGTATAGAGTTATGGGTGAAAGCCAGTGGGTGATACTGAGAAAACCAAAAAAATTACAATTGAATTAGAAACATTTGTTACTTCTGCTATCATACATATTTTTTCTCTCTTCTTGTGAGTGAAGTTGTTCCACTGGTGCAGTCTCTTTTTTCTTGTCATCTGTAATTACACTGAGAGGATTAATAATCAGACTTTTATCCAGCGTCTTGGCTTGATGACAGGGCATTGTTTAATGAGAGCACAATCAGTGTCCTGCTCTTCGGGAGAGCCGAGACAGCCCTCACAGTGGAAATCACTGAAAATAAACATGTGGGAGCTTAAGCACTCTTTAATAACTCCTTCTGCTTGTTTAGTTAGGAATTTTGATGCTTTTTGTCCGGCTCGGCTGCTGTAGAGGCATGGTTATTTATGGTGCCAGAGGATGTTATGGTCTCTTTATATAAACCAAGGGAGAGAGGTAGAATATAGTAAGTTTTGAGTCATGGTAAGTACTTTAGTTTTTGCAGCTCTAAGGCCAAAACCAAACATCCACAAACAAGAAGCGGATATTTTAGAGTGGATATTTTTCACCCCAAGTTTTAAATAATTAAGAAATAGCTGTTGATGTCATTAGTATTTACCATTAGACCAAGAATTAGCTGCTAGACTATAACAGAATTAGGATATTGATGTGCCAAGTGCCTA
>NW_009953205.1:997941-1007210 GCF_000747805.2 Chaetura pelagica | reverse complement strand
TATTTCTGCTAATGTGTTTAGACTGTATTTGCTAATGGCAAGATGATGTTACAATATGGCACTGCTTATGTGTTGGAAAGGATTATTTCCTTCTCAGAGGTGCCATGAGTTGATGTACTTGTAGGGAGCGTGGGACTGTATGTGTACCATCCTGTCCTGTCCATGCAGTGGTGAAGGACACTGCATAGTGGTCCCCAGACTTTAGTAACAAGGGAAGCAGTTTTCCCTCAGACCTGCAGAGAACCAGCATCTTACCAGGCAGCCTGGAATCCACCCTGTCCTCTTACATTCTATGAGTGATTCAGATTTTTGCATAATATATTTAATTTGTAACTTATGTATGTGGTAATTTGGGAGACATTTGAGTAGGACATTTCCTTTTCTTGTTACTGCTAGTAAGGAAAATTGATTCTTTCTCGAGTGGAGTACATGGGGAAGGGTAGCCAAGTGCTCAGGCTGTGGGCGGTGACACTGTGGGGGCCAGCAATATGTTCAACAAAAGTAAATATTAATGTACAACACAAGGATGGGAATTGTTTCTGCACCCACTTTATTTTTCAACAACAGAAGCTGCCTTTGAAAGACAAGAGGAGTATTTTTGAACAGACTCCCTGTTCCCTTCAAAACCTTACTGTTCCAGGTGGGTCAGTTTTGAATACCTCCACAGGGCCTGCTGGGAGGGGGAATGTACTGAGCTGAATTTTGCTCCTACCCTCCCAGCAGGAGCAAAGGGCTCATGCCTTCCTTACCTCCTTTCTTATAGGGGTTTTGGCAGGTTTTTGTATACCAGTATTTATAATTTCTCTAATACAATTTTTATTTATATAGTATACATTTAATTTATTCTATTATTAAAATAACATGTTAGCCAAAATTATTATATTATTGTATTTATTAAAAATATATGATGTATATTATTTTATATTTATATTTTTTATTTATATTTTTATTTGGATGGTTGGAAGCTGTCCTAATATGAAGAAATACCAAGAAACAAGTATCTAGAGCACCCCACAGGAGCCATTAGTCCTTTACTGACCTCATGTTCTCTTAACAAGTTTGATTCAAGGGCAGCCTGGAAGGGTCTAAGCCTAGCTGGTGCTCCTCATGCCTACACACGCACAGAAGCACAATGGTGCCTGAAGTCAAGAAAGCTTGACAGTGACTGGAGGCTGGAACCACAACCAAACCATGGCCTGCCACAGCACTGTCCCTGGTTTGCAGTGGTAGGTCATGACATCAGCATGCTTTTAGTCTGCCAGTACCAACCCACATCTCCTCGGGCCTTGTCATGACAACTTCATATTCCTCTCTCCTTGGTCATCCACACTGGCTTGGTATTCAGTACCTTAACCCCACTTCTCACCTGCTCTGCTTCACTGATACTTGCATGACATTTGCTCTGATGCCTTGCAAGGAAGTGTCCTGCACATCACCAGGGGGACAACACTCTCATTAGTAGTTCTTGCTGCCCAGTGCTGTTTACTTTTGCTCTCAGAACTGTCTGCATTAATAATGAGCATCTCCACTTGGAAATTATTTACATTAAGTATTTTTCTCATGTCATTACCATGGACTGGGTGAGTGGGAGACCCTGGAGTGAAGTAATGGAGCAGCTCAGTCCTTCCATGGTATCCCATCAGCAGCCCACCCCTGCCCAGGGGGGTGGCAGCATGGCAAAGGGAGAGCTTTTCGGCAGCACTATTGCTTCCTTCCCCTAATCCAGGTGCCACAGGGGCTAAAGTCTTCAGTACGAACTAAGTGCAAGTTGATGTTATCAATACATTTGGATCTAACAAGATTTTCATTTTTGAGGAGATACATCTCTCTGGATGTTATGCAGGGGGGGCACGATGACACTAGGCAAGACCAGTAGCAATGACCAGCAAATTCAAATCCCAGACAGCAGTTTTCTCTGCAGGATGCTTCTGTGGAAAGCTGTGCATTTCCACACCTTCCTGGCTGCCCTGCCTGAGATGATAGGTCCTTGAGTACTTTCACAGCAAAGAAAAGTCCTCAGAAAAGTAGAACTATTTCTTGTCTGGCTGCTGCACAGTTTGGAAAGATGAGCTTGTCAGGGATGCTGCTGCACTCAGTCTGAACCTGTGGGAAGTGTGCCTGTTCCTAATAACTGTTGTGTGTATTTATGTGACAGTCATTGTGCTTTGCAAGGAGGGAGTCACAGAAATAATTAGTTAAGAGCATGAGGTTTTGGCACAGATTCCCTTTCTCAAGTAGCTGTGATGTTCATATATAAGAAAAATTGATTTGGCATCTAGACAGGATTTCAGCATGCTCATGGTTATGGAAATCAGCTATGGGCATGGAGGAAATCTGTATATTGATTCATAAACTGTCTTGATGACTTGTTCATGCTTTAATATTTTCATGGGCTTTTACCCAAAATAAAAATGTCAGTAGGTACCACTTGACTGTTCTGCAGCATCATCTAAAATGTGGGAAGAATGCAGGGAAGAAAAAGGATTTCCTGCTAGACAGAAGCCTTTACTATCTGTTCTAATAATTTTTTTCTTAAAGAGGTTTTTTATCATTGCCCTTGTTTATTGTGTTAACATGTGCACCTGTATAAGACCCAGAGAAAAATGGTTTGCTATGAAAGACCCCCCAGTTTCATGAACACTTTTTCTTTTACAAGAGCTCAGAAAAGCAGTTCTACTCACAGAAACATGTGCCCATGCTGGAGCTGCTTCCTAATATACTGATTCTTCATGAACATGTTTCTCTTCAGGTCTGAAATCCTCATCCCTGAATAATACCTTTGCCTTCCCTGTGGTTTCTTTGGAGACCTTCCAGCACTGACCAGTCTTGACCCTGTTTGACCTAAGGTATGTGGGCTTGAAATGGAGGCAGTATGGCTGCTGGCCATCATGAAAATGAATGGAAACCGTGTTATGGATAATTCCACCTGAGATTCAGTGTGATAACAATATGCGACCAAATACTGATCCCATTTGCAACAGTGTGCTTCTGTGGTGACTTCAGAAGAAATCAATGGGTGTAAGGTAAGATGAGTCACAATGCATATACTGTGCCACAGCAGAGCAGAATTTTCTCATTAAAATGTCTCTTTTGGCAAGACAGAGAGAAAAAAAGCCTGAAAATCTATACGCTATTGAACTGCACCGTTGAGGAAAGAGGTCTTATACATAACAGTACATTTTTTAACATGTAGGTTGTTCCTTGTGGACTAAATTTTCCCATAAGACGTTAAGTTACTAATTTTCACAAATTTTCTACAAGTCTTTTCCATCTTTGAGGTGTAGGATTAAAAGATCTCTGGGGCCTTGTTTGAAGCTGCTGTGATTGGACACTGCCTTACATACTGAAAGCACTCACAGAGTGACATGTCTCATGATGTTCTCAAGGTGGACTGCTAGAAACATGGAGAAATTTTCATATCATCAGGTAGAGACAAGAAGGCCATTTTGTCATTTGATGATTGGCTTCTTGCTGCTTATTAAATAGCCTGCCAAAGTCATGACTATCAAATTACTTAAATGTAGTTTGAAGGCAGCTTTTATTTCCTTAAACTGCTTTTTTAAGAAAGATCCCTTAAACATAACTGATACTGTCTACAAACTGTTCCCCAGCCAAAACTGATGGGTTGTGAGAGCATTGGCATCTGGGTAGAGGCTGCTCTACTCTTCTGAGAACCTCTGCTTGCCCTCTCTTTATGCTCTTGGGTAGGAGAGGGCATGTTTAGTTTTCTGCTTACTCTATTCCCTTTTGTACTTGTTCATTTGCTAGGTGCATAAAGGAGAGGAGGTCACTTGTGCACATGGGATAAAGAGGTATTATGAATTCTAAAGTGTTTGCTTTATTGGGAAAAACACAGCGAGCAGCAGAGCACAGGAACATAATGTGTGAATTTTTAATGAATGCTGTGCCAAGTGTTTGTGCATTTTTTTTTTTACCTGTAGCAGCTTTATTCATTTGGGAGAGTACTGCGTACAAGATATTCTTTAGTAGTATGCTGGCTGCTGTTTAGTTTTAATAAATTAAATCCTTTCTATCAATGTAATATTCTTTAGACAAGCACTTCCAAGACAGATTAGAAATGAACTTAAGGGGATTAAAAGCTTCTCTTGCTAAAAACAATGTTTCAGATGGGAAATCCACTTATTTATGTCACTTTCAGTGGACTACATTTGTCTTTAATATGTTGCTACTGCTAAAGAAAGCAGTGCTTTGCCCATGACTGCAGCCTTTCTGCTCTGCTTTACATACACTGCCATGTTTATTTTCTTCAATACACCAAGTAGCTTTGGGAAAGATTGATGGCTTCCCATAAAACTGTGAGCAACCATTTTCTTTCTTATTTAGAGAAAACAAAAGACTTAATGGATCTGGTGTTCTAAATAACATTAGTCTCTTTGTTAAATAGGAAACTGTTTGAATGGAAGGCATGAGCAGAGAGAAAAATCCGCTTTGATTTTCCCCTCACTGAGTTGTAGCAGGCTTAAAACATCAATTGGAAGGTTCTCATTATCTGTGAAATCCTGGACATCTTGGGAGCAGCTTGGTTTAGCTGGTGTCAGCCCAGGTCTGTGCAGCAGACAGAGGGGGAGGCACCAGTCTCTTCTAACTGATACCAGGTTATCTGGTCCTGTATGAAACGCTTGCCCTAGTACATGGTTCAGTGGTACATCAGTCCCTGTGGTAGGGCCCCTGGTACCAGCCTCGAATTTCATGAACACACCATACAGATCTGGTCTGCTATTCCACCACTCTGCAAGTGTGCAGTTGCTGGGTAGTCTGTGTGTGAGATCCAGTGCTGTCCATCCATGCCACTACTCCATCAGTGGACATCAGGCCATCAGAAACTGTATGCTTTGGTCAGTCCAGCAGAACTACAGCCATACCTCTCTCCATGTCTGTCCTGCTGGTTGCACAAATGGCTTTGAACACTAACAAGACACCTTTCAGCCCTAGGCTCTGTTAGGAGCTTCTCATTTATCAGCAACCAAGTCACAAAATAGGGACCTGGAAGTGGATGGCTGACCCTGATGCTCTCACACTGTGACATTTCAACAGGGCAGGATCCACCCCTGTAGAATAAATGAAGACCTCATGGGGGATGAACAATGAGGAACTTGAATAATCTGAGCATTCAGACAATTTTAAGACTGTATTTCAGCCCTGTAAGACACAATACAGCACACTTAACTTTACTAGCATTTGTGTTTGGCAGTCTGAACTTCCAGTTCATCTCCTGGACTACAAAAATGCCCAGTTTTGGAGTTTACCCCCCACAGCTGTTGAGTGCAATGAGGTCAGAGAGGAATGAGGTTTTTCTCCCCAGCAGAGAGAAAAAAGGAAGGCCTCCTCTTGAGGCTCCTCACAAAGCATCTGGGGTGGGAAGGAGACGGGAGCCTTTGAAGAAAATTTGTTTTTCCCTTTTCTTAAGTGAATTTAAAGTGTTTGGTCTACAGTGAGGACAGAAGAAATGATCAGACTAAAATAAAAATAGAAGAAATGTGAGAAACTACTATTTTAATTGGAAAGAGACATTTCAGTCTATTTGTTGTTGCCATTTGCATGTGAGACCTTGAAACTACAGTGCTTACTCTTTACATCCCAGCACCAAAAGCTCAGCTGTAGTTTGCCAATCTGTTATTACTCAATTGCATTGCAGATAACTTGGGCAGAGGGAGAGGTTTAACCCCACAGCACATAAAGTTTGTCTTGCTAACTATGTCCCTGACACAACACTGTTTTTGTTTTTTTTATTTTAGGCACAATTGCCTCCATTATTGCTTTAAACAGTTTCAGAATAGTTTCTATTCCATCATGTTTCATGGTACAGCAAAGTATTACTTATTTAAATGACTTATGAAGCAATTTATTTCCTGGTACCTGGTTAAAACAAGATTATTTCCCTTAATGCTTTGGGCCAAGATCCACTGTCTGATTGTGGTCAGACTTCACACACTGCTAGTGTCCCCTTTTCATGCCCAGAAGCTGATGTTCAGATTGAATCATATCAAGGGATACATTCTGAAATCAGATTGCATCTGATCAAGCAAAGAGCACATTTTCAAAGCAATGCTCAAGGTCTGAGATGGATGACTGCACTGGTATTCCAAAGGGCCCTACAGTGAGGCTTTGTATTGGCCTTATATTCCTAGGTTTGTATGAGAATAGGCTGATAAGCAGAAATTAAACCACCGTCTTTCTTTATATTGTTTTCTTCTATTCTGTTTTCTGAAGCCAAATTTAATTCCCTTTCCCAAAACCACTTTTTCCCACTAGTCATAGCATTTATCAGACTTCTAAATCCTTATATATTGCACATGTTAACAAGAGATGACTGAAATTTCACCAGTAAGTTTAGAATGGAGAGGGTGGATTCATTTTCTGCACAATAACAATGGGCTCTTCTGCCAGTGTAGCCACTATGTGTGCACTGCTGATAACACCTGGATATAAAACTTGTATACATAGCTACATGGCTTCTCTAAAAAAGAGAAAAACTTATTATTCAAGAAAAAATTACATAATTAGGATCAGCGATGGAATTTCACTGGGAAATGTGGTGTAAAAATGCTTCTCATTTTAAATGAGGCTTTCAATGGCAAGTGCTTAGCTTTCAGCAACTCCTCTGAAACTCTTTTAATTGAAGTTCCTGAAAATCTGGGGAGTTCAGCTCAAGTTCACCTCCCTAACCCATCCTGATTTCATTAAAGATCTGATCTTTCTTTATTTGCCAATAAAATATATATATATATATATACATGTGCATGTGTGTGTATAAATCAGTATCTGCTATATAACTGTTCTTTTTTTAAAGGAACTGTTTCCCTTTTCTTTATGAAGGATGAACTCTGTGCATGCAATGAGAGATAAGAAGGAACAAGGTTGGGATTTGGGGTGCAGGACACATTTTCTTATGACTTGCCCATCTGACTTGTTTTGTACATCAGCTGTGGCAAGCTCTGGATCCTTAGCACTTGTGTTAATGTGGTGGAAATACTGTGACCTGTGTCAGCTGAGAGTGGAGCTTGCCTTGGTCAGGCTTAGGTTACTGCCATGTTCTTTGTGTGTCACTATTTTCTTTTCCTATCTTTTAAGACCAAATAAAAGGTCTTGATTATTTGGAAGGAAGGGTCTTTCTCAGGGCTTATATTTGAACAGTGGTATTATGATTTTTTTTTTCTTTTAATACTTCAGTTTTGTCCCATTTCCAGCTGCTGTGGCCAGATGTGCCTGTGACAGCACCAAGGGGCTGAGGCCATTTATGCCAAGGCATATTACCTCTTTGCTAAATAGTAAGCCATGCCTTAAGAAATCATTTCTATGTATCAGAGGTTTTTCAACTCAGCTAGCGTCTTCTTTCAATGCAATGAATTCATGTTGCTCCTTCTGGGCAGAAACGAGGGTTCCTATTTCCTTCAAAATAAGTTCTTCTGTGTAGATTCCTGCGGGACCAAGAGGAAGGATTCCTGGGGATTGCTAGCATTCCCATTTCTATTTTGTGTGAGAGTCCAGATGAAAATGGTGTAAACCCTGAGTTCCCCAAGGCAGAGAACTGTGATATAGTTGAGTCCTGTACCAGTCCACTGTGTAGCAGAATGCCAATGACTCTGTGTACAGTCCATCTATTAGGTACCATCTGGGTACCCCTTTTTCAGTTTCAACCCCACTGTAATAATTGACACTGGGTTCTTTTATTTTATTCAATTGTTTTATTCTATTACTCTTGCAACTGCTACCTGTTCCACACGGCTCCTCACAAGCCCTGCACATACCTATCTGCAGTTTTAGTGAATCAGATCTCAGTGTTTCTGACCAGGGCCCAGCTGGAACTGCACATCTTTGTTTCTTATATTTAATATACTCAAAATGCTCTAAATGACAGTTTATAATATCATTATCAACAGTTAAAGACATTATAACTTCAAGAAATGAAAAGAAAGTGCAGCCATATGTTGAAATGCTTTATTTTGTGCACTTTTAACCCTCAAAATAGTTCAGCTGCAAAAATGGGGACAGCACCAAGAGAAAATCCTATGTCTGCAAAATCATTTTTCAGCTTTCCCTCTGCTGCTGTCATGAAAGAGCACTGTGCTATTTGGATGGTAAATAACAACTGAGGACTAATTTATTTTTCTTCATAAAATTATTTCTTGAATTGGATTCAAATGTGTTCCTTATTACACGGTTTGATAATTCAGTGATGCTTTCCCCCCATAACATACGAGCTGATTTAAAACTTCACTCCAAAAAGCCTCAGGCTTATTAAGAACAGTGTGGACTGAGTATGGATTAGGTTTAAAAGTAATAAAAAAGTAGACCTGTTGGTTAGGTGAAAAATTCACTATCAGATTCCTGAGTGCAGCTTTCTTTTCATGTGCAAACTGCATTAAATGAGGCATTTAATTCAACAAATCCATAGTTCTGATCCACCAGAAATAGAGACTGGGTTAGTTCAATTTGTAACAAACGATCTCCATATGATCAAAGTCCTGAGAGCTGATTCCAACATACTGCTTAAATTAGTCTAACACCGAAGTGTTTGGCTCTGGGACAATATTTGGAATGTCTTACCAGAAGAAAAATTCCTCCACACACATGGTTCCAATATCTGGGAATGCCAACCTTGCTTTTTAATGGGCTGACAGGGAGCCTCCGTGCTAACTTTCTGACTCCAAAAAGTTCTTGTGCTGTCACCCGCAAACCAGCTTGGATAATTTTTCCTTGGCTTCCTTATTAAAGCCTGAATGAAGGGATTGTGTGGCTTTCTTAATGTCACTTGCTCTGCTTGCCATAAATTCAAGCACTCATGATGAAAGCTCCACTTATATTTCGCTGGGAAATGGAATCAAGGAGAATGCACCCTCGTTCACAATAAATAACTGAAGTTGAGTTATTAAGTGTATTTCATATACCAGTGCCTTATTACATCAGCAGTTTAGATAATGGCTTCTTAAAAATACTCCTCTACTGAAATCTATGAAGAGCTGCCTGCACATAGGAGTCCCTGTGCATGAAAACCAAACCAACCGGCTAGAGCAATAACTTAGGACTGTATTAACAAATATCAAATATTTACATTTTTACATGCTGCTGTCTGTTTAGATTAAGCAGCCATAGCAATAACAGCAGTCAGCAGCGAGGGCCGGGTTTGCTCCAGCCCTGCCAGGGAATTCTCTGCTGGGATTGTTTGTTTGCTTTGTGCAATGAAGACTGGAGCTGTTTACATTGTAGCTCCAGTTTTAGAGAGTGCTAATTACACTCTGCTGCTGAAC
>NW_009953205.1:983098-997821 GCF_000747805.2 Chaetura pelagica | reverse complement strand
CTGAACCCCTCTATTTCTCAGAATCTGCTGTCCTGCAAAAATACTTTACATCAGTCTTGGGGAAAGCAATCTGAAGCACTGCAGGCAACAAAGGGTGCCCCAGTGCTTTATAACCGGGGTTTCTTTTTTGTTGTTTTTAATGTGGTAAGCAGCACTAACTGGAAGTTCGTGCCTTTACCTCTGCTTTTCTTTTTTTTTTTCTTTTTTTGAGGGACAGGACAACATTTTCAAAATCCTTGGCTGAATTTCCTCTTGCAATTTTACTACTTTTAAGGGAAGTTCTTAATATGAATTTGGCCGATATAACTCAAAGAGGTGTGGAGCATCTCTCCATCTATTTACATACATTAAGCACGTGAATCATTCTTTACATTTCCCCCCCACTATTGTATGTGCAGTGGGATGTAATAAATTGACACTTACCCAGGAACAGCCAGAGCTGACAGTGAGTAAATGCCCTGATTAGCATGTTACTGTTATAACTTTGCAGTTCCTTCCTGATTAGTTAAAATATATGTTGTATGGCTGTGAGATTATTTTTAAATCTGTGCTAAGTATTGCTCAGTACTTTATAATGCCCAGAATGGCAGGAGGCAGGATGAAGGATGAAAGATTGGCACTCAGAAATTCAGCAAAACCACTGTTTTCATGGTAACTATTCTGAACAGGTGGCTAAGTAAGCCAATTAAATAGACTTCAGGAACAAATTATGATAGTAATCCATTGTCTGGGATCATTGAAATGCACTGTGTGGAATCTGTTCCCCAGAGCTGCCTGAATAATGAAAATCTATTTTTGTATAATTTTATTGTTTTCCTATCTTCATTAAATGTTCAAAGGCTCTTGCTCTTTGTTTTGTTTTTTTTTTTTTTCTTTTCCTGAGGAGTGGATAGAGGAGAAAGGAGAGAGGACTTTTCCCCAGAATTTTAGGAAAAGGGTGATTATAAAAAATAAATTATTAACATGTACAAACATCTTTTCCTTCAAACAAAACAAGAGATTACTAATAACATTTTATAACTATTTTAGAAAAAAAAATAATTATAATTTTAAAACCTTCATAAACAAAAGCTCAACGTCATTCTAACAGAAATATTTTGATCCAAAAAAGTGCCTGCAAAGGCCAAAAGAGAGATTGTGAAATATGAGAGGAACCAATTATGGGCCTTGTATCTTCAGCAGAGGGCTCTAGAGATTGGGGACAGTTTTGGGGAAGGACTAGCTGAGGGTTGGAGGACAATGCTCCAAAGCTTTAGCCTTCTCATTGTCAAATCCTTGATGTCACTGGCATAGCTTTAAAGTCAACACAGGTCCCACCAACCAGGACTTTTGGGCTGTAACCTGGAGACTCCAATGCAGACCATCACCTCTGCATGGTCTTGCTCAGTGATACACTGGCATTAATTAACAAACACACCAAAGACAAGCATCACATTGTATATTAAGAGGAGGAAAACAGTAGTTTTGCTTTTTTTTTTTTTTTAATTATTTTTCTTTTTAAATTTGGGGCTGAGAAGTGTTCTCTAGCATAATTGCAGGCCATTGTATAGCAACAGCTCTGAGCTGCCACATAGGGCTGCATTTGAACTGCTGACCTAGGGACAAAATAAATTACGTGTAGGCTGAGGTATGGAGATGGTGAGTGACAGAATAGCACTCAGAAATGGTTTTCAAGAGATTCTGTATTCATTTAAGTAATGTAACTGTTTAGCCAGTATGTTAATTAGAGAAGTTCCTCTTTAACCATCCTAATTCACCATTTAGCCTAAGATGGCCTTCATTAGTTTATTAGATATTCATTGGAAAAGATTTTAGCATAAATACAGTTCCAGAGAGGATTACTGCCCAGGGAATCTATTCTTTTAACCTACTTATTCAGCTATCGAGTATTTGTTGAAATGGACTCGTATTTACTCAGTCTCTTAATGAAGTCTGGAAAAGCTTTTCTGCAAAGGGAATACTGTTTTGTCAAAATTAGCTTACTTAAATAGTTTTCAAAGCAGGCTGAGAACAAAGATTTCAAAGCTATGGCTCCAGCCTAATATTTACTTTTTACACTGTATAGTAGTTTAGACTTGCCAGAAAAAGTGCACTTGCTTTTCTGTTTCGTTTTGTTTAAGTTTCTCTGCTTCTAGTTGTGAGATATATATGTCATTTCTAGGGGTATGGAACTAATTGAGGAATATGTCCTGCCCTTGTTGAGGTGAACAGGGCAGATAAATAAAAACTCCATTGGACATAAATCTCCTCCACTAACATCAAAGAAACAGGATCCTGCTAAGTGTATTTGTATAATGCAGTAATTTATGCAAAAAGCAGCTTTTGTCAGCAATGCAACAAAGCAGCTTTGATAAATGTCCCCTAATTTATTGTCATGTATCTCAAATCAAAGTAAAACATTTACAGCCTGCATACTGAAGGAACCCAGGCCCAGGGTACTTAAAGGGTTTCTCTCCCTTTCCATCTCCCCCCATTTAAAAAAAGAAAAAATAGTACAAAAAGCTAAGTTGGGCAAAAGGTTAAAAAGGATCTGTTTTGAATGCTAAGTACTTTATACAAATTATGGGAAAAAATAATACTGAAGCTGCTTAAAGAATGACAGAAAAGCCTGTACAACTTCAGATTAAAAAATCCGCTTAGCTTTTCTCTTATGGGTGGTGTCTGAGGAATCATAATGTGGGCACTAATTGTGTTTTACAGGGACAATACCAGTTTCTCTGGCTTGGAGGGAATAAAACAGTGACTGGGGATGGCGGCTGTTCAGAGTCAGTGCTTCTTTTCTCATCTCACCTGTGGAGTCCGCCGAGTCTTTCCTACACACAGCACATTTTGGAAGCCAGATCAAATGTGAGTTCTTGGGAAGAGGAAACAACTTTTATTACTAACTTCAGGGAGGGAAAAGATATCTTAGAATATGTGAAGGCAAATAGTGCCACAAGCAACATCCCCACAAAAGGGTGATGTAGCTTCTGTGGTGTTGAATTTTGTCCCTACTTCTTGGACGACTTATTAGACCTCCTGATTAGACATAGCCAGGCAGAGTGCTTGGCCTTTCATCATATTGATATTTCATCATACTGCATAAAAATGGTACAAAGGACCATTTGATAGTGAGGGGTGTCATGAATGTGTATGGCAATAAGGCACAGTCTGAAATGGGCTCAACATGGTGTCTGTAGCATTAGCAGTAAGCCTTGGCACAGATGAGCATGTTGGAGTCTCTGTATCCTTGACCAACCCTGGTTCAGCCCTGTCCCCTGTCAGGATGTCCCCCAGGAGCACCTCTCCAGCCAGATTCTCTGCCTCCTGCTCACTGGAGAGAGACCATCTAATGCCTATCAATCAGATGAGAAATTAAAACTACATGGATTTTTTCAGTCGCCCACCATGCCTTTCAGTTAAAAAGACTGAAAGTGAGATGGCTGTTCCTCAAGCACCTTTGATATTTAGGGGGGGGTGATAAATTAAGTTCTGTTTCAGCAGAAATCTAGCATGGCTCCACATGTCAGTTTGCCTCAGAAGTAGACGGTATTTCTATGTTTTTTACTTAGAAAGCTCTGTTTATAATAAAACAAACATACAGCTTCAGGAGTATAATATCCTTTGAGTGGAGTTGTTTCAAAGTGTTTTACAGCCCATCTGGTAGGCTGACTCTAACCATTAGGCATGTTCTTGGAGAAAATGCCTTATTCACACAGATAGTAGTATGGTTCTGGTATTGCACACCAGGAGAATGAAACTTTGCAAACCCAGGCCTGCTGCACCATAAAACAGAGAGATGGAGTTCACTGAGAAAGTGAAAAGGAGCAATTGTTAAAAAAAAAAAAAAAAGAAAGAAAAAATTTTATATTGTTTGTATAAAAGTTCTGCCTGCTGGGAATGAGTCTGCCTGTCCCAGCACCAGCTTGCCTCTTGAAAGCACTTAAGTTGTCTGTACTATGGAGCAACACACTGTAATTTCTTACGCATGTCTGTCTTTGTTGCTGTTGTCATTAAGGCACATGAGGATTATAAGTTAATATAGAATAATTACTAGGTTTACAATTTAAAATTTGTAGTAGTATTTTGCAGCTGCAGTCAATGAAATGAGAGATGTTAATGTTAAAAGCATCAAAAATATGCTTAGCAAAGCTAATGGTATTATGAATGTACTGTTTGAACCACAGGAAAGCCCAGAGGCCTTTGTTAGGTGTGAGGCTCAAGAGAACAGGTGGTTTTAAGAAAAAAAAAATCAAGCCGCTCCAAAAAACACACAGCTAACCCCATGGAAGGCTGCATCATCCTCACAGGGTCAAGAGGGAGGTCATGCAACAGTGCCAGGACTGAAACCACAGCCCAAAGGGGGATATATGTGTGTATCTGTCTGTCTGTCTGTCCTATCTACCTACCTGCCTATCTGTCTTTCCACCAAGAGCCCTCAGTCACAGCCACATCCTGCCTGAGGGTGTCAGTGGGTGCTCATTTGTGCTTTATCTTCATGAGGGGTGATGCTGGTGTGCCTTTAGAAGCTTTTATAGTTTGAATTTTGGATGGCAAAAGGGATCAAATGCTATGGTATCAGGACAGGAGAAGGCTTCCTTTGATACGACATTTCCTTAACTTTATAAGTAAGTGAAATCTTGAAACCTTGCCCTGTTCTGTGTTTCCATTTCACATGGATCAAAGCTTTCCAGACTCAGTTAGCAACCACTCACCTGCTCTCTTTATATTGTATGCCAAGAAAAATGCAAATTGTAATTTTGCTTTCCTCATTACTTGCTAGCATTTTAGGGAGGTAGGTGTGTTACGGTCAAATTAGCAGCAAATCTTGAAATATAATAATCAGCTAAGCTGCAGGCAAGCTGTTCAGAAGGGAAAACCTACCCAAGGTAGGATGTTCAGTGGTGCAGCCCTGGCTGAGAGGAGGAGCAGCAAGAGCTGTGGGCAGGCAGCTGCCTGCACCCTGCCTGCACCAGCCATGGCTGTGCAGGCTGGCCAGGGCCACTTAAAATAATGTTAGTGCTTTGTATTGACTGGAGCTTGTGATGAAATTTTATCCCCATACTTTTAAAGCAGAGACAGCTGTGAGTAGCTGTTAAATAGACACAAACAAGAGCTTGGTCCAAAATATGCATGTTCAACATAGTGCTTTTATATATAAGTTGTGCTGCAAGACCACAAAAACGAAGAAACCAAAACTTATTAATTATTTGAAATACAAACAGTCTCTTTTTAAAGACAAGCACCCTTTTTAGATGTCCTATATGTGTCACATTGATTTTTTAAAAATCTCTGAAGCCCCTTTATCTCAGTGCATTTATTTTACAAGAGTTACATTTTGGCACATGGTTTTGGTTTATTATGTAATGCTTCAATAAGTAAATGCAAATTACCAATAATCATCTTTTTAATTTGAAACATAACTTGCCCAAAATCAAACTTTTCAAGCAAAGAAATGGAGATTTTAATTTTTTTTTTAAATTTGTCTTATTGTACAAATTAGTTTTAGTAGCCAAGACACACACACAAAAGAAGTTCACATTTAATTTGAGTAGGATAAATAAAACCCCCCCACAAACCCAAAATCAACACCCCCCCCCCCGGCCCCCCTCATGTGTTATTAAAACCACATGGATTTTAAATTCTTGCTCTTATACAGAAGATGGCATTAACAGATTTTGGACCTGGAAACTTAAGCCCAGGTACATGTATTAAAGGCCCAGCATCTCTGCTCGTGTCCATAGGACTGTTTCTGCAACCTGACTAAATAAATCCAGCCTACTGCTGTAAGAGCATCCTGCATGTGTCTCATATTAATGGTATTTTCCTAATAGTAATAGCATTAAAAGCCTGCTTACTTTGCTATTGAGTTACTCTATTTAGGATAATTTGCCCAGAAAGACTATCCTTGGGCATCTGAACAAGCATATCATTTTATAACACTTAACTTAAAATACTGAAATCAAAGCAAGCTGACAGTTTGATGCCAGAACTGGTATTTTTCCATTAAAAAAAGAAAAAAAGGAAAAAAAAAATCTGTTGTGTTTCCTGAATAATTTATTATCTGGATTTTTGTTGTATTTTCCACATGGAATTGATGAAGAAAAAAAAATAGGTGTTTTTTTTTCTTTCCGAAAGAAAGTTTGGAAGAGTGAAAATTCACACATGGAAAACAAATGAGCATCGGGAAACACTCCTGATAGCTGATGGCTACTTGGTATGTCGCCAGAATTCATACAGATCCTTAAAGCGAAGCAAACGATGCCCGCAGTGCCCGCTCCCCTTCGCTGGAGTCCCACAACAACCACCACATGGCATCGTGGAGCTCAACTGCCAAGCAGCATTTTTCACCTCCCGATTCCTTTCAATTAGGTAGATTCGTTTCCCGCTGAAGGGCCTTTGCATATTTTATAGTCGGGAGGGTAGAGCTCAGCTCAGCCCCTCTCTCTCTCCCCAGCACATTCCCAGCATCACGGCTGCGAGCTGCCCAGGCACTGTGTCCCTGCTCTCACCCACGCCCTGTCCTGCACACGCTGGTACCAGGGGAGCCACGCAGGGCCTTCTGGAGGTTGGGCTTATCCACACTCCTCTGCTGAGTCAAAAAATAAATAAAAGCCAGGGGTGAAAGCAATCAGACATGTGCATCTCCTTTAAACAGGCTGCTGAAGGAAAAGGGGGCAAATCCCAGCTTTCAAAGGAGTATGAAAAAAAAGAAGCGTTGCTCTCCTGTTCTGTTCTTGTGATAAGAGATCACACACTCTAAATACCTTATTGAACTCGTAGGTTAAGAAACCTGCCACTCATCACACAGCAGATTAAATAACAGGTGAATTATGTGCTAGGAAAAATTAGGATGGATTACACATATCTGTTAAGGCTATGATAAATATTTATAAACAGTCTCCCTTGCAGAACATGTCTCTGTCATTCATTTCACTGCAATGAAAAAACCTGGAACAATGGAACTAATGACTACATTGTTCCAAAGTTAAGTAGTATATCTAATAAGGAAAATAATCAAATGAGCCAAATTCTTTATGAACAGAACAGTGAGGCAATTAAAATAAATGTGATTTTTCCAGATCAAAACTTCTGGCTGTTAATTGCTATATGGCACCTATCCTAGTCATATGAGTTTCCCTTGCAGCTGTTTTTATTTCATGATACATTTTGAAATCCCGGGAGCCTGGGCCTGGGATCTGCCATGCAGACAGCCTGAAAACCAGGATACTTATCAAGTGTTTATAATCTGGGTAGATGAACTCTCAAGACAGGCCTTTGAGAACAAGCACTTTCTTGCCATTTGCAGTTTGTTTGCAATGTGTTTCCAATGAAGATAATTTATTGATGCATAGTTCTGAGGCTGCGGGTTTGCTCCATATGCAGGGGTGGGAGCCCGGAGTGGCCCCTGCCTCCCCGGGCAGAGGGTGGGGGCACTGCTGTGCTCAGGGGCAGCATGTGATGGGGGCTGTGATGCAAATCATACAGGTACATTCTGGTGTTTCTCTTCTCTTCCATGGCCTCTAATACTCTGCATCTGTCAACTTCTCTTGTGTTGTTTTTTTTTTTGGTTTGGGTTGGTTTTGGTTTTTTTCCCCCCTGATTTCTGGCATTGGTAGGTATCTGAGCAGAGGGGCTTAGGTGCCCCATGACACATTATTCCTTGAGCCAAAAGTGCACCCTGGACACCTGGCATACTCCAGCCAGTTTATGAGAAGCTGTATTTTAATATCTGTGGGTTATTAATGAGATTAAAGAACAGGGAATGACAAATGCAGTTTGTCCAGTGTTAAGCAGATATTGGCATCTGTAGGTGCAGCTCAGGAGTTGGTGAGTGCAGCTATTGAACAAGTTAAAGCCATGAGCAATATGCTATTGATTAGACAATGGGTATAGTATTTATCCACATAGTTTTATTGGGTGAGGCTCAATGCAATGTGTTTTTATTTGGGAAAGTTAAGGAAGATAATTAAAAATGTTGTAAGGAGAGCCTAGAAGCCTTCGTGCTTTTCTTTTTAAAGGCTACAGATGTTGTGTCTTCTTTCTTCAAAACTGCATATGCTCCCTCTCCACCTTCCAAAAGATCAAGGGTAATAATAATAACAATAATAATACAGTGTCCTGGAATTTTTCTACATGCCTCAAGTGAACTTTAATTTTTTCCAGAAACTGTTTTCTGACAACAGCCACCTCTTCTGCTGTTCCTTTTACCCTGCCTGGATTGCCAGCACTGCTGTGGGTGAGTTAAAATGATGACTTTGACTAGGGGGGGGCCTTTTCCATAGGAAACACCTCTGTTGCTAACTGGGACCATGCAGGGCTCAGCTTGCCCTTCTCAGTCAGTGTTTTCCTCTGTTCTGTTCCCTCTGTACAACTCCTGCTTTCCCCTTGCCATTGTGAGGTGGTGCCCTGTCCTGCCTCTGTTTTTGCTTTTTCAGGTAATATGAGAAGGTTAAAACTTGAGCTTTAACTGGTTAGTCTCAGTTAAACTCGTGGTGCTGGGCAGTGCCAGCTGGCTGGCTTGCCTCTGGTGCCAGTGTAGGGACTGAGCCATTACCAGGGGGTTTTCAGACTGTGCCTCTTGTCCCTTGGCACTCCTGGACTGGCTGGGCAGTATCCAGCACTGTCCTTCTCTGCCAGATCCCAGGCAGCCTTAAAACCAGACTAAAACACTTTATGGTAAAGGCCAATGTGATGTTTCAGTTATTGTTCTTTCCGTCTTTCAGACTCCTGGATCCCAGCTGGAGCTCACCAGCAGCTCCTGGAGCCACAGCCACACCATGAAGCCTGCAGCACTGGGGCATCAGCCAATCACGAAAGGGTAAGTTAGCAGGGGAGGAGAGAAAGGTAAAGACTTTCCAAATCACTTTTAAAATGGTTTTATATTGAACAGTGCTTATAAACCAGTAAGGCCCACATTTATCCAGATAGTAGGAGCTGTAACTTACATAATGCTTTGTACTTTGCACTTCTGTAATATACACATACTTTTAAGTCTTGGTACTGCAACTTGTGAGACAGTGTCCAGGCAGCAATTGAGAGCTCCAGCAACCAAGAGCTCCACTAACAGTGCCCTTCCTTCTGTTCAGCCCTGGCCTCCCACTATGGGCCCTGTGGTGAGTAGGGACACTGGAAAGCTCTGCAGACTGTGTGAAGCCCAGCTCAGCACACGTGATGAGGAGGGTGTCTTCTTGATTCCTCAGATCCAGAAACATCTCAGCCCATCAGTCTGACGCATCCCTCTTTCTCCCATCAATTGCATTCCCTTTCTCTGAGAGCTTTTTCTTTGCATTTTTTTTTTTTTTTTTTTAAATCCCACAGCACCATCATGTTTCCCAGCCGCAACATCACGTTCCTCTCTTTCATCAGAAGGCTGACTCATAGCATCTTTCAATATGAACTTGCTTTTTTTTTTTCTGTGGGACTTCGGCCCAAACAATGCAACACACAAGGCACCCACCCAGGCTCGACACACAGTGAGGCACCCGCCCAGCACGGGGTGAAACGGGACCCGTATTTTCACCATCTGCTTTGCCCCTGGGAATTTTGCCATATTGAGACTCTTGTACCCACATTTAGGTGTGATAGCTTAGCATTTCCCCTCCCTCCATGGGTGATTACAGCTCTCTTAACTCTTCAGGCTTCTGGCCATGTGATTTTCAACTCTTATTCTCTGGCTTGGGCCATCCCCGAAGTGCTGGTGATGCTGCCAGCTCCCATTTGTAAGGCAGCTTCTCACAGCTACTGCTGCTCCCTCCACTCTCAAACCTGATGTTTTCCAGCTCCAGGCTCTGCATGGAGAGGCAGGACGTGTGGAGTGCCTGCAGGAGTGGGTGAATGGCTGCTGGACCTGCAGCTTCTCCATCTGCATCATGTCATGGGAATACAAAATGGCACCGAGTCGTACTTTTCCTCATTAGATGTGGGCAAACTTGGCTGGAGCACAAGTGCAAAAGCTCATCTTTCTTCAGCTGCTTGTAATTCATGCTTGAGCAAGAACGTTATTTGGGGCTTAAGTCAGATTCTTCTAAGTAGGTCATGATTTTTCTAGACACAAATTCCCGCCTCTGACTTCTCAGAAACATGGATTCTCAGTCTCTCCTGATTTGTGTAACACCTCAGGTGCCCTCTTACCAGCTTTATCAGCTCATCAAATGAATCCACAAAACAAACAGTTATTAAGTTGCTGCCTGCATAGGGTTCAAACTTGGAAAAGTTCCTCTGCCTTGGGAGGCAGCCATTTCTCTGCCTGATTTGCATGGCTGATTCTTCCCATTTTAATGATGCTCCAATTAGCCCTGTAGCCAGGTAAAAAAGATGTATCCTGCATCTCACATGGTCATTGCAGCAACGGGAGGACAAAAGGCTCCAGAGATGGCCAAGGAAGTCCAGTGTATATGGGGTTTGCTGTCTGAAACAGATGCAGCACAGTCCATGCTATAAAACATAATTCATTTTAGCAGACCAGCAATCCATTCCCCAAATCAGCACAGCATGTGTTAGACATTAGTTCTTTTGCATAGCACTATCAGAGGTTTGGACACACCCAGGGATATAATGAGGGAGATAAAAGAACTCAACAAGATAGAGAACAGAGTAGAAGGGACCAATATACAATGCAATACAGCACAGCACAACATAGCACAATTCAATGTGACACAGTTCAGGGATGGTGTGCCAGTTCACTGAAATGGCAGGATATGGCTTTATGGTGTATCTGCAGGATAGTCTTGATGGCCTACACCAGCTCACCATCCTGAGACTGAAAATTATAGTGATTTGGTTTTTTCAAGCCAAAAGAAGGATAGACAGACTTAAAGAGAGAAAAACGTTTTATCCCCCCACCCCTCCCGGATGGAGGGATGAGTCTGGCCCCTTAAAAATACTATTTGGAAGTATGAACCAACCACGGTATCTCTCACTGCAGCTGGAGACTTGCAGATAAATACGGTTTTGCTGAAATTGCCTGGCCAGTGGAGATGTTGGGACATTTATCTGCATCACAATCCCAGATGTTTTTTATTCCTCGATTGCCACTTTTGTGTGCAGTGGTAAAATGCTGGAGCTGGATCACAGCTTTCCTCTGGGGTCATCTTTGTATCACTGAGATGAGTTGAAGCATTATTTTACAGTGGTATCCAGGATGCCCGCAGCCTTTTATCTTGTATTTTTGTTTCTGTGAAGTTATTTTTTACTTCCTCTTCTGAAAAGAAACAAAATGTTAAATGTCTAATTGAATAGACTGTTGGAAAAGCCACATAGGAAGACTGAGCACATGAACTTCTGTGAAGCAAATGCCTTTGTTTCCAAACAGTCTAGTGATAGCAAATATTTATTGTCATTTTCCTTCCACAGGGGCGTTAACAATTATAATTTGTTAGTACATACATCACGAGTACTTTCAGATTTTGAACAGAACATCTGTTGGTCAAAGATGAAAAAAAACCTTGAAAAAAAAATCTATTTTTCCAGCATTAGGAATCTAACGGCATCACAAATTATCTCTAGGAAAACATTTCAAAAGCCTGACTCGCACTTATGGAAAAAGGAACACAGATAGAGGAAACAGATAAATATGCGTTGTGTTAGTAGGCTTTGTTTTCTGGAATGATAAATTGTTCCGGAGAAGTGGTTAACAAACAAATTATTGTCTGTGTCCAATGCAGCCAGCTCTTTGGTTCCACCGAACAGATGTTGAGGTGAAGCAGATTAAAGCTTAATTCACAATAGGGCTGTACCACAGGAAAGGTGCCCTAAGTTTATCTATTGTTAAATAATATAATTTATCGTCTTAGAGGGCTACGGAGCAATTTCTGTTCCTTTTCTACTTTTTGAACAAAGATTTATAACATAGATAATCCCCAATTTTAGATATTTGCTGCAGGTTATATTTGAAAGAATTTCCCAAAAGACTGATAACCCCTTTTTTCCCCTTAACCACAGTCAAACCAGTGAACTAATATGATGCCTGCTTCAACTAAATGTATTTGCTGCCTCTGTGCATGATAAGTTTTCATTTAGTCTATGATCAGCTGACAGTATGCAAGTTTGCAGATACCAGTAATTGAATACAGATAACCTTGGTTGTTGACCTATGCCGAGCCATGACTGTCTAGTTTCCATTGTTTCTGTTTTTGCTAGTTGACACAAAACTGATGTGGGCTGAATTTATATATTAGCCATCCATTATAGTGGGAATTGCTTATCGTTATGAATGGATATTGCAAGAAGTTTCTATTTATTTAACCTAATAAGATGGCACAAATGAACCTGATTGGGCCAATTCAGGATTGGATTTAACCCTTAGCAACCTGGTTAGTTTCTGCATGGGTAGTAGGGCATGAAAAAGATGTCTGCTTTATTTCTATCTTTTCACATATTAATTTACTTTTTGATTAGAGGGATTATTTTATCTATTAAAGAAAGCCATGAGATATTGAGAAACTGTTTCAAGTTGAGGGTTGCAAAGAAGCCAAGCAGTGCTGGGTATCCAAATCCTCTTGCCTTCAGATTGCAGCAGATAGCTAATTTTTTTGGACTTCAGTGACAGCCCAATTTTAGAAGTCTATAAAGTGGAGTTTGTAAGAGATGAAGAGGACAGTGGCAGCACAGTCCCTGCTATACACAGCATGGGCTTCAAATCACATATCAGAAGCTGTTCTCCTGCAGATTGCAGCTGTCTCCAATCTCGTGTACATTAGAGCTTTTGGTTGTTTGCAACAATTGAGACTAACTTGATTTTACTTTAACCCTGGCTGCAATTAGTTGTGCAAGTTTCCAGTTACCTGTGAGCTTATTTAGGTCTAGAATGAAAACCTGGGGTTACAAATACAATGTGACTATTGTAGATTGCTTCCACAGAACGTCGTACGCAGCTAGGAATGACTGAGTCATTGGCTGCAGAAGGACATCAGCAGATAATTTCTGAGAGATAATTTTTGTTTTAACTGTTAAAGTGATTGTCAGACTCTGGCCCCACTGATGTTGGTGGCAAAACTTCAAGGTAATGGATTGCCTGGTGTCAGAGGCATTATGGGCAGCTTTCTTCCCACCTGAGAGGAACAGAAGAAATCCTGGCTGAAGTCCCATTGGAGGGGCCACTGGGCTATTCAGAAAAAGCATCCATGAAGTGTAGGCTTATGACTGGGCTGTTGAGCCATTTGCAGAGCCTTTGTCCAACAGCTATTCAGGTCTTGTTGCTGTTATGCACCAGGGCTCACACAAGGTTTGCTTAGGATCATTAAAGCCAAATGGAGAGGTGGAACCCTGAGCACCTGGTGGAATGTAGTGAAGCACATGGAAACGTGCTACTGCTGTGCATATTGAAAGCTCTGCTTTTAGCCTTTTTCAGAGTGGCAAGAGAAAGTAACGTGAAGTCCCTCTACAGTAGAGGTCTGTTTGTGTTATGCTGTGGCTGTCAATCAAGTTAGCTAAACTGAGCTGGTTTTTCAAAATGCCTTTCGGCCCCTCTTGTAAATGGTTTTCTTTGCAAATGCAGTTGTAAAAATCTAGGGAGGCATGAAAATGAAGCTTCTAAGCATCCTTAGCTTGGCCACCTCTCTGAGCCATGTCACCTAAGCTCGCAGATCTCATTTTGGCTGTGAAGATGGACACTGGGAAGCTGAGGGAATGCAGTGCCAAGTTAAGGTGTCACATTTCTATTCTACATGCTTTTAAGGACAAGAGTTGCCTAGAAGTATCAAATACTTCAGTGAATAGACTTTTTACTTCTAGAAAGCCATTTTTCCCCATCCTCTGACCCCATGCACACTGCTGCCTCCAAGGAGTAATGAGGGCAAGATCAATGCTGTCTTTTTACAGGCATTTGCTTTCTTTGAGGATCCAAGACCCACCAGAAAGAAAATTAAATCGCTTCCTAAAGCACATGGATATTTATTTATTTGAAGTAAATCAGGCCATGCTGCCAAACAATGATTACAGACTGATTAATAGGTTAATAATGATAACTACAACAGTGTCATGGCACCTTACTCTTGGAAGCTCTGCCAACATCCTTTGTCAAGTTGCAGGTTTGAAATGGTGTTAATTACTTTCCCATAATGAGTAAAATGTTTTCATTTTGCTCACAAGTGCATTACTTGGATCAAACAGAAATGTTGCTGTTTCCATGAATCCTCCCTGAACTCCAGTACTCAAACTCTTGGCTGTTTTTGCTGTGACCCGGCTACTGGTGCCCCAAATGCAACAGATCATCCTGCTGAGTTTATAGTTTTAGGAAAAGGCAACTATGACAAATGACATATTAGGAAAGAGCAGGGCAATAGGTCCCTACAAAATGGGAAGTGTGGGAGAGCTTCCTCATGTAGCTAAGCTGAAATATATCTGAATTCCCCAACACACATTTCAGATTGAGGAGGTGTGTATATTCCTAGCATATATGCCTAAGGTATCTGAAGACAGCCGGTGTTTAATTGCTATGTTTTGTTTAGAAACATAATTAATCAGGAGTTACACCCTGTGTAATACAATATTATCTTATCTACTTAACACCAGTTGATTAAGCCATGGCAGTTGTAAAACAGTAAACAGATTATTAATAACAAAACCTATAAACAGGATATTTGGGTAAGTGGGATATGGCATCTGATTTAAACCACAGACGCTGAGAAATTCATACCATCATGACACTGCAGTAAAACACTGCAACACCACAACTTTTCAACCATATCTAAAAGGCCAATTTAGGTTTATTCCCATTCTCAGCTTATGGCCATGGTTCAGCA
>NW_009953205.1:964455-981955 GCF_000747805.2 Chaetura pelagica | reverse complement strand
TGGCAGTGGTTTTGAAGGCTGATAGGAGGCTCTGACACCCCGGTCATGCTCAAGTTCAGGAGGAGTGGGCATCTCACCCCTTAGGTTGGTTGGCTTGGCAATCTGAACATTAACATCCCAGGAAAGAAAAAGGCTCATTAGCAATACCACTTTGCAGAGGACTATTCAGAGCAACTGGAGTTGAGTGTATTCTTCAGTTCATACATAGGGGTTACAATTTTTTTTTCTTTGTCTTTTACTGCATAGGTGTGGCATCAGCATGCCTTTCCACCTTTCAAAAATCAGATTAGCCAGAATATAACCATTTTCAGCACTTCTGACTTAGGCAGTTTCCCATCGCCTATTTGAAAATATGCTCAGAATGAGACACTGAGCAATGATGCAACATTTCAATGGAGCTTTAAATGCCTCAATTTCATATTTACTGTATTTCTAGTTCCATAAATTCCTATTTGGCTCTACATTTAGCTACTTATTTTCTCATTTCTGATGCTGTGGTTTCATATTTTAGTGATGAGAAACTGAAAGCTCTGTCCCTCTGTAAGAGAAAGTGACACCGCATCTTCATGCAATTTCAGGTTTACTCAATCACATTTACATTTTTTGGCTTTTCATCTAAAGAAAGATCTCTTGAAGTATGGAAAAGTAAACATTTCTTCAAGAATGATTTTTCTATTCACAGAATACCTATGGAAAAGTGTTCTCTCAGCACATTGTTAAATATGATTGTGTCATGCCGAAGCTGTGCAGTGCCTCCAATGTGTATTTCATTTCTAGTCAATAGGCATTTGAGCTAGTTAATAAATTTTTAACAACATTGTAGACTAGACAGGGTCATCAGCCATTCAAAGAAACAACAGTTCAGTTGTCAGTGGAGTGTTAATTTCTTTCACTTCCAACTGACCTTAACATAGATTTTAAGATTAGTATTGCAATGTTTTGCCTCTCTCGTTAAAAAATGATAAACATAGATTTGCAACTTTTTGCCTCTGAGATATTTAGATTCCCTGTCAATATTCTGCAGGCTTTTCCTCCAGCCTTGCTCTGTTTCAGGTCCAAGGCTCCTAGAAAAGAAATTCTGTCTGTTTTCATTCTCTAATGCAGCAAAGGTGCAAGGTTGAACAACCAGAGTCTAATTAAAGTGCCGGATTGAAAAATCAATACACATCAATATACACCAGACATTATACTAAACAGCTGGAAATATTTTGTCAGAGCAGCACTGAATGTGAGCCAGTGTGAGCTTCTTTCCTTTATTTTGTTCTTTTTGCTGGCTTTGGGTTTGCTAGGGATGGTGCAGTTTGACAACATACACACACACACACACACATGGACCAGAGAGTTGTTTCACTGTCAGGAAAAACCTTTAATTAAAGTTTTACACTTGACCTTCCTTCAAAGTACTGCCTTAAAAATATAGTGTTGCTTATCTTGTTTACCAACCCTCCAGAGGTAATTCTTCTGAGTATTTTCATCTACTTTATAGCTACCCATCTAAAAATAGAGTTGTTCTCCCTGCTGCCAGAGCTGTGCACCGTGAAAGTGTTCCTGTCCAAAAATGCACTCAAACATGTGGTTAAGTTGCAGTGGCATCGAGCCAAAGGGATTTAAACACTGCTGAAGTCCTGGCTTCATCCCTGTCCTATGTTGGCACAGAAGTCCACAAAATAGCCTGTACTTATTTCCTCCTCGTGCCATCAATACCAATGACCTTCTATCTGTTCATCTGTAGAGGAGGCGAGCACACGGGCACCTGTGGTCACCATGGAAACAACATGATTTGCTGACTATATTCTTTTCTTTGATGCCTTTTAAAGACTATTGGCAAGTGGAGGGACACCTGAGCCAAGGTGAGCTGGTTAAAGAAACTTGAACTTGAGTTAATGCTTAAATTTTAATCAGCACACTTTCTTATTTGCTGCCAAAAATAATTTAGATGATGAATAAATGCATGTGTGGTGCATACGTGGCTGTAATTCAGCTATGGTCACAAAGTTTGCCAACAATGTAGCAGAAAAAAATATTTACTACCTTTAGCCTGTGGTAATGTCTGGTTTTCTCGTGCTAATACCTGGTTTGAGCTAGGTTGAAAGGTTAGAAAAGGTATGAAAAAGAAATGAATGCTTACTGAGAGGTATCTCAGCAATGTAACATTAACACCAGAGTCACTGGCTGAACCTGATTTCCCTTTTGCTTCTTGAACTGCTTTATCTGGTAACTGATAGCAGGCTCTGCTATAACCTGCTGGCACTGCTGCCTCAAAGGAAGAGCGAGGGTGGGAGGCTCTGCCCCCCCACCCAGGACCCCCTGCCTGGCTGCAGGGGCTGGTGTGGCTGTGCAGTGGTTGGGTGCATCAGGTGGGTGCAGGGGCATCAGGATAGTGTGGCACACAGAAGGGGTTATTTCACAAGCTCTCCATGCTCACTCAGGGGTTACCCTGCTACAGAAAATAGGCCTCTCTGTTATATTTTGTTTCAGTGTTTTCCTGTGTTAAGATAGTATGTAACTGTAGGGTCATCAGGAACCCAGAGGTCCAAGCTTAGGCACTTAATAAATAAAAGGTTAGAGCTCAGGGTTTTGGCAACAACACACAGAAACCAACAAACCAACACCAAAAACCCCACAATCTGGGTTCTGGCCCACTTCTGATGCACTGATCTATGAGGATCCCCTGCTCTGCAGTGCTACAACTCTAGTCAGGATAGAGAATAGTAAATAAAAGTGAAGGGAAACTAAACTGCTATCATTACTCTGTATACATCTATCAAAAGGGATAAATGAGGAAACAAATTTGCAATGTTTTGTGAGGGTTGTGACATTGTTCTGGTGAATAGAGCAACAAAAAAGTAGTTTGCAGGTGGAGAAAATTAGTTGCCTGATCAGCTGTCTTTGATGGGGGCAGGAGGGGAGACCATGAAGAACCAGGCAAGTGTATATAGAATTGGAAAAGATATAGAAGAGGATTTTTACTTTATTTTGAAAAGACTTAAAAGTTTTTGGTTTAAAACTGTTTTAAAATTCCTTAATATTTGTAATTATTTATCAGCCTGTATAGATATCTATAGACTTGCATGCCTCATTCATATGCATGCATCTGAACAAGCTGCACCACAGGAAGATGCTTTTCTACAAGGTGAAGTGAGAAGCAGAGTTGGGTGCAGGTGCCCAGGGCAGAGCTGCAGGCAAGTCTGGGTGCCTCAGCCTGGTAGCCCCTGGGATGGCCCCAGACAAGGAGGAAAGGAGGGGAGGGCATATAACATGCCCATCTTAGAGATTGAATCTGGGGCAACTTTCAGCCCTGACCTCCTAATTCTACATCCTGTCTTTCCTTGCACCCTGTAACTCATTGGGCTGTCAGGTCTGGACTCCAGCCTGCTAGATTGAGGACTGCAAATTTATTTGAAAGGAAATAATACAAAACCACACTGTTTTTTCCTCATTACTGGCAGCCATCACAGTGGCTGGTTCTGCAGCACCACATAGGGAGCAGTGGCAGTGCCATGCTGACAGTCCACAGGGTTTGGATGCTGCACTGGGGGTGTTTCCCAGTGCCAACAAGGAGTGGGGGCTGTCTTTTCTGGGGCACAGCCTTACAGCACACTGCTTTAAGCCATGGCCTGTGGAGCCAAGCCCTACTCCCAAGCAGCAGCCTGCCTGGGGGTCTGCAGACTTCGGAGAGAAGATGTCAGTGACATGGGTGCCTGCTGCTACTGCCCTGCCCTGTGCTGGGGGCTGCCCACCCAGTGCACAGTGTGTGGGGACAGCCAAGGTGAGAGCCCCATGCAGGAGGTGAGGCTGGCCTGAGACATCAGAGCAAGGACCTGGCCACCAGACTGTGGCTGAGGGTCTTGATTTGGGGTGGGTGGCCTTATGCCCAGAGAGACAGGGATGAGGTTTTACTTCCCTTCTGCTTCATCTGAAGGGACATGCAGGCTCTTTTGGGGCTGCCTGGGTGCATTTTGCATTCTTTTTTTTCCAGATTTGCATTGATGGGTGTTGCCCAGAAGAATAATCCTCTCCTTCTGGTCAAAATCGGGCCTAAAATCCCACTCAGCTGTGACCCATAAGGGACCTCATGCTGCTGAAGCTTTGTCAGGTAATCAAGTTGCACAGTTGAACTGAACAAAAGTATGATGAAGTTTGTTTTATCTCACTAAAGATGTTTAAACCTATGAAGGAGCTTAGAACATTTACAGCCATTTTTGAAATTAGAACGTGAAAAATTACATTTTTGCCTGAAAGTATTTGAACATATTCAAAACCTTTGCAGGCTTTGTGCATGGCAGGCAAATGCAGCAATAGGACTGTATGGATTATTTGTGGGGACATGGATATGAAGCCATAAGCACAGAAAAGCAAATATTAAAGTTTCATTTTGAAACCTTGGACATAAGTAAAATCTTTGTTTCTGATGTGGTGCTGCCCAGCTGGGCCAGAAAGGCAGGTGGGCAGCCCAGCCAGCCTGAGTCGTTACTCGCCTCGTTCTGGTGATTACATCCACCTGTGCCCACTTAAACAAAGCCGCAGCTCTGGACAAGAAGCCTTCCATAGTGGCTGTGAGGGCCTTCAGACAGGTCACTCTGCCCAGAGGCCTCCTTTGGTGGCTTTTGGGGCCCTCAGACAGGCCCCTCTGCCCAGAGCCCTGCCTTGGTGGCTGCTGGGCCCTCAGACAGGCCCCTCTGCCTGGGCTTCTGGAGGAGGAGGAATCGCAGTGTGGATTCAAGGTAGGTGAAATTATTATCTGCATGTATTACATTGTTGCATATTGTTTATTTAAAAGGTGACTAAGTTGTTGTGTCTGTGACTGCATAGGCAATGTTGTATCACTGGTGAGAAGAAACTCTTTATTGTTTAACTGTCTCTGCTTGTAAGTTTAACTGTGGGTACCTCTTAACCCTCCCTCGGGAGTGAGGCCCTCAAGGTGTGTGAACAGGAGCAAAGATGAGCTTACACACAGGCTCCAGCAGCCCTGTGTGTGAATAGGGTGTCTCAGCAGGTGGCTGAGCTCCTCTGCAAGGCCCAGGCAGACCTAGACTCCTCTGTTAAATACAAAATGTGCCTCTGTGTGTGCTTGTAAAGCAAAGTGTAAACTTTTCCAGGAAAGTTGTGTCTTTCCCCCTCACAGGGTTCAAACTCTCTCTCTCTGACTGGCTGTGCTGCTGCTGCAGCTGCTCGGGCTCTCACAGGCCTTCGGGCTTTTGTTCCAACAGCACCTCTGGTGCCAGAGGGTTTTGGCAAGAGTTATAATGTGAATGATTATTTCCACTGAGGAAGCCATTGGTGATAACAGTGCTGGGAAGGTGAGCGTGGTGTGGGCCACAGCTTGCTGAAGGCATTAGGCCATTAGGGTATGCAAGGATAGGCCCAAGGTACTGCAGGGAGGAAGTTGCTGAGCAAATGAAATAATGGCACGTTGGTGGGGAAGTGAATATGCTAAATGGAGTTTAACCCCTGAGCTGCCCCCTGTGAATAAAACGTTTCCGGAAGCCTTAGCAGACTTGGCCTGAGCTAGGTGTTCATTCAGCTAATGAAAACATTATATCCGCTTGGTCTAACCACCCTGATGTGTTCACCAAGCTTTGCAGTGAAAGGAGGTGTGTTTTGGCTACTTTTGTTGCCAAGTTGTCTAATACCAACGTGGACATTATAAACTCCAGCAGTATTTAAGTTGCTGTGATCTTAAATTTTATTTTCTTACGCAGCTGCCCAAGCCAGCTTACATGCTGATCAGTATCTGCTGCAGCCTGGGAATAATCTGGCCCAGCTCCTTGGGCAGGGAAGTAAATCCTTACTGACATCAATGAACTGAAAAATTCTGAGGCCTGGCAGTGACAAAGGGAATAGTGAATGAGAGCAGTATTTCTTTATATCGATCTACCTTTCCTGCTCATCTACTAATAACGTTGGCTGTTTACCCTCTGTAATAAGCTGTGATAGGTGCTGAGGCTGGCTTTCCAGTTCTCCCAGTAACTGCCTGTATGCAGGAACCAAGAAGCCCCCAATTAGGGGCTAGAACCACATAAAACTAAGTGTATTAATATTTTTAAAGCTTGCAATTCAATCTCCTGTCTGGCAGATTTAGATCTTGATTTTTATGCCCAAGAATTTCCCCACAAAAATATTTAAAGAGCCTTCAACCCAATCTGCCAGCCACAGGGGAGCACAGAGGAAGGGGAATCCCCTGCGGCCCTATTCTGGGTTTCTGCAGTTATGTGGGGAATCCAGAGAGATACTAACGCCCTCATCTCAGCTCTGTATTCCTTACCCTTTAAAGTGAATTGGAGTTTAATCTGCTCTTTATATTTCTACTTTTTCTGGTATTTCTCAGCCTGTAATGTGTATCATTAAAGGTAGTAGTGTGTGCCCATTTTATCCCAAAATACTGTTTGTCAGTTTATCAATTGAGATTTGGTATGTTTGAAAGATATGGGACTGCTTCTGAGGATCATCTAAATACAAGATGATTCCACAGCCTGAGTGCATGTTCACACAACACATCGTGAAACTCTGGAATTCAGTGCCCCAGGATGTTGTGGATACCAAAAGTGTACCTGGCAATAAAAAGTGATTATGCAAAGTAATGGATGGGGAGGTGGGAAAAAAATCTATCGAGGTCTAAAAAAAGCAATCAAGATACCAGCTCTGGCTCTCCTGGTCAGAGCTGCTGGATGGAGGAGGCTGTGCTATGTAAGGAGCAGCATCTCGATACCCTTCTCTGGTCTCTTTCTTAAGTCTTCCTTAGACAGAATGTCTGCTCTGATCCTTGTATGGCTGTTAACCACGTACAGTGTAGGCTCAGGTTCAGCTAAAAAAAAGCAATGAGAAAACCAGAGATACATAATTTGTTAACTGATTCTGTGCCTGCTCTTCTGGTGAGGGAAGATGCCTGTTTGTCCTGGATGAGAAGCTGATGGTTAAGCATCCCTTGAAAGTGAACTGTATTACACTGTTTAGCATGTGAACCTTCCACAGGTTCATGAGCCAGCTGGTCTGTACTGCAGGAGAAACCAATCCAACAAGTTAGAGGACTCTCTTTGTAAGATTCTAAGCTTTAATGTCTTTGTTTGATGCAAAATAGTAAAGGAATAGTTCTACATTGATACTATATATCAATTAAAGCTCTAAAGCACATAAAAATAATTTTGTATCAAAATAAGATTTTCTCAGAAGTTGAGATGTGCTGCGTGAGGGGACTGATCTGTGTTGGGTAACCCCGAGCCCTCAGGGTCTTCTTGTGCCAAGCATGGGACAGGCATACAATGAGATGGAGAGGCAAGTATTTGTCTGGACTCCAAATTCCACTGTTGTAACTAAACATTCTCCCACCCCAAAGCATTTACAGGCTGTGTGGGCTGATCCATGCCTGGAAATCAGGCAGCTTAGGAAGCCTGAACTGCCAATGCCTCAGCATTTAGTAGTGAAATAGAGGCTGGCCAGCCAGCCAAAATCAGAGCTCACTACATAAAGCCTACACCCCTATGCTCATCTCTTACCTTTGTGCAGTTTGCTGGTGTACTAGGAGGGTCCTATGAAAAGGTGAGGCCATGGCTTCCTGGCTTTTCAGACATGGGGTGAGACCTTGGTCAACAAATGTTAGTAGGGAAAAAGTATTTAATTTAGTGTACTTATGGTGCTGGGGTTTGGATTTGAGTGAGAGAAGTATAGAAAGGTGGACACATTAAAACCTGAGGCAGAATGGGAGATTGCAAAGAACAAAGGTGTACGTCAAGAACACAGCTAGCAAAGACAGACTAAACCAAATGCATTCAAGACAATTCCCAAGGATAGGGATACCAAGAAAAGTATATACATTAGTGAGAGCTGAGATTTAGGTGAATCCAAAGAAACTGCCTTAAATTTATCACAGTTGCCTTTCCAGTAGTTCATGTGGGTTTTTTTTTTCCTGTAGTAGTTTCTCATGTTTATTTTGGCACTTGTGGAGAAAATGTCAATGAGAGGACTACTGTTAGTGTGCCCTGCTGTATGACGTTGAGTTATTCCAGTACCACTGCAGCTATTTTCCAACAGATTAACCTTCAGATACTGGGAGAGTTCATCCAGTTCACATAAATCTGCATAGAAATTTTATTAACTTATAACTTTCCTTAATTTGCTGGGCCACCTACAAAATGAAAATAGATTGCTTATGTTCTTGTAAGATAGGAGAAACAATTTTTTAAAAGTATATTAAAATATGCCTTTCTGAAAAGATGGAAGTGCTAATCTCTTAAACAGTGGCACTTGGGTTCCCAGCCCTTTAGAAAAAAAAAACAACAAACAAACAAACCAAGAAACCAACACAGTCATCCTCTTACTGGATTGACTATTTTTTTCTCCTTTTTGTTTGCATTGAAGAGAAACGTGCCATCAAAAATAAAATAAAAAAAGATGGGAGCAAAATTAAGGTGCTAGGTTGGCACTCAGGAGATCTGGTTTCAGTTCCTGGCTCTGTCAAACACTTCCTATGTGACCTTGTAAATGTCACTTTTGAGCATGTAAAACCATCCGGCCTGATCTAGTGAAACATGTATTTAATTTTAAGATGCAAGTAGTTCCACTTACATCTCACACGCTTAAATTTAAAGACATGTTTACATGCTTTGCTGCTTGGGAGCCACAGTGCTCAGCCACTTGCAGGGTGAAGTACATTTTCCCCACTGACTCCTGCATCCCAGCTGCAGAGCAAGGGAAGGAATATTTGGGCTCCTTAACTTGGAGTCCTCCAAAGCAGACAGTGGCTCTCCTTGCCTGTACAGCAGCAGCACAGTGGGGTCTCCATTCTGAGTGCAGGAGTAATGCAAAAAATATGTATGGATAAAAGCTGCAAATTCAGATGCCTTAGTTGTAAATAAAAATCTGCATTTAGGCACTGAAATACTGTCCTGATTTTTCAGAGTTGCTGAGCAACCAACACTCTCTTCAAGTCAAATACCCATGAATGCTTTGTGCTTCTCAAAATTAGGTCACTCATTTGAAGGCTAAAAATAGATATTTTTTTTAAACCCCAATTTCAAGACTCAAAACTTTGCCTTTGTCTTCACATGTGATTTGATGTTGTGTCCTGTCCCTTGCCATTATAACAAGTAACAGCCACAAACATTACATAAAAAACTCAGGTTCAGAAGTAAACATACCATCATTTAACCATTTCTGTTTTCTAAATGTAATTATAGAGGAGAATTCCCCTGAGACATTTTAAATAGTGTCTATAACATACATATGTGTATACACATGTTTTTAATGTACATAGTATATACAATGTTATTTTATGGCATAGCAGATGGTTCTTAATTCCCTGACACCATGCACTGGAGTGAGATTATGCCAGGCTATTTTATTGCGAATAATGTGCTTTGCTCCATCATTAAGTGGGTTATTAAAGACATAAAAAAACTTTTATATCCTGCTTTTCAACAGCTGCTGGTGGTCTGCAAAGTGATAATCCTACTTTCAGCAAATATCCTTAGACTTAAAACCAAAATAAATAGATTTCATAGGCAACCAAGTTGACTCCTGAGTGGGAAGATGGTAACTTTGCAACATCTCCAGCTCCATGGAAGCAGAAATGGCATTCCTTCTTAGACAAGCCCTTAGATCACAGGCTGTATGGCCACTCCATACATCATTTCTTCCTACAACCACACAGTAACTCCTACACTAAGCAAACAAGCCTGACTGGCATTTATTTCAGCAGCAACAGCAGGGGAGAAAAAATTTAAAAGCAAATGCTTATTTTAAATAAACATATCATACACATACCAAAAAAATCCAGTACATGTGATAGTAGCTGTTTTTTTCCTTCCTAATTAGCTATGTGGCAAAAACACAGTTGCAAATCCTGTAGCCTTAGCTTTGAAGAAAATCGGCTGAGTAGGTTGGATAACTTCAAACAAAAGGGTAGACAGGACAATAAAGGTTAGGTGGCCATGTTCCGTCACAGGAGCTGTGGCTATTAATTTAAACGGATGTGACCTCTACATGACAAATCTCCAAAGGTGTATGGGGAAGAGGGTTTATTCTTATAAATAGGACTGATGCCAGGTCAACCAGCCCCCCTCACTTTGGACTTCCTAAAGAAAACAGCTTCAGACAGCTGAGCAAAAGAGTTATGGAGAGTGTTGAGATAGGAAATATCTACAGTTCCTGATATATTATAATTGGTCTCGGGAACGAGGAAGCCAAGAGCCAAAGGTAGTCCTAAAGGGTGCTAAACTCCACAGCACTAATGTACACAACAACATCCTCATACAAGCAGATGTTTTAAAACAAAAAAAGGGAGGGGGGGATGGAAATTGTATTTAGGCTGCATAACACTCACCCTAGGGAGGAAAACTAAAAAAGGGAGAATGTGGAACCAATTTTCAAGCTTGAGCAACTGAAAGTCTATTAAATGATTCTGTCATCAACATGAGATGAGAAAAAACGTAATAATTTATACAACAAATTGGATAATTGTAGCTGCACGGACAAATGATATTTCTTCCCTGATAACTGAATAAACATTGTTACAAGAGGAAGGTTATAAGGAAATAGCCACTTTAGTGAACTACAAGCACCAGGTCTCCTGCTTCTGTTCACATCCAAGGAAAGACATTACAGACTGAAGACCATGGATGCTCTTGAGCACAAACAAGTATTTAGAGTTACTTAGTTGTTTTTTTAATAAGTGTATTTGACTTGCTAAAGATGGGCTCAGCTTCATATAACTAGAAGCCATTTCAGCCTAATTACTGCATCATGTCAAACTCAAATCAAATTAATGTTTTTTAAGAGGTAGGAATGTAAACTGGAGGAATTACAGGAATTATACAGAAAACATAGCATTTGCTTATTGACTATGATTTCTTAAATATAAGTTGCATAAGAAGTAAGAAAACAAAACATAAGCTTGTACATACATCCAGAAAATAAAAAGTGGGAATGTGGTGGAAGCAACAACCAGTCAGGGCAACATGAGGTGTAAGGCAATACCTTCTGGGTCGGCAGCTGACCTCATACTGGAATAATGCCATGGTCAGCCAGGTCCAGTGGAAGGACCAGGAGAGCAAACCTGAAACACACGCAAAACCCAGTGGACAGAGCACATAGAGGAACACATACGTAGAATGGTTAAAATTCTTAACTTTCAGGACTTCCAAGTTTTTTTTTTCCTTTCTGCCACAGACTTCCTGTGGGATGCTGGGCAAGTCACTTAATGCCTTTTGCACCTTGATATTGTTCTGCTCAAGATTATATTGGATATTGCCTGTGGAGACCAGGCCCTTTTTGCCAGAAACCCTTCTTGAAGGGTCACTGTTGAAGTATAAATTTTTTAAAAACTAACTTAGCCTAGGGATTCACCACATGACCTCAAAACTGGTTGCCCTCCACACTGGGAGGACGCTGTACAGATTTACTTGGCAGAGCTCTTCTAAAACACAATTGCAATTGAAAAGCTGCCTTTCTTGGTGTAAAGGAAGTTTCCTGGCCAGGGGATGAATCTCCTGTGCAATGCTGCACTACCCAGATGTGAGGGAGGTGGGTAGAAAACCATCCTGAGGTAAAGACGCAGTCGTGTGAGGTGTTAAATCTCTGGCATGTGGGTGCTCGCAGAGGACACAGCTCCCTGTGATTAGGAGTGGCTTTAAGAGGCTGAAAAGAAGGAAAGGGAAAAGAATTTTCATTAGGATCAATTTTCTGTCTATCCTTTTATGTATGCATCCATCTGTTTGAATACATGTATGTGTGTAAACAGAGCCAGTCCCCACCGCCCCATGTCTGAAATGAAAAATAAAAATGTATTTACATGGCTTCAACATTAGGCTATTAAAAAGCTATAGTCAGTATAACAGAGGGGAAAAAATTACAAAGAATGATTTGCATAGCAAACACATTTCACAGTTGTTTTGGACAAATGCCCTCGGTAAATATGTTTAAAGTCATGTACAACAAGAATATTTTATCACAAGTAACCATGTTTTAATAAACACTTAGTCTTTTTGTATTTCATTCTCTCTCATCATAATAATAGAAATATAACACCATATATCACTGTAAAACACATTTCCACATAAACGCTGATAAGCACAAAATATTTTTCATCATTTACATTTTAACTGTAATAATATATGGCAGGATTAAAGCTGCATCCATCATGTGTCTAACTAACCTTGCTGTAATGAATTTTTAAATGTAATGGTTTCTGTCACAAAGTAAAATCATACATAATATCTTTTGACACAGTATGCTGGTATATGCAAGGTTTTAAAATGTAAATGCAACTTCATTTTTAATTAGATTTATAAACTCAAATCACTGTTTTCTTTTCTATAAACTAAGAGGGAAGGAAAATGAGTTTGTGTCAAGGCTGCAAGTTTTTTCAAGTATCTTGCTCACAGGAAACGTGCACATCCCGTGTGTAGAAAACCAAGTGGCACTAGAAACAAAGGATTATCAAAATCATAGAGAACTAAAGGTTTTTAGACTGTCTGAAGGGCCTCCCTGGTATCCTGGGTGCTGGCTTTGTAGTGGGGCTGAGGATCAGGCTCTGGCTGGGTGAAGGGGCACATCCCACCCCAGTTCCCTTCCCTGGCCCTGCTTGAAATAACAAATAATCGGGCTCACAAGAGGCAAATCATTAAAAATAATTTGCACGAGCTTTCTGTTCTGTGAGCCCTTTTTTTGATACAATATTTTCTTCAGTGATTATCACTGTGGACATGTTCCTGCCATATGGATGGGAGCCGGGCGAGGAGGCGACTCAATACCTGAGTGGTTAATTAAGAGCTGTTGCTGGGCCACAAGAAGCAGGTTTGAAATCCCTCTTCACTCACCGACAATGAGTAGCTTTTTTAGCAGCAGAAGTCACTAGGGACAGCCAGAAGCGCAGGGTAATTATTTGAGATAACACAGAGCTGAAGAGCGTGCGCGTGTGTGCGGGTGTGCGAGGTGTGGGGGGAGCGCCAGGGAAAGGAGCGCAGCACCACAAAAAAGTCTTACAATAAAAAGGTCAACATCTCCTATTTTTCTGTACAGTGTGGGCAGTCTGTAGTGCCTTTTTAGAATGAATGACAACAGCTTCTATATACATTTTTTTAAATGAATCTCTTGTTTTGTGTTCCAACTTTGCACTGGTGAGCATGGGTCTTGGAGACCACCCTGAACAAGCTATTCTCACTTTATCAGTGTTGATGCTGAAATTACTTTGATTGCATTGTTGTGAAGGAGCAGTAATTTCAGCATTAACTTGTGAACACCCTGTGCTCATAAGAACAAAGGAAAAAAAAAAACAGTGAACTAAAAGCCATGAATGAAATGAGGAAAGTCCATAACTTCTTAGAAATTTAGGGCTAAATTCTCGGCAGGGTAAATCCATATATTGCCACAGGAACAGGGAAAAAGTGTTATGGTTGTAAATGAGCACCTTACCCAAACCAGCTGAGGATCTGGTCTTTGGGTACAAGATTGCTTGTGACCAGGGGGCTCTAGGTTATTTTTTTTTTTTTTTTTTTGCCATTTAAACCTAAACTAAGTTTCAAACAGATGACAATTTCAGGGATGCTCTTCCTGCAGTGCAATTCAATATTTTTCTCCACAATGCATGCTAACTTTTAAAGGCTATTTTTCTCCAGAGTGCTTCATATCCATTATGAAGCCAAGCTGCCATGCAAGTCCACCACTGTTCCAGATATACAGACTGTAGCACCCAGTGAAAACTGAAGGCAAACTAATAATCCACTACAGTACCGCATTTCTCTTCTCAGAGCTGCAGAGAATATGAACACCCCCTTCCTCAGTCATCAAAGCTCAGCCCATCTGGGCTCAAAATACTATTTTCCCTTTGTTTGCTTGACTTTTTTTAAGCAAGCTTTTCTAGTTTATTATTGAGCAGACAAATTATGAACCCTCTCTCATATGTTTTTTTTGGCATTTCCAGAAAATCCCACGTGTGATCTTCCAACTTAGAAAGCTTAAACCTCCATCCCAATAGGAGCTTTGTGCTGTGGGGTAGAAATGAATTCAAGAAAGCAAAAAGACCCACAGCCTGCCCCTCTCTGCACACACTTTTCTAGGTCTTCTCTAATGCTGAGTGATATTTTGCCTGAGCAAGCAGAGATTCTGAACTCACGTGACAGGCTCTTCAAACACACCAAAGGCTTTGCAGATATTAGGTGTGGGCCAAACCCCCAAAACTTCCCCTCAGTGGCATGGGGACCAGACTGTACCTGTTCATGCTCTTTTTAAAGGCGGCTATTCCAAGCCTTTGATGTTCCTAGAGTGCAAACAATGCTGCTCCAGCAGCAGCACTTTTGCCAGTAGAACTGTCTCAGCTTTGTTTAGAAACTGCCCAATATGTTAATTATCATCTTTACCTCTGTGGCATTATACTGTCAAACTGTACAACAGTCTTTAGAAAATAAAAGCTAACACCCTAAGCTGCTGTACCCAGCTCCCATAATATCTATTCACTGGCAATGCCTGAGCTGTCAGATCAGAAGAAGCTTCATTGGAATAAAGGTGGGCAGATGTGTGATAATGAGACAGAAGCATACAGATGCTAATATAACTGTTCAGCAGAGCAGGCTCGTCTTCGTTAGGCAGACCCAGGTAGCAGCTGCAGACTGTCAGGCTCTGGAATGCTGCTTTCTCTTGATTCTCATTTAAGATCAGCTTCGTTCGCTGTCTGTCAGTGAACTTTTCCCTCACAGGAGCCTGGACCCCTAGGTGATCAGTCACATTTCGACATAACTAGATGTCAAAAGAAGTTTAAGTTGTATGACGAACTGTGATGCATTCCCTGTGCTGGCTGGCAGTCTCAGCCCTCCAAGGCGTCTTGTTAATGATCCACCTGGAAACTCTAGAGTATTTCTTGTATTTTGTTTTCTTATTAAAATACTGGCTAAGCCTTTGTCAATATCCATGTCAGCAGCTGTAAGCTCAAGACAATATTATCACAAGCATAATTTGATTTAAAAATGGAAGCATGAACCTGTGCTGACCAAGCAGCAGGAGACACGCATGGAGTGAGCAGGATGTGAGCTTTGTGTTGCTGTAATTTATCCTCATCGATTAAAACAAAATATTTCTGATTTTCTTGGGGGGCAAAGCAGGGCATTATGAGGCAGGTGAAACAAATGTTACTGAAGTTGCCTTATGAAATAGGTCTACAGGCAGCCAGCTGATGAACGCAACCAGGACTAAGATAATGGAGAGCCTCTGTAGATGAGCAAACAATTCAAATACGCAGGAGCTTGGAAACACAAATAACCTGAGATTGTCATTTCTTATACTGCTGGAACCTTTGAACTGGGAGTCTGAACTTGGTCAGCCTTTCATCTGTTGCTATGAGCTGTTTACTCTCTTGCACTCCCAGGTTCCAGAGAGGAGACAGACTGAGGCTATTTTACATAGAACACATATTTGCACACACGATGCAGCAAACCTTCTACTACAATATGTTTGTGACCAGACTTAATATTACTTAGTGCTTAATCACATAAAGTCAGGTTTTACTGTCAATCACAATTCCCTCCTTCACTTCTTACCATTTGAATTGCAACATGTCAGTTCTTGTTAAGATAGTGAACTTCACGTGGCCGGATACAATTAACAGGTTTCTTACCTTCTTACAGTTCTGAATTAAAAGATCACAAGGGAAAACATTCAAAGACTTACAGAGTTCTTCCTTTTCTTGCTTAGGGTAGGACAATTGCAAGACATGTACCAGTCTGGCATTTGTATTATAGTTTTCATCCAAGAACAACTGTTATTAAATTAGCAGAATTGATAAAAACTTGCCTGGTGTGTGTTAAAAGGAAACCTGAGTAGGAAGCTCCTTCCATGTTCAGCCTGTGGTGTACAGCATCTCCCCCAGGGCTGCAGATATGGCCACTGGGAGGGTTAGGGTACCAAGCTACATATCCCCTTAGTGTGATCCATGGATGCTTTCATTTGTTCCTCTTTCTGCACAGACAAATTCAGCTTTTAACAGTGATGAACAGTAGATTTGGCAATCTGTTTCTTTCTGTGCTTTCCCTGTATCAATATAATTCTTAATTAAACACTTCTTATGGCTAGTTTATACTCACTAATACTTTCTAATATAAAACAAGATGTCTCCCCCTAGATTTGGGTATTTAGTAGCCTGAAGCTCATTAGTGCATGTGTTCTCACCCAGGAGTTTTAAATATTTAACTAGCTAGGATTCTTTCAAGAGGTCTTAACCTTATAATTTGTAATAACTTGGGGATCTCATATCTGAAGTGTAGGTTATTAAAAATGTTTCTTCCTTTCACCCTGCATTGATTTCCTACTTCTAGCAATCAAACTAAGAGCTATGAGGCCAAACAACTGCAGCTGCCTATTTATTTCATTGTAGTAAAACATAAGTGATGATAATAGATTTCCTAATAGAGATTGATCTTCCACAAAAGCCAAAACAAAGCATGCACAGCCTGGGCTGACAGTGTATTATGCATTATGCACCACATGGTTAAAATTGTACAACTACAGAATAATAGAGGAAGGTCCACAAAAATTAGTGTACTGACTGATATATCTCTGCACAGAAACATATTCCTTCTGTTGCTTGTAATGGCCTGAGCATGCGATACAAGTAAATTTTGTCTAAAAATTATCTAAGGACCATCTAATGTGCTCTGATGCTACTGAATGTCAAAAATGTCAGCAGCTTCCAGTAATGACTCTCTGACATAAACAGTAAGGGAGAAATATTACAGTTACTGAAGGAGTTGTGAGGACAAGCATGCATTTTCATGAGAGGTCTCTTTGAATGGCAGCAAGTACTCAAGCAGGCAGCTTTCCCTGCCAGTTAAGCTGGCCAAAGAAAGCTCTCTTCCCCTGAAAGACAATTAAAATGAGTTAAATGAATTAAAACAGCCCTGCACAGTTAAAACATGGTCAGAGGTTAGAAACAGTAGTATCTGGATTTATGAAAATCATGTGGCTGCCAAGCCTCAGAAATTGTGTGTAACAAGGGAGCCATTCAAGTAGTAACACAAACAGCTTTGTAAAATTGAAAGCAATACACATAATTCTTAATTTCTAGGAGATGGTTTTGTCAGCAGTTTTGCCATCTTAGGATAATGTACTGATTCTTAAAATTTGATTTTTATCAAGTTGCTTTGCTAGGGTGGGAGAGAGATTGAAAATGTACTTGTAAACTAGGAAAAACAGATAAATGAAATGCCCTTCAGTTTGTTATGTTTTTTATGGTGAAAGAGATGTTGTTAGCTGTTTACACTTGCCTGTCATTCCTATTTTTTTCAGAAGCACCAAATTATAAGAGAGACAGAAACATAGGTTGTCCCTAAAACATGAAAATATAAAAGCATTTCCTCCTGCTCCTTTGTGCAGTTATTCACCTGCAACTGGTTATTTAGCTCAGCTGTTTTTGTAGGAGCCATAGGTCTGCAGTAATTACTCTCAGACATTTTGGTATTAATCTTGCACCAGAAACCCCAGAATGCTACAGTATACTTTTTTGCCCAATACAAGCACA
>NW_009953205.1:954455-961955 GCF_000747805.2 Chaetura pelagica | reverse complement strand
TAAAAGAAGTGTGGATAAATACAAATTTTTTTTCACAGGAAAAATTGTCTTGCACATCAATACATACCATGATGTGAGAGGCAATCTGCAAGTATACAGGGAAATAAAAAAAAACAAAAACATTTAGTCAGGGTTCACTCATTTGCTGGTTGGCAAACATCTTCACTGTGTAAATCCTGCATTTTACTTTGGTGCAGGAGCACCTGGTTCACTCAGTGTCAGAGAGCATCCTTTAGTTGCAAAGGTTTATTATAATTTTAAAATTAAAAACACATAAGCAAAATGCTTACATTACTTTTCAATGCAGATTTTTTCCAATTTTCTTTTATACAGGAATTAGTTTTAAGCTATTTGGGTTGTTTATGTTTGTTTAATCTAGGAATCTCTAGGCTAAATCTATCAAAGGAAATTAAAGCAAGTCCCAGTGGCCAGTGCATGAAGAGATATGATGCTATCACTGCACCCCATTAAACGACAGTAATTTCTTATAGTGAAACTGGTGGGCTACATGTTGATAATTCTAAGCCTGCAACATTAAGAGATTCAGAAAACCATGAAGTTAATTCCAGCAGCATTTCTGTGCTGCTTCTCCTGTGTTGATGTTTTCTGCTTTTTAAAATCTGCTAACCAAGTCACTCATTTTTTACTGTTTGGATTTTTGTTTGCCTTTTAAAAAAAATAAAAAATAATTAAACCAGGCTCTCTTAAAAACCAAAAAACCTCCCCAAAACCCTCCACATGCCTCAGTTGCATTTTCAGGCTGGAGTTCATGTTTGATATGAGCTGTAAGCAAAAAGAAATTTATCACATTCTCCCTTCATTTGCACGACAAAACAGTCCTGCGGGTTAGATTGGCAAAATGAACAACTTCTGTCTTAAAAGATACCTCAGGGTGAAAAGACCAGGATGGGTGCTGTATGTTAAAACTTTAACACAGGCATGTGGAAAATCTTACAGAGACCCTGCCCTCAGCAGGCCTGACTGCAGGCACTGCTGCTTTCCTGAGCCCTCTGGTTGCAGGCAAACACCATATATACAGGACAGGAAAGCAGAGAGTTATAGGGGAAAAAAAGGAGAGAGGGAGAGAAACACTGGAACATTTATGACACCTTACCAAAAAGAAAGTTGCAACATAAATAATTTACTAGGACAAATATATAACTTCGGAAATTCATCACTTTTCTTACTGTCTTTACAGGACCAGCAGAACAACAGAGCTCAAAAGAGCTGCGATAAGAAAGAGGTATGTAACATATTTCAATGGGCTATGCATTAATTAACAATTACAAACTTGGCTTCATAAAGTACAGATGCCTGGGATGCATAATAGCTACCAGAGAAATCACTATAACAATTACACAAAATTATGACTAATTACTAGTATATACAGGGTGTTTCACCTTATCAGATGGTATATTCACACACCCAGGAGTAGACATAACATGCAGTAAATGCAGGAATCGAGATTCCATGCCACACATTCCATGTCACACATTCCATGTCACCTGTTATGGATCTGAGGAACAGATCTATAGGGATCCTTTAATTAATACTTAGAATTGATTAGCAGACCAGAAACAATGGCAACTCCCTCAAAAGTTTGCTATTTGTTTTTGATTCACAGTGGGACAATAACAAAACCTGTTAAGTGGTCTTGAAAAATTAACTAGTTTCAAATAGTTTGGCAGGGATGGAAAGAGCTAGGTTTTGATCTATTTGGCATTCTAGGAGGGCACTTACTTTCTGGAGAGACAATGTTCACTCTGGGCATCAAAACTTCTGCTGAGAACTCTTGTCAAAACCAGTATTTTTAAAAATTAAAATAAAGGTAGAAATAAATAAATCAATCTGGCTTTCCCTTGAAAGTCTTCTAATCAGTCTCACTAGCAAAGAGATGTAATAAGAGGGAAACGGAGTAGTGAAATAAAACATTTTACTCAACATGGTTGCTATAAATAGAAGTAAAGGACCAGTGAAAGACCAATTGACATAGTTTCACACTGCACCTAAGTCCTCTAGAGAACATTCAGGATCGCACCCTCACACGTGGAGGTGCAGGCAAGCAGAGGGCTTCTCCAGAAGCCTTTGCCTCGTGATGTTATTTCCATAAGAAAAAGCTGGAAGTTGAAACTGTGACAAGTTGCACTGACCCATGGGAATGCAAACATCCATCTCCTGATAACATGTTGAGATAATGCACGTCACCACTGCAGCCAGCATGAGGACACTTGTCTTCACTCATTTTATATCCACTCTATCACATTCCTGGCCACACTTCCCTATCTGTCCTTTCAACACACTCCATACATTCCTCTAGAGAAGTGCACAACTCTCCTGTTCCAACAGAACTGGGCAGTACAATTACACTTTCCTTACTGCAGCTGAACAAAACCCAAAAGCTACTTAAAACTGCTATTCTAGAAGGTCAGTTTTTCACACCCTATTATGGGAGCAGCCTTCTTTTTTTCTTTTCACAAGGATTTGGCTGTTGGCCTCGAGCTAGTCTTTCTTCCCACAAGACAGAAACACAGTGTTTCACACAGTCTGTGAAATCTGGAAACCACCCAGAAAACAGCACACGTGCAAGACTCCTTGTTTGCAATCCATTATTCTATTGATAACTTCTCCATTGTGTTGAAACCATAAACTTATACTGCATCCTATTTTCCAAATTAGTCCACTCTCTAATACAAATAGCAACAGAATCCTTATTTTTAGAATTTGTATCCAGAAAAAATGTCAAGAGACTGACAGCAAAAATAGTCCATTAGTGTTTTCAGTGGTGTTGTAGGGGAGCTGGAAAAAATACTGAACAAAAGCAAGAAATATTAAAAATAAAAATACTTTTTGTCTCTGCCTGTTTAAAGAGGGGGAAATGAGAACAGGAGAAAAAGAAGGGGAAAATCCCTAAATGGAAATATTTCATTTTGCAGAAATTTAATTTTTGAGCATTTTTGTCAATGGAGAATAAAAACATTGACAGTCATAGGAAAAATAAAACACTCATGCAGTCTCCTGTTTCAGGAAACATCTAGTAGATTCTGATCACACTTAATTCTTTAAAATTCAAATAAAATTAATGCTGAGATTAATTTACAGCATTTTCTCTTGGTTCTATTCACCACTGAAATGATATCCATTGAAACCACACCTTTCAGGTATATTAGTGAGGCTGAAGCAACTGGCATTACCTGTTGGATGCCAGTGCAGGGGCAGCTTCTCCTGTATTTCACCTTACCTAAAGTGAAATGAGTTAATACAATGACGAATTGTTACAACACAGATTACACCATCAATTCACAGTCTAAGAAAGGTATTTTCCTTGCACACCAAAGACAAAAGTTGTCACCTAAATTATACAGATTGATCTGTCTGTGGTAGAAATTACAATTTAAGCTTTATCTGGGATTGCGTTATGCACCTGTTCTAACCTCCAGACAAATTAACACATAAGCCAGGCTCTGCTAATAAGGTATTCACAGACTCTTAAAACTGAAAATATAACCCCCTTTGCCTAAAATCCTTCAGACCTATCAACCCTTATTAACTAGTCCTGGAAGAAAGCTCTGCTACATCATTCAAAGGTCAGCAAGCTGGGGGACAAACATGCCCTGTTTGAGGGCAGTTCAAGAAGAGACACCTTTAACTAAAAACATAGAATACTAACTTATCCAAGCTGCAGAGATATAATAATGTTGTTATCTGTACCTAGAAATGTATGGGCAGCTGGTGCACAGCTTAAAAAGTTTAAGTGCAGCCTGCAAGCCAAGCGTACCCTGAAGAGACCAGATACTCTTCAAACATTGCCTTGGGTGTGATGCATTTCAGTAATCCAATTGTAACATTAACAAACCCATCAATAATTTTATAATGGCTCATAGAATCATAGAATGGCTAGAGCTGGGAGGGAACTTAGAGATCATCTAATTCCAACTCCCCTGCATGGGCAGGGACACCTCCCACTAGATCAGGTTGCTGCAAGCCACATCCAACCTGGCCTTAAACACTTCCAGGGATAAAATATAACCCCCTTTGCCTAAAATCCTTCAGACCTATCAACCCTTATTAACTAGTCCTGGAAGAAAGCTCTGCTACATCATTCAAAGGTCAGCAAGCTGGGGGACAAACATGCCCTGTTTGAGGGCAGTTCAAGAAGAGACACCTTTAACTAAAAACATAGAATACTAACTTATCCAAGCTGCAGAGATATAATAATGTTGTTATCTGTACCTAGAAATGTATGGGCAGCTGGTGCACAGCTTAAAAAGTTTAAGTGCAGCCTGCAAGCCAAGCGTACCCTGAAGAGACCAGATACTCTTCAAACATTGCCTTGGGTGTGATGCATTTCAGTAATCCAATTGTAACATTAACAAACCCATCAATAATTTTATAATGGCTCATAGAATCATAGAATGGCTAGAGCTGGGAGGGAACTTAGAGATCATCTAATTCCAACTCCCCTGCATGGGCAGGGACACCTCCCACTAGATCAGGTTGCTGCAAGCCACATCCAACCTGGCCTTAAACACTTCCAGGGATGGAGCAGCCACAACTTCCCTGGGCAACCCGTTCTAATTTCTCAGAACCCTCATAGGAAAGAATCTCTTTGTAAATTAACTCAAAACATGGCAAAATCCAAGGGTGGTCACTTTTGCTAATAGGGCTTTTGGTAAAAGTCCTCAGTGTATATGGAACAGGAATTCAGTTTCTCTAACTTCCATCAGTTGCTTCCACAAAGACAGCTGGCTGGAAACCTCCTGTTTAAGCCTTGGGTTGAAGCACAGCAAGGGGAAGCTACTGCCTGTGCCCAGCTGTGATTCCCCTCCTCCCAAAAGGCAGTCTGGACACATACAGTAAGGACACACATTTCCAGAATATGAGACCTCCTTGCCTTGGGGCCGTGGTCAGCAGGAGGGGTGACAAAGCAGAAGCCCTGTGGTGCATGACAGCAGTCAGGGCAAATTAACCATTGCCCGCTCTATTCACAAGGAGAAAAGAATGGAGCTATTCAAGAGCAAATCCATCTGTCCCTGTGCGGGTTCACTAGAGTGTCAGAGAAACCTCGGGGTTAACAGTCTCTAAGTGCTGGCACACAAGAATCCCACAGAATCAGCATGGATGGACAGTGCTTTATCCACAGGCAGAAGCTCCACCATCAGGACACCATCTTACAGCCTGTGTGCTTCCAGGCTGAGCAGGACTCAAATCTACCCAAAGGCTGAAGGTCTGTACAGCACTACCTTTGCCAAAAGCAGTGGGGGAAACAAGAGGCAAGGCAAGACTTGTGCCATTTTCATCACAAAGTGGGGGGTTCCTTAGACACAAAGGAAACAACTGCTTGTGTAACAGTTGGCTGGTTACCATACTTCCACACAAAAGACACTAGAACATCTTTGTGAGGAATCTAACCACTGCTTTCCTTAAGTCTGTAGATGAACACACCTATGTTCACAGATAACTGATTCAGCAATGTCTGCCAATGTTGGCAGAATGTGGGACTGACTTCTGTGGAGCTTGATCTACCTCATGCATCCAAAGCCACATTCTAGAGATAATGTCAACTGTCAGTGCTGTTAACTCAACTGCTCACTGGGGCTCAAGAGTTGAGAGAAGGACTGGGTTATAAATATCTGTACTGTTGCTGGAAGTACTGATCTCATTTTAGTACCTCTAAGGAGTGATACCACAATTTTTTCTCCCCTTCTTATTAATTTAGGAGAAACTGTCTAAAAAGCCTAGGAGAATGCAACAGACCTCTGACCTCCTTCTGCAGGAATAATTTTCAAAAGGTCCAGAAGAATCTATGCCATTCTTCATAGCCCTTACATGTTTTCAGGCAGCCCTGAGTGAAGTCCAAGCCCAAGGAACTCTAGCCATCCCAACATCAACATCCACACAGCCTATGTGAGAGGTCCATCTCATCCATGCAGCCTGGAGAATTATGGCATTGTCCATGTCCCATACCAAATCTGAGCAATTCTTTCTCCAAAGCACATTTAATATTGATCACCATGTAGAAAATGCAAACTTGATTTTACCAGCCTCTTTAGTTCTTTTGAGCACGAGGTCATAAGGGTGGGGAAGGATGATGAGAACCTTCATTTGTTTCTCTTAGGTCACCTGTCTTGACTTTTTTCTTTTTATCATACAACTGCTGTCAATTAATTATGATAATACAGTTTAAGAGGGTCATTTAGGAGTTACTGTGCCACTAACTGAGAAAAGAAAATAGCAGTGTATCCTGCTACAGATAACCCATGAAACAATAGTTTCCCTCCATCTGACATTTCTATGGATTCTTTAATCTCCTTGAGTAGTCTCTCCTCTGTTTTCTTCAAGGAGTGAACTACAACCTCTCAACTAAGTTGGGAATTGTTATATACCCTGTCTTCTCTCTAAACAAAATGACTAAGCTAAACAGTCCACCCTTCAGTTCAACTGCTACTTCTAATAATATGATAAACCCAAGACTTACATCTTGCCTTCTGTTTCTTTACTCAGGCAAAGCTTTTCCTTACAGTGAGATTTGTAGAGAGGCAAACAAAAACATTACAAGTATAATCGTGAATATTAACAGAATTGCAGTTAGTCCTTCCATATGTTTATTGGAAAAGGTTTTCTTCCTTCATATTTCCAGCAAATGAACTGGCTTAGCAATGAAAATGCCTCTCCAAATCCAAGGAGGGAGAAGCCCAGCCATTACTGTGCAGTCCTATTATGTGGGATGGCAAGTCCATATTAAGAAATCTTTTTTACTATGTGTTCCTCCTGAAGGTTTAAGAGCTTTTGAGCAGGGTTGTGCTGCAAGAGCAGCAACACAGTAGAGTCTCAAAGACACACAGACTCCCTGCCACAGCCAAGGACAGCATTACTGTTAAAACAGCTTTTTTCACCAGTTCTGGCTGTCCCTCTAGTCGAGAAGGAAGAGCAACCTCACTGCAAGCACAAGGCTGATGCACAACTAACCCAGCACCTTTATGAGATTTAAATATTTCTCCTACTTCCATAAGAGATGAGGTGTTGGATGGGATGGAATAAAGATTGCCAAGGAAACTGAATGCCAGCTGCTTACCCCAAACTGGCTGTTTTACACTGGCTCTTGAGTATGCCTCACATTTTTCACCATTAAATGGGAAGAGCTAATAAAGAAACCCCAACACCCAAATAAGAGAACATAAAAGTGTATAACAATAATAAAAGAATACATTTTTCTTTCTTAATGTTTCAGCTGTCTGAAGAATAGTTTTCTGGTGTAAAAGAGATAACTATATATCTTCTGACTTTATTGGCTGCAGATTACACTAATTATAATAAAAAATTACTACCAATAATAAAAATTCTATTATAAGTTACTTATAGTAATCTCTAGGGTACTATACTTAGCTTAGAAAAGATCGTAATTACACTGCATTACAGGGAGAATTTGTTTCCTGAAGCAGCTTTAACACTGTCTGTTTCTTTTAACACTTTAAAGTTGTTAGGATTTTTTTTTTCCTCTTT
>NW_009953205.1:951442-954425 GCF_000747805.2 Chaetura pelagica | reverse complement strand
TTCCCTTTTCAAGTAAAATGTTGCCTGTTATTTTCACTGTGCAGGATGTGATTTTATCCCAGAATAATGATCCATCTCTGTTGCAAGTGACGCAAATGACGGTTTAAAATCACAAATATCAGGGTGGGTTTCACCTCCCCAGGGGGTCAGCACGTCTCAATGGAAGGATGCATAAAAGGGAAGACCTAACACTCTCCGCCCAAAGGGAAACACATTCTGTATAAAATTGCTGGAAGCTAGTGGGTGTTCACAAAAAAAAATACAATGTTCGGATTTCATTTGACAAGACAACAATTGTTATTTTTCCCTTTTAGATACTTTGCATTTTACCATCTGTGAGGTTGATGACTCTTCAATGACCTTAAATCATACTGCAGTTACAGGCAAACATGGCTTTCTGTGCTCTACCTGCCTTGGACTGAACATCAAACTAAACAGCTTCACTCGGATTGCTGGCACTGTAGTAAATAACCTCAAAGTCCAACTAATTAAAATAAAATTGGAAGAGTGGCCATTTCTTTTAGAAAGGGTTTCAATGCTTCAATAGCAGGGCTAATCAACATCTTAATTAACAGTCATATAAAATGAAATAGCCCATTTGAGTTGCTTTAAAATAGACAACTTATTTATGCAAAGACTAGTGGCATATTAATTGCTAACAGTAAGAAAAAAATAGGCCTTTGAGCTTTACAGCTTCCTTTGCAGCAAAGGATTTGAGAACTAAATTGTGGAAAAAGCGTATTACAGTAGTTAATTTTATGAAAGACATGAACCAGAGGCAGAAGCAAATGTGGGAAAGTTTTGTGCTGTGTTTCGGTTTTCTTGTTGTTTCTCTTTTTTTTTTTTAATTCCAAATGAGATTAATTAATCAAAGTAGCCTCATAATATTCCCATTCTATTTAGAGTTAAGCCTTCAGGGTTTAGTTCTGGGAGACACTGACCAAGCTGGCTGTAATCCAGTGGAACAGCCAACTCCTTGCACATGCATCTTCCCCCTGAGGCCAAGTGGCCAACTCATGTGCACACCTCTCCATTTTGGAGTGGCCTCCTCAGGACACCGCAGGACTGCACCCCATCCTCCCAGGCCCTGCTGCATGCACGTGCACTCCAGACTGACCCAGGCAAACAATCAAAGGGCCACTCATTGCAGTATGTGTTTCCAGGATCAGGTCCCAAATGAGTCATCTCCTCCAATTAGTCTAACTCAGGTTGTGTCTTTAAATAGCTTTTGGTCACTAATGTGTGTGAGGGAGGAGCAGCAGTGAGGAATTACATTTCCTCTCCTAATTACTTTACTTTTGTTGACATCTTGGAATAAGTTTTTACTTTCAGAGGAGAAGAGTTGATTTACACTACAGAAAGAGCACAGCAAGCATGAGAAAATTATTTGCCCTTCCTCCTGCCAGGCATCCATTTCCTTTTCACTGTTGCTAACAATGCGCTAACTATTTATGCGTTTGTCAAAGGATCCCAACATTAGAAAACTATATTTAAATCACTTCACTACAAAGTGAAAACTCAAGGTAATGATTCAGACTCTATTTAAGTAATAATAATATTTGCACAGACTGCCTGGCGAGCACGCTGGTTGGTGGCAAGCATTCAGTACAGCCCTAAAGGGTCAGCAGTAACAAGAACTCTGAAATAGCATTTAATTTTCTTCTTTAAAAAATAGCATTTAATTTACTTTAAGACCCTGAAATATGCACAAGAATGTGTCATTTCCCCTGAATTCAATGAAGCTGAAAACGAGGGAGCTTTATTTGCAGAAGGAGATTCAGGGTGCCTACCAAGCCTAAGACAGAATTTTATTTGTCTACATTCAATGAGTTACTTTGCTTATTTTGCAGGTTTCCACCCTCAGTCATCAGCTAGAACTAAGAGGGACACAGGCTGCCCAGCCCAGCCCAGCCGCTCAGGACAGGAGGATGTGGAAAACAAACTGGGACACTCACTGCTGAGAGTGTGTTGAGGCTGAAGCACATTGACAAGGTAAGAAGGCAACACTCTGTACATGCTGCACACAGGAGATCAACCCCTCTGCTGTCAGCCTGGCTCTCCTCATCAGCTCATATGTGTTTGCATCACCTTAGCTTCAAAATTTAGAAATCAAATCGACAGCCTGAACATTCTGACAATTTATACAAAGCCTAGTCATACCACAGAGTGAACAAAGACAATGCAAAGAATAAGATCTTTCACTGAAGTCTTGAAAACAGCAAAACCAGATAGACCAAAACACTGATGCTTACATTTCCCTTGTTTTTTGGGCACTGAACAAAAGATTTTGTAGTCAATTTAAGGACAGATTTGCAAACTGTTTAGGAAAGCTAGTATGTTTAAGGATGGGAAGAGTAATTCCTATCTGTCTCCTCACAAAGTACTCACTTGGCTAAGTACAATCAGTCTCATGTATCTGTCATACACTGAGGTTGTCTGAAAGTCTGACTTTCTGAAATCCAGATCTTTGCAGCAGATGCAACTGGGGATGACAATACGGGCCTGCCACACTTGATAGAAGTAAAGGTGTAAACAGTCTTCTATTTATTTACTTATAAATATGTCTTTCATCATATTACAAATTTCAAGTGACACACATAATTTTATCACAAAATTCACTTTTATCTCCAAGGAGGAGATAGAAGCTGCTAAAATGACTTCAGGCTTTCGTCCCTTCTGCCCAGCCTGGGCTATACTTGCACATGGCATGACATGGTAACTTCATCCTCACAGAGTGGGATTCCAGCCAGGCCCTGGGATATTGCTACTTGTTTGTATTGGGCACCATGCAACAGAAAATTCAACTGCTGAGGGTCCCACTTTGCAATGCAATGTTTGGTAGATATGAGAGAGGGAAAATGAGATCTAATTTCAAGTACATATAATATTGTGTGACAAGCTGGCTCATTGGCTAAGAAAATGCCCTTGAATCACTGGGGATGGATAATAGAAACATGATAAACTGTGTCCATTTTGTAGGGAA
>NW_009953205.1:939199-951152 GCF_000747805.2 Chaetura pelagica | reverse complement strand
AGGGAAAAGGGAGAACCTGAGAATATTTCAGAAACCATCAACCAAAACCAACTCTTCCCCATCTCACCAAGAACTGTAAAACCAACAAAATAAGCAGAATACCAAGCACTGACACACCTAAATGATAGCACTAACAGTATTGGCAGAGCACCGTTTTGTTAGCTTCTGTTCATATGGCCTGTTCCATTACCTTGTTCTATGTTCTCTCTGTTGCAATTATTTAGATCACCTTTTTCCAAGTTCCTTGTGACCTTTGATTTTCTTGCTCAACTTCCATAAGGTATAAGGGGCTCTAGACACTAAAACTCTTCAGCTAAATAATAGCAAAACAGCAATGCTGGTGGGCAAGAAATGTAATAGAAGCCAGAATAACTTTATTAGCTGCCAGATCTGAGCTTGAGACTGAATTAATATTTTTCTTTTCTTAGTACAAACACTCAAAGCCTTAAGTATCTTATGGGGTTTAAACAATAACTGGAAGACTATGAACTAGCAGTGATTCTCTTAAAGCTTTGCCCCAAAGGAGAATTAAGACTTACTCTCTTCCTCTTCTAGGGGAATGGAGCACTTCAATACTATGTGTGTTTTTCATTTAATGCATATGTCAATATGGTTTAAAAAGCATGATTTCTAGCAGCAAAAACTGTGTCTGAGCAAGAACATTCTGATTAGGTACATACAGCTTATCTGACAAGTTGTAAGCCTGGCTACATACCTGGGAACTGGTAGGAAAGTTACATACTCAAATGCTTTATCTTTTCACCTGACCAAAGAGAGGCCTATGTATGAAACAACCAGATATATCAAACCCTTGTTCAATTTTCCAGCAGATCAAATGCAACATGACCTAATGCAATGGTCTGCAACAAACAACCTAACATGAAAGAAGCGGGGAGAGCAGAGGAGAAGTATTTTTCCTGTTCTCTCAGGAAAAAAAGAAACTCACATATATCAAAACCCAAAAATGCTAAAAATACCTTATTGAGGCAAGTACTGACTCTTTGATGGAATATGAATTCATTCAGTTTCTTTTAGTTTCCTCTAAGCATTTTTCACTTAGCAGTACAATGCTATTCACGCAATGTGAAAACTCATCCTGTTTCAGAAAAATTACACAAGGATTTTACATCACCATTTTCTTACCCACAGTAAATCAAGCCAGTGATATAAACAGAAATCCTGATGAAAAGAATTTCCAGCCATCCAACACAATGCTTAATCCCAAAATACACCCTGCCTGTAAAGGTAAACATTCTGCATCATATTTCTAAATTTTCAAATGTGAATTACCCCAAATCATAACCTTACGAGTTGGTTGGTGAAGAGCTGCAGGAAGATATCCCTGGTTCCCAGGGAAGTGCTGAGAGGGGTTTTACACTCTGCAGGGGCGTGAAGCTGCAGTTGAGGCTCTAAATTCCTACAGAACATTTCACATTGCTCACTTCTCTTTTGGATGCAATTTTGATAACTTTAGAACAAATCTGTCTATCTAACCTAAAAATACTAACAGGGCCTTTGTTTTGATTGCTGATTAAAGGATATTTTATCTGATTTCATTGTGAATAAGGAAATCTTTTAAGAATGATCCTGTATTCTGCATGGTAATCTGGGGCAAGGTGGGGCCATTCCCAGCTTTGCTGGGGCTGGGATCCTCCCAGCTGTTTTCTACCTAACACAAAACAAATAAATTAGCTTCTTAGAAGTGGAATGTTTTTCAAGGCTATCTCCCATACTGTTCATTAGCTGAAAAGTCATTCGTTTCAAGGGGCTTCCTCAGTAAATCAGCAGTAACATCCCCCATCTGTCCCACCTCACAACCCTCCCCAGTGTCACTCAGTGTGCATGTGCCACTTGCTTTCAAACAACCATCTGAATGTGTAACTTGGGCTTAATTCAAGTTTTGAGCCCTGCAGCTTTGTTCACTTCTGCCTGATTCTTGTCTTCAATGGCCAAAGCAAAGATCTCAAACTTTATTTACCATGTAACCTGTCACTGGGATAAAAAACTAAAGCCTTTGCCAACTTTCAAGGAAGAAACAAGACTCGTTTAATTTTCCCTGACAGTTACTTCTGCTTTGCAAACCCCATTCAAATGCAGACAGTTACTTTTGAACACTGAGAGTAGGTGTTAAATTGAGATTATGGTAAATAGCACATTTCTTTGGTTGGTGGAGAAATTATTTCATGAAGACACAAGAGAATTAAGCAGAGTTTCATGACACTTACTGTATGTGCTGATCAGAGAGTGGATGATGAGTTTCTTGCTGTGGACAGCTGCTCTGTGGAATACTTTGCAGACTTCAGGTGGAAGAAAAGGAAATCCAGGCTTTAAAATGGAAAAAAAAAAAAAGAAAAGAAACATCTTCTTAGCCCTTTTGTATAAAAAATAAACAGATCTTTCTTGCCAGATTTATTATTCTATTTACTTGCTGCCTGGATGTGTCTAGGAACTTTTTGAATTGTTTTCCTTCTGTATCTCATTTCACTATTTCTGTGACAGGTTGCTTCTGTCAAAGAGAAAAGACTGTCTTTCTCTTTATTATATTCACCAACGCTGAGATCTAGGCCTTCCCTCGTTTGAAGGGAACTCCACTTTGGTTGATGAGGGCTGTATCATTTTGTGTTCCAAGTTTTGAGTAGGCAAAAGAGATCTCAAACATTACTATTACACTGTAAAAGACAGAGCAAGCAGGTGTTCTCTACGATGTAGGTTTCATTTCATAATGCTAATTAGATAGCAATTATAGCTTCTTTGTGTTATGTGATAGTTATACCTAGGAGACAAAAAGGCAAATGCTACAGATCAGATCTTCCGTGTTGACATAAAAAATGTAAGACGCGCCAAACCTTCCTCAAAACTGCAGACGTTCTGGTGGGGCATCAGCTCCTCCTGCCCAGCTGGAACTGAACTTCTGTCAGGAAGGCAACCTGCAGCATAGAAGCAGAAGAGCACGTGGCCTCTAAGAGGTGCCTCAGAACTACTGGGAAAAGAGGTTGAAATAATCTACTCTTTGTCCATAACCACAAAGCTGTCCATGTCTCTGTGCTCCAAAGCTGGGCTGGGCAGTGCTTTGCTGCCATGGACTCCCTCTGTTGGCTGCATCTATGTCCTCTGGCTCCTGCCTGTCAGACAGCATACACATCTGCTATTCAGAGCAGCACAGACTGTCATCTGCTTATCTAGTGTATTATGTGACTAGTGAAGTGCCACATGGTTGAACACCAGGAAACATATTGCTTGCTTTCACTATCAATGACCTAGAGGGAAGAATATGCAAGAGAGGAAATTTGTGGTGATAAACTGGGGCTGGGACTGGGAAGCAGGTCAAAACAATGAAAGAGCTCAACAAAAAAGTGCCTACTAACTTCAAAGATTAAATATTTGACCTATACAAAGTGGGGTGCTGCTTATTTAACAGGAACAAAATATAAATAGACAGGGCTAGCGCAGCAGTGAGAGCAGAAAGCAGAATACAAAGTTTTAACTGGAGTTCCAAAACCTGCCATTTACAGAAATGAATGTCAGTGTTTCTCCTATGTTTTCTACATCATTATGCACACAATGTCATTTCTAATTATGAAGTTCAAACTAGTTCCCAGGCCTGGGTATGCAGTGCATGTCTGGAGAGCTAACTTCTGCAGAACCACGTGTCCTCAAGATGGTGACAAGATTATGACTTCAGCCTCCAGTTCATAAGGTGGGAAGTAGCTCTGAGTACACACCACCAGCCTGCAAGTAGAGATGCAAGGGAAATTAATGAAGCAAAGAGCCCCTCCTCTCCCCTGAATTGCTATTTATATGCACTCACTGCACCAAGGCTGTCTGAGAGCCCCCACCACAGTGACACTGCTAATGCTACTTATGTTACTATGATCAAATAACATTAATAACAGGACTTGAATTTATGTCATCTTAGAACCCTTGTATTTCTATTTTGCATGCAGCCACTTACCTCATGGAGTAAATTCCACTGAAAAACATTTAGACATTCAGAGAGAGGATACTCCAACCCAGAAACGTCCAGCCTAAGCTCACAGACTTCACTGGGAAAATGGCTCAAGTTAGGGACTTCAGCAGAATCTAGGTTGAAAACAGAAGAATATCAGCCTCCCTCTGTACAAGGCTTTTTGTCCTAGAGAACAGAATGTACTAGCAGAACATCACATTCAAATGCAGAAGACATTTGGACTTTCTATTATCCTGTTATGTAGTTACTAAGTAGACATATTATCACACAGCTGTGCTTTCAAATAAATTGGAGGGGCTTAATAGAAAACTTACCAGAAGGTAAGATGAGGTTATCTGAGCCTATGTCATGCATTCGGTTTGTTCTCTGTACTCAGAATTCAGAACAGGGTTTAATTTGAAGTAGAATCAAGTTAGCCCCTTCTCAAATCTCAATGCTCTCAGCAGAGCTTCACTGAATTGGATTTAAGCCATGTGTTTCAATGCTCGTCTGAATTATGGCCATTGCTGGTAAAAAGGCTAATTTAAGACAATTCAGATTTAGCAAACAAGCCAACTTTCAAGACTTTTCTTGCTACTGAAATTCCTTACTGCTATTTAAAATATTAGTGCCACATTTATTTCCTTATACTGAAAACAACACATATATGTGATTCAAACAAAGTGTCTTCCTTTGCTAGTGACACCATCTCATTTGTCCCAAAGTACCATCCTCCTCCTTTGTTAAAATGGTACCTTCTGGGATGCATCTTGGCATATTAATAAAAAAATAAGTTTGAGCTTGAGGCTGATTAGAAGTGAAAGTAAGCCTTGATCTGACATGTTATTTTGGTTGGGTTTTCAGAGTTCACATAGTTCTAGTTCTAATTTATGTTACCTGTGGTATATATCTTCTTGGTTGAACAATTACATTATTCTAAACAATTTAAACAATTATATGGCTATGATACACATAATGCAGGCTCCTGAGCATAAAGTTCTTTAATGATGGCAGGCTGCAAAGTGGTACAGTTCACTTTTAAAAGGTCATGCATCTTTTTTCAGTAGATTAACATTTTATCTTTTAATGGTGTTAAGAAAAGGTCAAAGATTCTAACAGATGGAATATGGAAAGCTTCTGTTGAAGAAGATCAATGTGTTAAGCATCAATCTAAGTCCAGAAACACAGCCATTTAATGACTGTTGTTCTTGTTTTATTTTAAATTACCACTGTCTTGACTGTTTGAATACTCAAATTACATTTTCATATTTAAAAGAAATGGACCATCACCATCTGACACAGATATCTGTGTTTGTGTTGTATTTTCAAGAATACTTCTTCACTGTACAAAACAGGAAAAGTTCCTTAAATAATTATCTTACCCTGAGGCTAATGGCCTGTCAGTTTGACATCCAAATGAACGCAGCAGAATGATCCCCAACAGCAACACGGAAGATAATTTTATATTGGTTTAACTGAGTAAGTTTGCAATAATTAAAATGGATAAATGTTCTCAAGTCAAGTCTCCTCTGTGTAAAATCTTGCTGAACTTTTACTGTAAGTGGTGTTATAAACTTATGGTGATATTTTTCAAGAAGGACATATTTAGGTACTAGATCTTTCCCAGAGTATTCTATTATCATTTTTAGACTCAGATGCTGCTAAAGAATAAAGTCTAAGCACTTCAGTTGTCCCAATAACTTCAGACCTCAAGGGAAGAAAGTGTTTGTCTTTGCAGGAGACTATAAGCTCTTCTGAGGTCCTTGCTCTGTGCCTCTGTCTACTTTTAGAAAGTAACTAGTATGACACAGTAACACGATGGGGTTTCTATCTGCTCAAATAAATACAAATAAAAAAAATAACAGTAGGGGGTCAAGCTGCTTTGTAGAAAGCTACCAGACAGCTTCTGAAGACTGTCAGGCTTATGTGGCTGTACTGTATATGTGCATTTTTTCAAATTTACTTGTATTTCAAGTTCCTATTATTCCCTTGAACCAGGCCTGCTCCCAGCAAAAGGGCTCCAAGAAGAACGTAACTGTAGTGGAATTAGGGATTCTTCTCAGGGTCTTGAACATAACTCCTAGTAAGCCACAGGAAGTGAATTTCCACTTAAGTCTCCATCTTGGCCTATGTTCATACATTTTAGGAGCAAATACAGCCTATAGATCTGACTCTTCAGTTGCTACAGGAGAGCAGAATGGTGAGCTTTGGGAGTCACCTGGCTCCTGCCTAACCATAGTTTTATAAAATAATGAACAAGCTAAACCAGACTAAAGAGTTTACAAGGATATCTATCTTTTCAGAAAAATTACTAAGCAATTTTAACTGGATATCTTTAAGCATGATCCAAACACACACACAAATCAATAAAATATTTGTTGTCCTGAATACAACTGCTAAAAGGTTATTTAAAATAAAAGTTCAAATAATTGTCTGGTATTTTGCAGCTTAGCCTCAGGTTAGAAGGAAGCATAAAAACTTCCCATTTATATTTTATAAAGCCAAGTCAAGACCACTTCCTCACACCACCCCACCACCACCCTCCTCCCCCCCCAAGATTTACCAAATAATATATAAAGAAATTATATATATCAAATATATTGTAAGTGCCATCAGCTTCACCATAAGCAAAGACTGTACTCCCTTAAAGAACCTAGTTGTAGTTCCATGGAAAAGAACAGGAATAACCTGAGGCAAGTTAACAGAAGTTAACTTCTTGGACTAGTGTAAGCAAAAAATTCCAAAGCTGCCAAGAGAAGCTGCTCCTTCTCTTCCCACTGCTAAGCAAGTTTCAGCAGAGGGGCTGGTGTTCATTTCAAATAGCACAGCCTATATTTTCATAGGCACTGTCTTTTTGGTAGGGCAGTCTTTGGCAATTGTTAACCATAAATACTATTTAAACTTCAGCTGCTGCAAAGACACACAGTAAGGTATTGAAATAATTAACTAGGCTGCCATATTCCCACCAAATTCAGTTCTACTGGATTTAAAATACAGCCCAACAAACAGCTCTGAAAAGGGGACAATTTTAGTACAAAAAAGACAAAGAAAGTAACCAGCAGACACTGCTGGCTGTCTGATCCTCTAGTAGCAGTTAGGAATTTAAGAGGATGGCTAAAAAAATTCTCTTTTATGTACCTGAAATCTTCATGCAAACCTTCTTGCTCCTTTGCTTGCTCTAACTCTAATAGCATTTTTTTTCACCAGAACATAAGCCAAAGTCATTTTCATGCCAGCTTCAGTGTCACCTTGAAACTGAGAAAGAGACAGCTTCTCTCTCTGGGTTAGACAAGCTAAAGCTGAGAGTCACTACAAGTAAGATGTAGGTATGGAAAAGTGTGACATGTTGATTTACTCTGTTTCAAATTGCACTTTCATTATGGGGTGTTTGTGGTGTTTCCACATGCACTTTAGGATCTAGGCCAAGATGTTTTCTTTCAATGCCTGCTCACTAGCAGCAGAGGCCAAATTATGTTCCTGTAAACAGTCCTGGGATGCTATAGTTCTTCCTGAATTTGCACAGGGGTACATACACAGAAGCCTGGAAATTAGTATTAACTATATGGATTAACTAGATTCCAACCTGCTTTCTCTCCTCTGTCTTCCCTGCCGAGCTAGCAAGGGCAGAAGCAGTAAATACTTACGTTTTGTCACTTGAGTCAGCACATATAATTCTTCATACACGTAGGAACTAGCTCTGCTGCAGAAGAAAATACCATTTTCACAATAACTTTTCACAGTGGAACTGTGCCTTAAATCAAACAAGCAAGTACTGAGTCAGCTCAGTGGCAGAGCAACAACGATTGGATCTGCTACGTGGTGAGCTTTGGTGTGGAGATACTAAACAATTCTTCATCCCGGGCCCGGGGCTTTTAAGTATGATAGAAGATGATGCAATGTGTGCAGACTCTGGGGAGAAAAGGAACAGTCATCCAACTCTTGAGAAACCCTTGGTGCAGAAAAATTTATTGTGAGCCCCCAGGTGCAAAGGGTATGGATGAAATGCAACTCAATAAAGACAATTCAAGATGTTTCAAGAGAGCTAACGAACACGGGTATTTGCACTTAGTCAGATAAGCCAGTATTTTCCAGTTGAGCAAGGAGACAGCAATCAAGTGAGTATGATTTCTGTGTGATAATAAATGCTCCCAGAGCTTTTTTAAGCCACATGGTTGGTTGTTTCAGTTTTTTTGTTTGTTTTTATGTTCTGTGTGTGTGTACAAAGATGATCTTAATGAAATCTAATCAGTTCTCCCAACTTTTTGCTTCCCTTTTTAACTTTTTTTTTAATATCCTTTTTGAGAGGAGCTGTATTTCTTTTATGAGGGCCACCTGTCTTTTAAGCTGAGTAGTAGTTTTATATTTTCTATATATACAGAGCACAGTCTTGCATACTCTTTATTTCCAATTCTATAAAATAAAATGGTACAAAAGTCCACTGAGATGTACAACGATTTTATAATTTATGTGTTCTGTTTGATTTCCATGTTCAGGTGCAGCTGATGAGACATAAAAGAAACAGCTATTGTCTTATTGCCCACAGACAGAATAACAACATGAGCACTAGGAATTCATAACACCTCTGGAAAGAAGTATTACACATATGTAGTGAGAGATGTGCCCCTTACAGCACCCAGTCAAGCTTCTGAAAGGATTAGTCGTTACAGACCATGCTGGCTTGATAAGGAATTCTGGTACAGGACATGACAATAATTCAGCTATTCCTTTGTCTTTTACTCTTTGAATTTTAAAAAATAATATTTTATTTTTTTATCTTCTAAGTACTTCTATGATCTGATTTCTTATACCCTGCAGGGGACAGCATTGGGTAAAGAAAAGTACAAATCATATGATAAAGAAGCATTTGCTTTCAATTATCAAATTATATTTTGCTAATTGAGATACAAAAAAGTATTATTTTATTTTTTTTTAGGCTGGCACAGATCCTCTCTATCTCTTCACCCTTAAACTTATCTGAATTATTCATCTAAACTATTTTAGTTACATAGTTCATTCTGCTATCAGCCGTGGGAAAGATTCCCAACAATACTTTGTAGTCACCAGCATTACTAAGGAAGAAAAAATGCTGCCTAGAATTGCTACAACTTAGGAGTTTTTTCTCATGACAGGCTGTGTAACATTTTTTTCAGCAGCTACGTTGAATTCCCACTATGGTGACAACATAGGAATAAGTTGCAGGGGGGAAAAATTGCTTTTATACTGTCATCTTTCATTAAAATATGTATGTGTGGACACAGACACACACACACACACTGACGTGTTTGGGCTTGCATTTGCATGCACATTTACAGACTTTGCTTTTCATTTCCTCAGCCACTGCTGCAAAAATAAAGGTGTTTTCTCCCCTCCCTAAATAAGCCTGCATTTAAAACTGGTATTGCAAAAGGTATATGGTAGCCTTGTTTATTTTGGACAGATGCAAAGAAGTATCTCTGAACTTCTGCCAGTGATCAAAGGAACTGATGATGTAGAACAGATTCATGGGCCATGTCCTATCAGCCTGCACTTTACCCGCCATCCATCATCCCAACCCTAAGCCTTTTTCTGAGTGATGATTGCACCCTAAACACATAAAATTAATCACCACTCTACCCTGGCCAGGTGTCTTGCCTCCAGAAATTATCTCATTGCAGCAAAAGAACTGCTAGAATCTGATATCTGCACTGTAATTTAATTTAAAGAATACTGCACAGTAACACTAAGATTGATTTACATATCTGAAAAGTTTCTAGTTTCACCAAGCCAATACAAATTCTTGGAGAAATATGTAATTGGAAAAAAAAAACTAGTTGATCATAAAATCAGGGCATTTGAATATTTATTAGCCTCTGGAATTTTCAGTTGATGATTTCCACCACGATCAGAGCTTAAGGTAGGTTTTCAAATGCAGTTTGCAAAGCTAGGAAGGCCAGGTATTTGAACCATTATAAATTCAGTACTGGACCTACACCTAAGCAGAGCAGTAGCTCTGGGAGACTAGATGTTACACACAAAACATCTGTTTTGTTTTTCAGAGAGCTCATGGTTTTTATATTTATGTTTTTCTTCTTTCCCTCATAAGAAAACATAAGAGAAATTAAACAGCATAAAATTAAACTATTCTATGCATCTTTACTTTTGAAAAAATAATAAATAAATTGTGGCTGAATTTGATAGTGGCTAATAAACTAGGCCAAATACATACACCATGCTTGTGAAATGCAGAATTAAAGATATGCAGGCCCTGATGTACTTCAGCTGTTCTTCCACACTTGAACTCAGCATTTCCCACCCCGAACACACCAGCATGTCTGTGCTTCACAGAAGCAGCAACAATTCTAAGTACAAACGTGAAAATAATCTCTACCTAATGATGAATGGAAATAACAGGCTATTTCCAATATGCATATTAAGGAGGAGAGAGGAGCTGGTTCTTCACTACAAATATACAGGCAAATTCTGCTAGTGTTCTGCTTCACTTCTGGATTAACTGCAAATCCTAATAATTTGCTTTTAATTGGGAGCTTAGCTCCTATATTAAATTAGCATAGGAAAGCAAACATGCCCAAAAGATGTATTACTAAAATAAAAGTAACACAATATCCTAGTCTTAAAAAAATAAATCTTACTTGTAGAGCCAACAAGAAGAAAGCATCTGAAAAAGAAATCCTAATAAACAGGGGAAAAAAAAGGGCCAATAAATAACCTTAATTCAAACACTCTTACTGTAGAGATGCTTCTAACATAATGTGGCTTCCCCGACTAAGGGCTCTGCATATTCAGGGTGTATTCTTTTTGTATTATAAATGTGCATGTCTCACTGTCTTGTTGTTTATAATAAACACCACCACACAGAATATACTGCAAAACAAAAGGGCACAGAGCAGCTCTCTGGTCTGCTGCATCAATATTAGCATACTTTTCTATCTTCTTTGTTCAGTGCTGTTCAAAAAACCAAGAGCTGTATTAAGCAGGTGAAATCACAGGTTTTTCTCACCTAAATTGTGAAGGTAAGTCTCCATAATTCAGATTTACATAAAGATTTGTGTGCACAGTCATGTAACCCCCATGAAAATCAACTTCTTGTGGTACACAAACAAAGTACCCTCCACTAAATAGTCTCACATTTCTGACTAGTATATATATTTAAAAAAACAAAACAAACAAAACCAAACAAAAAAAAAACAGAACCAAGACCAAATAAAACAATGGGGAAAAAACCCACAATTTTAGATAAAACAAATATCAGAAAAAAAAAAGTTTCAGAATTAGAGTAATTAGAAAGAGTAAGAAAAACAAACTTAATAGGTGTTCTAACCTTCTCCCTTCTCATGTAGGATTGTTCCATTCAGTCCTGTGTACATAATATGTCAGTTAAAGAAACTAAGACTTAGTTTTCCTCTTGGTAGTCGTATAACAGCATTACATTTTATTAGCTTATTGAATTGTAATACAAAGAAATATAAGTGTGACATTCCAGTTTCAGCTCAGACTGAGTTCACAAAGGTATAGAAATCAATATTGCATCTGATAAGAGCAGCAGAAAGCAAAAGGCAGCTCAGTGCTCACACCAGCATAATGCTCATGTGGCTGAGTAGTTTGTTATTTATTCCTAGCTAATAGTTGCCCTATTACTGACATTCATTATGTCACTTCGCTCAGTGGATGAAAAAATGAAAGATAACGCACGTTAAAGGCAATTAGGTGATATTCTCACAAAGCTGCAATTTTAAAGTAAGTTGTCTCTAACTGGTAGCTGAAGTAGCCCCACTACACTGCACAGGCTCCTGGCAAGGTGTTTTTAAGCAGTATCAAAGTTTTTCTACCAGCTCCCATAGTCACACCTAAAAGCAGACACCAGTGAAGAGGGGTTCATTAAAAGTACAAAGTTAAAAGTACAAAAGTACATTAGTTAAAACAAGCTGCCCCTTATTAACTTGTTAAGAACAGGGAATCTGTTCACACAGGCTTACACATTAATAAATGATAAACAATTTTACAGGTGGA